>NW_012105709.1:1040800-1107149 GCF_000951045.1 Mandrillus leucophaeus | reverse complement strand
TTTTTTTTTTTTTTTTAATTTTTAGTAGAGATGGGTTTCACCATGTTAGCCAGGATGGCCTCGATTTGCTGACTTCGTGATCCGCCCGCCTCGGCCTCCCAAAGTGCTGGGATTACAGGCGTGAGCCACTGCGCCTGGCCTGCAAGATATTTTAATCATCCTAATGTCTATTCATGCTAGGTTTTAGTGCATATATTTTCTCATGTGGAAACAAAGGCTCAGAGAAGTTGGGGAGTTTGCCTGTGATCACCTACTAATAACTTGCAGGGTCTGGATTTGAACACAAAGGTATATTCTTAAAAGGACTGGAATATATCCTATATAAAAGTATTATATAGAAGTCTATTATATATAATGTAATATAACATCGTGAACTTCTATATAAATATTGTATAGGAATAATATTTATGTTATACCTTTCTGTAAATATTATGCAAAAATGCTTCTACACATAATATATTCTAGACCACTTAAGAATTACATATATTATATATATGTCTATATGGTATACAGCAGTCTATTCTTTTTAAAGTAAATCTTATTATTATTATTTTTTTAGAGTGATGGGGGGGTCTCACTATTTTGCCCAGGGTGGTCTCGAACTCCGGGCTCAAGAGATCCTCCTGTCTTGGCCTCTGAAAACTTTGGGATTACAGGTGTGAGCTGCCACACCCAGCCCAGTCTATTCTAACCTATTGTATAAAATATATAGTATATATTAAGAGGAATATATTCTTCCTTCTACACTTTTAGCCTTTCAAACTTCAAGAAGGATGAGAACCTGATATTACCCTAGTAATCAGAATATTTGAAACATGAAGTGGCAAGGGGGGATTACTGAAAGAGAGGGTAATGTCTAAGAACAAACTTAGCTTTGCTATCAAACCTTAAGTGTTACAGTTTCAGCTACAGTGAAAAGTTACGTTTCCCCAAACCCAATTTTTCTGTTTATCTTAGAAAATGAAAACTTTAGTTGAAATTACCCATTTTCCTACCACTGCAGGGTTGGGCAGGAATCAGGTGTAGTTTCTCTCTCCTGCTTTAGTTTAGGCCTGGACCAGTTTTGCCAAAGGAATACTGTTCTTTACAAATACTGTGCTCTCTGTTGTGCAGGCAAGATGGTAGGTAGTGGAGAGAATGTGAAGAATGCTCCAGAAAATAAACTTTTTAATCATCTTAAGAAACCTGGTCTGATTGGATATGTATAATGAAAGTAATAAACATGGATTTGGGGAAATTTCTACTCAAATCTTCTTATAACTTACACTGGTTATCCCCACCTACCTGAGTTGGTGATGTTTTAATATGTATTGTTCATGGCTCAACTCAATAAAAAATAGGCTTTTAAAGATGATACATTTTTACACTGCCAGGCGCGGTGGCTCATGCCTGTTATCCCAGCACTTTGGGAGGCTGAGGCAGGCGGATCACAAGGTCAGGAGTTTGAGACCAGCCTGACCAACATGGTGAAACCCTGTCTCTACTAAAAATACAAAAATTAGCTGGGCATGGTGGCGGGCACCTGTAATCCTAGCTACTCAGGAGGCTGAGACAGGAGAATCACTTGAACCTGGGAGGTGGAGGTTGCAGTGAGCTGAGATCATGCCACTGCACTCAAGCCTGGGCGACAGAGGGAGACTCCATCTCAAAAAAAAAAAAAAAAGATTACACATTTTTTTTCATGACCCCTCTGAAAAGACCAGCCTAAAATAAGAAGAATTTCAGCCACCTTTTTCCCAGGGCAATAGAATTAGGTCTTTAAATGAGTTGGGACCAGTGCAGTGACTTATGCCTGTAATCCTAGCACTTTGGGAGGCCAAGGCAGATGGATCACTTGAGCTCACAATCAGCCTGGGCAAGATGACAAAACCCCATCTCTTAAAAAAAAAAATACAAAAATTAGCTGGACATGTGGTGCATGCCTGTAGTCCCAGCTACTTGAGAGGCTAAGGTGAGAGGAAGGCTTGAGCCCGGGAGGCGGAGGCTGCAGCAGTGAGCTGAGATCCCGCAACTGCACTCCAGCCTGGGTGATAGAGCGGACCTTGTCTCAAAAAAAAAAAAAGAAAAAAAAAAAAAATTAAATGAATGGGAATGTCTTCATTTAGGATACTTTAGTGTCACTAAGATTTCTTTTCTATCTAATCTTGCTTGCTGTTGACTGCTGAAAAGAGATGTTATCCCATCTTGATCAAAGATGTTGAATCCCTGAAATGTGTAGATTGACAGCAGATCATGGAGAAGGGTGTTAGAAGTTCTGGCTCTCTGGAGCTTCTCTGCCAATGGCTGTTGTTTCTGATCTCTTAGTTTGAAAAGCTTCATTACTACTTATTTATTTATTTATTTATTTATTTATTTATTTATTTATTTTTGAGACGGAGTCTCACTCTGTCCCCAGGCTGGAGTGCAGTGGCACAGTCTCGGCTCACTGCAACCTCTGCCCCCCGGGTTCAAGCAATTCTCCTGCCTCAGGCTCTAGAGTAGCTGGGACTACAGGCATGCACCACCACGCCCATCTAAGTTTTGTATCTTTAGTAGAGACAGGGTTTCCCCATGTTTGCCAGGATGGTCTCGATCTCCTGACCTCATGATCCACCCGCCTCGGCCTCCAAAGTGCTGGGATTATAGGTGTGAGCCACCGCGCCTGGCCGCCAGACTCACTTTAAAATCAGTTCTCTAGCCTGTTCTTTTTGGTGTGGGGTTAGAATGTAATTTCTCTAGGGATGATTATCATTATTTGTATTTCAAACATTGGTCCCCTCTGTGATGTCACTGTGTCTTAGGTTTACCATCTTTTAGTGTAAAGAAACAGGAAATGGAAACACGCAAGCTTTTCTTTGAACTAGATGAATTCAAAAACACCTGTCTTAGGCATTTGTGTTTCTCATGAGTTTGCGAGAGCCCGAGTGAAGAGGAAGGACAGGCGGTGTTACACGTAGCACTCAAATCCTGGCTTCTAATTACTCTCCTGAGATTGCTTGTACTTCCTGGCCCTTCTGGGATTGAGGACTTACTCATTGTTTGAATCCTGGACCTTTATCCCTTAGGAATAAGAACCATAGGTCCCCACGGGCTGAGCTCCCATGGCCACTCCCAGTTTACCTCCTCTGGAAACAACGGTGATTTTGGCTTCTGCTGTTTGCACAGGTCAAACACAATCACCTCTTCCCTCTCCCACCTCCGTCTTATCTGTGACCTCAACTACCTGAAATTTATAAACTATTACATACTTTTGTTTCGGGAAATGGGTCCTGATCCAGACCCCAAGACAGGGTTCTTGGATCTCGCACAAGAAAGAATTCAGGGGGAGTCCATAAAGTAAAGTGAAAGCAAGTTTATTAAGAAAGTAAAGGAATAAGAGAATGGCTGCTCCATAGACCCCTCAGGGCTGCTGGTTGCCGTTTTTATGGTTATGTCATGATTACATGCGAAACAAGGGGTGGATTGTTCATGCCTCCCCTTTTTAGACCATATAGGGTAACTTCCTAACATTGCCATGGCATTTGTAAACTGTCATAGTGCTGGTGGGAGTGTAGCAGTGAGGACGAACCAGAGGTCACTCTTGTGGCTATCTTGGTTTCGGTGGATTTTAGCCAGCTTCTTTATTGCAACCAGTTTTATCATCAAGGTCTTTATGACCTGTATCTTGTGCTGACCTCCTATTTGATTCTGTGATTTGGAATGCCCTAGCCATCTGGGAATGCTGCCCAGTAGGTCTTAGCCTCATTTTACCCAGCCTCTATTCAAGATGGAGTTGCTGTGGTTCACACACTTCTGATACTTTTACAAAAACAAAACAACCATTACAAAATATCCTACTTTTTATGTAAAAAACAAAAAAGGAAAAAATAAAATGAATATTTGTTCAAGCATGTCTGGAAGGATACACGAGACACTAATCACAGTGGCGAATTGCTTGTGGAGTAAGGCTGAGGTTCAAGTCTGATAGTTGGGAGGTAGGGCAAGAGTGAGAATTTGCACTGTATCCTTTTATAATTTGAACTCTGTGAGAATGTACTACCATTTAAAAAATACCCATCTAAAATTAACTTTAAAAAGTTGTTCTGCTGTCTGCTTTCTTAAGAAAAATCAGAAAGCAGTGTACCTCTGATGGGAAAGTTGGAATATTTGGAATTATCAACTCAGATTGGAGAATACAAAGCAGTAGTCTTTTGGTTAGACACACCTGGGTTCAACCAGGTTCTTACTGTGTGACTGGAAAATGTATTTAGCCTCTCTAAGTCTCAATACCCTTATCTGAGGAGGACAATAAAAATAACTGCTTAGCCCAGCACAGTGGCTCACGCCTGTAATCCCAGCACTTTGGGAGGCCGAGGCAGGCGGATCACTTGAGGTCAGGAGTTCGAAACCAGCCTGGCCAACATAGCAAAAACCCATCTCTACTAAAAATACAAAAATTATCCAGGCATGGTGGCACATGTCTGTATTCCCAGCTACTCAGGAGGCTGAGGCAGGAGAATGAGTCAGGAGTTTGAGACCAGCCTAGCCAACATGGCAAAAAACCCATCTCTACTAAAACTACAAAACTTAGCCAGGCATGGTGGTGCACGCCTGTAATCCCAGATACTCAGGAGGCTGAGGCAGGAGAATGACTAAGGAGTTCGAGACCAGCCTGGCCAACATGGTGAAACCCCATCTCTACTAAAAATACAAAAATTAGCCAGGCATGGTGGCGCATGCCTGTAATCCCAGCTACTCAGGAGACTGAGGCAGGAGAATCACTTGAACCTGGGAGGCAGAGGTTACAATGAGCCAAGATGGCCCCACTGCACTCCAGCTTGGGTGACAAAGTGAGACTCCATCTGAAAAAAAAAAAAAAAAAACTGACAATAATGATAATAATAATAATAATAATTGCTTAGCTTATCTTTTAGGGATAGTGGGTAGAAAATAAAAAGGAAAATGTTCTCCAAGCACATAAAAAATAGATGATTATTATCAGATTTCTGGGCGAGGTTGTGACAGTAATTTCCCAAGAGGAGGAAGGAACACAGATCTCTTCATCTTCCTCTTTCTTAAGTCCTGACCAAGTTTCAAACTCCTGAGTGGGTAAAAGAGGGGCTATATTAGTTCTCCTTTCATTTTTCTGTCCTCAAAAACCTAGAGAATCTGTGGTGAGTAGTGGAAGAAAATTCAATTTAAAAACATTTATTTGAGGCTGGGCGTGGTGGCTCATGCCTGTAATCCAAGTACTTTGGGAGGCTGAGACAGGCGGATCACCTGAGGTCAGGAGTTCGAGACCAGCCTGGCCAACATGGTGAAACCCCGTCTCTACCAAAAATACAAAAAAAATTAGCTGGGCGTGGTGGTGGGTGCCTGTAATCCCAGCTACTTGGGAGGCTGAAGCAGGAGAATTGCTTAAACCTGGGAGGTGGAGATTGCAGTGAGCCGAGATCACACCACCAGTGCGCTCCAGCCTAGGCAAAAAGCGAAACTCTGTCTCAAAAAAAAAAAAATTTTTATTTGATACCTTTTTGATTAGTCAGGGCTCTTCACTGCTGATGAATCATAACAAGCTTAATCAAATAGAGAACTTACTGGCTCATGTAACTGAAAAATCCAGGGGCAGACAACCTTCAGGCATAGTTGGATCCAGGTGCTTACAAGCTATCTCATTAGGAACCTGTCTCGCTTCCTCTTTTGAGTCTGTATTTCCTCTCTATTGGCTTTTGTTGTTGTTGTTAACTTCAACTCTTCTCTTGTGGAGGCAAGGTGGCCGCTAGCCACTCTTGCTCATATTTATCTGGTTTTAACAGCTCCAGAAGAAAGAGAAAGCCTTGCTTTCCTATTGTTGCAGCACATTTTTGGGGCCTGGATCTTATTTCTGCAACTTAAGCATGGTGTCCCTCTCTGAACCAGTCACCAGTGCCAGGGGGATACCGCCCTGAGCCCAAGAGCCTAGTGCCCAGGGATGAGGTTAACTTTATACAAATGACACAGACTAAGAGAGGGGGAATGTGGTTTCCCAAAGGAAAAATGTCAAGAGGGTCATTTCTAAAAGTAGTAAAGGATGCTAGACATGCCTTCCCTCCTTCCCCCTCAAAAAGACTTAGGTCCCCAATGTCTAGACTTAGGTCCCCAATGTCTACTCTGTGCGATATATTACTTTTGGCATTATGGGAATGAAATGATAAGCATGACATCCCTCAGAAGGCTTAGACCAGAATCATGTGAGTATGCAGTCACATACACATGAATTTAGTAATGAACAACTTAGTAAGTGCTATAACAGAAATAATAGTTAATAGCTAATATGTATTGAATGCTTTCTAGATCCTAGGTACTGGTCTAAGTATTTTACTTGGTTTAACCTATTTAGTCTCCAGAAGAACCAGAAAAGTAGTTGCTATCTCTCCATTTTGCAAATGAGGAAGCTGAGGCACAGAGAAGTTAGTTAAAAGTGCTTTTGGAACACAAAGTTCTAGCCCATCAGGATAGTGAGATCTCCATGCAGCTCTACTGTGTGAAGAGGACTTAAAATTTTCGGGTAGATTTCACTGGCGGGTGATAGGGAAACAGTCTAAATTCTAGGAAGAAGGAGCAATATGTGAAGGAATGGAGCTGAAGAACTGCAAGAGATGTTTAGGAAATGGCAAGAAGTTTGACTTTAATGCTAGGCTTGCAAAAAAGAGATGGAAGGAAAGTGACGGGAAAAATGGTTCGCTGGGACCGGTTGTAAAGCTTGGCTGCCGTTCCAAGTCCAACTTGTTCCACAGACTGTAGAATTCTTTAGTAGGGGAGTGGTTGGAGCAGATAAACAAAAAAATCGCCAGACCCCTGAGTGTTTTTAGGTGGGGATGTTGGCTTTGTATCTCTGCCGTACATTCTTGGGATGTTTTGGAAGGTTTTTGCAAATGTCCTGTTGGGTGGCATTGAGATGGTTGTTTCTTTAAATGACTTAGCTCTGCCTTAGTGAAGATCTTTTTAAAAGCAGACCATTTTCTGACATTCTGTTTTCTGCAACTGCTATTGAAGAGGGGCAAAGCCGAGCCAGGCTCTTGTGGAACACTTTCAACACGAGACAAGTGGTTTTGTGTGTTTCTGTCACAGTTTTACAGTGAGGCCATTCAGTACTCAGAACTGAGAAGATAACATGGCACGCTTATTTAATAGTATTCTATTTGCTCTTCTATTTTGTCCAGTCATTAAATGGTGTTAGAATTGAGAATTAGGACTCTCTTTCCTCGCCAGAGAAAAACACAAGTGACTTGTTGACGACAAGATTTACTCTCACAGATATTTCCAGAGTAATATGAAATCCCGGCCAAGTATCTGCAGAAAAAAGCCAGCGGCATACGCTCCAACCTCTTTTCCTGAGTGCAGCTCCACAGCTACCTCTCCATGCCCAGAAGGACATCATAAATCATTTCTAATTTATGGGGAGCCCAGTCGTGAACTTCACCCTGCTAGTTGCTGGTGTTTGTCATCTACACACTGTGAGCTCCCTTCTTCAGTGCATACAGAGACTTTTTCAGATTATCCATGGGACAGAAGGTTGAGATTTTTTTCCCTAGGACTGGCCCAGCCAAAAATTAGGGAGGAAGAAGACAGAAGATTCTTGTCCCTCAGGGTTTTGCCACAAGTCTCACTTCCTTTATCCCAAATCGAGGACTGGGAAGGGGCAGAAACAATACCGTTATCATGATTAGCTTATTTTCTTTTATTTTATTCAACAAATACACATATTTTTACAAAGCCAACAGCCTGTAAGTAAACGTTGGGGACACAGCAGTAAGCAAAACAGAATTTTGATTCTCAACGAGATGATACTTACATATGTTAGGAGGTGATGATGGGTTTTGCCCGAAAAGAAGAGATAAAGTTGGGAAGGGGAATAACCATTCTATACCAGAAGTTCAGGGAAGGGACTTCTACTAAGGTGACCTTTGAGCAGGGACTTGTGGGACAAGATGGAGTGAGTCTAGCAGGTGTCTGGAGAGATGGCCTCCTGGGAAGGACAGAGGCCACCATGCAGGGGGCCACGCCTCAGGGGAGAAGCAGCGGGGCCCCAAGGAATTGAAGCCGAAAGCTAGAAGGAAGTGTTTAGGAGCCAGGCACGTGATAGGAGGGACAGCGTAAGGTGCTGCGGTGAGTTCAGAGATTATTGGAAGTGAGATGAGCAGCCATGGGAAGTTTTGGGAAGATTACCAGAGTATAAGCATGAAGTCAGGAAAATGCAGGGCAGTGCTTCCTTCGCTTCCCAGAGAGAATTAGAGTGTGCACTGTTGTTATCAGAATTGAACTGTCAAAACGTCAATTAGCCCAATGCAGAGTGATGCAGAAATCATGGCTTTGTTTGATCTTGGTATAAAAAAGCTCGTATGCTTTTCCAGTTGGGATAAAAGTGACAGGCCATGGGCCATTTATTTATTCGACTGGTGGTAATACTTTTCATGGAGACACCTTAGCTACTGTATTCAGCTACATTCAGCGACCCGTGCCCCACTAGCATCTTCCCTGGCAGTATCTTGGTTATGCTGTAGCTGTGGTGCATAGATCGGTGCATAGATTTCTGTGCATAGATTGGTGTGAGCTTCAAAGTCAAAGAGCAGCTGGTGGGATACTTGGGATCAGATTCAAGCAGGCTGCAATAACAGCAGGCTCTCAGTGATGACCTGGAGCCGACTGATGCCGTTTTCTGCTCACAAACAACTGACTCTAGTCCACAGCTACAGAGAGCTTGGGTTAGACTAATGTGCAGAAGTTACAGGGCGTGCGATTTGACTCCTTCTCTGGAATACCTTCCTCAAAATGAGGGTGATTGACACTGAAGTGGGCTGTGCCTTAAAATGAGCATCTTCCCTCTGAATGATTTTGAGCAGGTGAGCACATCTCAGGAATATTCTGAGATAGCGCCTGCTTTGTGCGGTGTGTTGAACTAGAATGACCTCTCAGATTCATTGCAATGCAAACCCCCTCTGAGCCCATGGAAAAGTGTCCAGTGAATGTGCTCTGCAAACATGCAGGCACTATATAAACAAGAGGCAAATATTTTAAAAGGTGAAGAATGAGATACTTGTACTGCTGTGAGAGGGTGGTTGGAATGTTGTGCCCCAGCAACATACTTTCCGTGCTCAGTCGCCTGCAGTTTGTTCTCATTGGCCCTGTACACAGGTATCCGCATTGTGTGTTAAACATGCTCTCAGCCAAAGACCAAACAAATAGCCAACGGCATTTTCCTATCAGAGCCTGTTTATAGGAATTAGAGCAAAAGAACAAAGCTGTTGGTTTTGATTCTTGGCAGGAAGCCAAGGCTGCTGCTTCAAAGCTCCAGAGTTTACAAGAAAGAAAAGAGGGGGAATTTTTAGTTTACAAGGAAGAAAGGGGGAATTTTTAGCTGAGACTAAATTAGAATTTAAGCAAAAGAAAACTCAAAACTAAAACTAAAGAATCCTCCGGGATCCATAATGGAAAGGCAGAATAAGAAACCTGGTATATTCCAGGCTATCAGATGATTTTTTAGTGCAAGAATGAACGTTTTAAAAGGTGCCCGAAGCAGAGATTACAGACAGCCTCGATTAATGATACAGGATCACACAGCATTTGAGCTTTATGAATTGTCCTTAGTGATCCTTCAATTTTGTCCGTTATTTTACAGATAATGGATTAGAGGCCCAGGAACTCAAAAGTGACTGCCCAGGGTCACTCAACTAGTTATAGGAATTCAAGGACTAGAATCCAGGACTTCTGGTAGCCATTTTGTGTTTTGGATAATTTTAAAGAAGCAGCAAACAAGTAAAAGTTTTGTTTTTTATGAGCAAAGGGCCGATTAGGAAGACAGCCACAATGATTGAATTCTGAATTGGCAGTGCATTTGGTTTGCGAGAATGTGGCCTGATCCCTAAGCCAGAGGCACTTGCTCTTGCCTTCTTGCCACCTTCATCCTCAGGTTTAGGGCAGAACAGCCATGAATCTCTGGGCCTGTCCCCAGGAATGGAGTCCAAGACAACTGTTGGAGGAGGTCTACAGAATCCTGCCACTCCTCAGAGCCCAGTCAAGCATGAATGGGTTTTTACAATCCCTGGGAGGCTACAGTGGTCAAGGTCCTTCTAAAGCACCTGCAAAATCCCAGCAGTGTCCCACCTGTCACTGTGGGTGTTCTTTGGCTTCCTGCATTGATAAGAGTTCTCTCCTCTTGGACCAGAGGCTGAACAAATTGAAACTGTATTTAAATAACAGCACTCTTTTTACATAATAGAACTCCCAGTTAAAAACAACAAAAAACAAACAAACAAAAAAACTCCTTGCCTGGATAACTTTTTTCACTGAAATCACTAACCTTTAAGTGAGCTGTTGTTACTTGCTTCTGGAAGGCACCGGAAGAATGGAGTGAGTGAGGAATCCAAAGAAAGGGAGGGAAGCCTTCTGTGTATGTCTCCTTTTAAACCCATAAGCTGTTCATTGTCCTTCTTTTGACCATATATTCATTCATTCACTCATTTTCCTGTTTGTTTCTATTCTGATTCTATCCAAAAAAAGTTTGACAAAACTTACAGTAAAGAGCTTCTATATTGTACATAAAATGTAAATAAAGTCAGGTTTTAGAGAAGGAGGAAACAGATTCCATCCACGAATTGTCATATGAAGTCTGTGTCAAATATCCAGTTTTACTCTGATCTTTCTAGCAACCAGGATTTAAAACAGGAATACACAATTTCTAGTTATCAGAAAGGAAAAAAAATCCAGGTTCTTCAAGAAACTAAGTGTTGCTATTCTGTGGTGCATGCAATTAGGAAACACCTATGGAAGACTTTCATGCACTTACTACAAAGCTGGCTGCCCACGGCACGTCCTCCCACCCTGTCTCCTATCAGTGTCCTTGCTTGAGGCCCTGGAGCCTCTGAGCAAACATGTTCTTAGTGTTATCACAAATGTCTTCTTAGTGTTATCAGTTGCTCCCTTTGGATGTGTCAAGGCCTGGTTTGGGGTAATGGCTTTAGTTTAGTTGAAATGATGTTGTCTAGAGTAGTTCCAGGATTTGCAGATTATGAGGCCAGGAGCAGGAATCGGGGAGCGTCAGAAATCTCATGCTACTGTAGCTGCCTGTTCTCTAACAGTTTAGCTTTCCTGCTCTTCAAAGTGCTCTAGACTCCTTATCTGGCCCTTCGCTGCTGTGTCAAAGTACATTTTTAAACAGAGGGTCTGGAGGAAATAGAGTTCTGCAGAACACACTTTGGGAAATGCTGACTCAGGATTAGGAGATGACATGACCACGTGTTAATTTTACGCACCTTCTTGGCCCCTGAAAGTGAGGAATGGACTTTGCAGTTGCATGGACATGTAGAGCACAGGATTTAATACTATACACACTCAGGAGAACACTACTAAGCTCCCAAGCCCCAGTTTGAAGTTCTACCAGGAGTTTACATTTCTTCCAGAAGAAGAATCGATATTAAGATTCCCATGACTTTACATGTCTGTGAAAACTGATTATTATTATTATTTTTTTTTTTCTGAGATGGAGTTTCGCTCTTGTTGCCCAGGCTGGAGTGCAATGGTGGGATCTTGGCTCACTGCAGCCTCTGCCTCCTGGGTTCAAATGGTTTTCCTGCCTCAGCCTCCTGAATAGCTGGGGTTACAGGTGCCCACCACTATGCCCAGCTAATTTTTGTATTTTTTGGAGATGGGGTTTTGCCATGTTGGCCAGGCTGGTCTCGAACTCCTGACCTCAGGTGATCCACCCACCTCAGCCCCCCAAAGTGCTGGGATTACAGGCATGAGCCACTGTTCCTGGCTGAAAGCTGATTATTCTTAATTGCCTTCTCCATCCTCCTAAGACCTGGGGATTGTCAGGTAATATACCAGAACTCTCCAGAATTAGTGAGAATGCAGGAGAAAGAGTAATAGAAATATGATGTGTTGGGCTTTTGTAATAGATGGAGTGAGAGAGAAAACACTAGAAAATAATTCATTTTCCTGGAATGCAAATGGGTTACCCAGAATATTTACTGAATGTTTATGTTTTTTTAATGTAAGCATACATATCTTCTACATACACTGCACATCCATAGAATCATGTGTTTTAGAATGCGACATTTCTAGCTTCAACGTTAGAAGCAGCCTTTATGCTCTCTAGCTGGTATGGAATAATATGTCTGGAAGCCAGGCCAAAGGTGGCCATTTGAAAGACCAGGGATGGCGGCTGGACTTCAGATCATGAGCTGCAGCCATTTGCTTTTGTCATAGCTGTGTTGATTCAACTCTGATCATGTGTTTTGTTAAGCAACTAAGAAAACGAGTTTGAGCCCTCATGTGAGCAGAATAAATGTGCTCAATTCTACTTGGAATGTTTTTCATAATTATCTTAAGGAATGACTTGATTCTTACTTGTGCTTGTTCTTTTTAAAAGTATTAGAAAGGAAGATATCCACACGACAAAGTAGAGAGGAGCTGATAAGAAGGGGAGTTCTTAAGGAATTGCCTGATCAAGGTGAGGAAATTAATCATACATTTTAAATATTTCGGTCCTTCATTCTTTGGTCTTTCTTTTGTTTTCTTTTGAAATTTAAAATGATCATGGTCTTTGTAAGGTAAAGCAGTGATTACTGCATTCCAAGAGCCTTGCTCCCATTGGTGATGCCTTTGTGAGCTGCAGAGAATCTGAAGTACTACAAAATTCTAGTGACTTTCCTGGTGAATCCGTCACCATATGTCATTCTAAACCTAAAACTCTGCAAAGGTACATCCGAGGCCGATACAGATGAGATACAAGTGCTTATGGCTCCTTCTCTTCTGTATTCTTGAGCTTCAGTCTTTCTATTCACATGAAACTCATGTGTTTGAGTAAATGCAAAGTTTTAGCTTGGTTCATGCTATTTTGTTTCTTAAGACTACCAATAAAACAGAAGAGAGAAGGCACACATACCTCTTGTCCTTTGCACTCTATAATAACACTGAAATGTACAATCAATAAAGCATGAATAGGCAGACTAAACTAACCTGCTTTCTGCCTTCTCTCAAGTAATTTTGCAGTATTGTTCTCTTTTCATTTCTCTGAATCTTTCCCTAGCAATGATTATTTCTAATTTTTTCCCCTATCTCTGATCTTCTCTTTTTTTCTCTATCCTCCCAAGGAGGAACTTTGTTCAGAAAAGACAAAGATCAGATAGAAACTGGTACTGACCCTTAAAAGAAGACACTAACATTGGTTATTTCTCCAAATAAATAATACCTAATCATTTTCATCCCTTCCACTATTAAATTTAAAATTAAAGGACATTTTGTTGCAACATTGTTGATTTATCTCATGCCTCCCTTCACCTCACATTTACTGTAATAATAAAGTATTATTATTGTACTTTTATGGGAACAAATAAAATGCTATTAATTTAGAATTGAAATTGAAATTGAAATAATAATACAGCTGTTTTCCTGATATATGTTCCTTGCAAAGGACTTAACATTTTTTGGCATTCACTATTTGTAAATCAAAATGACATGCTTTTTCCAGCATCTGAATAATTCCAGAGTGGAGCTGAAAAATGCTTTCCTGTTTTTCTCCTGATTCAAAGAAAATAGGGAACTCTGGAGTGAATAGTAGCATTTTCTTAAGCCCTCGCAATTTTAGGTATTTTACTTCAATTTCTGACCTGTCAAACTTTTCTTACTCTACTTTATGAATGAATTTTATGTTTTCCCTGTTTTTCTATTATTTTGAAGCTACTTATTTCCTGTTTGAGACTTTTAAGAGTTAAAAATGCATATTTCTAACTTTTGAAACTTAAAAGTAGACTTGCAATATCAAAATTAATCCCCTGTCCAATGTCTCTGAAGGCAATAGAGAAATAATACACCCATTGAAAGCTTAACACTGGGCCATCAGCTTTATGGGATGGGCCAATGCACTTATTAGGCATCATTTGTTTAGAAATATTTTAAGGAAAGTACAAAATGGAAAATTTTACGATTGAAACTGTTAATGGGTTTAAAGGTGAAGATTCAAAGCCCATCTTTTTTTCCTAATTAAAATTTGTAGGTAGAAAAAGAATTTGCTCTTTCTAAAAACCAAGTAGCAAGAGTCAGTTTAAAGAAATGATTTTTATTCTGCCTAATCAGTGAAACTGTTTGCCTCATAGATTATAATTTCTTGGGCCAACATATACTTCTCAGAAATCTGACTCTCTGATCTTGTTATTTAACTTTTGCAGTGGAAAGTAAAAGTTTTAAAACATAAAAGAACAAAACTTTTTTTAACCTAACATAATATAATAATAGGCTTAATGTTTGAGAAGTCATAAACTACTAGATTTTACTTTGCAGCTTTTGCATCTTCCCTATCTAGAACTGTAGAAATTATCTAATGGTTGAAGGTTCCTGAGGATGTCAGTGGTAAATGGAGACCTTCCCCTTTTCAGCTGAGGGCTGGAGAAAATAGTTTTCTGTAATTTTCCCAAAAGCAATTATCTGGAGAATTTCAGTCTGAGAGACTAGAAGCTGCTGTTCTTGGTAACAACCTTCTTTCTGCTGCCAGTGAAGATTCGTTCTTTGCCTTGATCTTCTTGACCTTGCCTCTGCTCTTGACAGTGTCTGTCCATCAAGCCCTTTATTCAGTCAGCCAGATAGACTTTAAAAATCCCCCTAGCTACCCTGAGTTTGACCCCATCCCATCATGTCCCATACTCTCCCAGTTATTATTATTTTTCTTTTTAGGTTCTCTTTTTTACATCCAAACATACCTTCAACCTAAAAGTTCAGTGATTCGTCTTCTCTCCAGGGAAGTCTATGATCTAGTACAAGTTTGCTGCTTACCTCTGCTTTTTTCCCTCCATCTTTTCCCTTAGCTTTTGACATGAGGGTGTGGAGGTGGTTTTGCCTGTGCACCGTCCTTTCCTTTTCTCCCACTGTGGACTTTTATCACTTGCCTTTTGGTCATACATGATTTTCTCTTTCTATCTGTCCTTCCTTTAACTATAATATATCCCCACTACACCTGTTTACTAGAAGGAGGTGACCCCCTTCAAACACCCTCGTGCTCCTTTTCCTGTTTGTGCTTTATCTCTCATTTTACTTTAAGCTGATAACTACGTTGTGAGTTTTCTTTTTCCTTTGCTCCCGTGAGACGTGTTGACTTGGGCCGCTTATTGTCACCTGCCATTCAGCTCAGCACCTTCTTGCTTTCCTTTGCTCTGCTTGTATTTTACTTACACACATACACTATATCAAGGATTTAACTTATTTTAATTCTAAAACAACTTCCTTAACACTCAATACTAGAAAACCTTTTCAATATACACACCAACTAATTAATAACTTTACTTCCCCTCTGTTTTGTTCTTGAATTCCATATTTATCACAAATGTGTCTCTTTTTTCTACAATTATTTTCATACTAACTGGCTTTATTTCATGCCTCAAAGTAAGTATTTTCCACATTGTTGACTATTTCTCTCTATCATATGCTAATCCAATTTCTTCTTGTGTCATGACTATTAAAATTTCTCTCTAGGTTTTTCTAAATTTAATAAATAAGTTATTTAATTAAAGAATTTTAATATAATAATGCTTAAAATAGAACTAAATTGTCATTGACATGACTTCAATATACTTTTATTACCAACTAAAGTCAAAGAAAACAAAGATAAATTTATATTTGAGTTACCTAAAAACTGAAGATTTTTATGTATAAGCAAGTGGTTTTCTATTTTGTTTGGAATTTTTGATTCTTCATTTTTATTTTATCTGGATATATTGTGTTCTCCTTTTTATAGCTAATTTCTTGGGATTTAATAACAGGAATTAAGAATCATTTGGGTTCTCTTTGTTTGACATATAGTCTTTAAAAAATTCTTACTTTAATTTTATTAAAATAGTTGAGATTTACTTGTAATGGCATTACCTTCAATTATTGTTTATTTTAGTTTTACACAGGACTCAGTTATAGGTTATTGGGAGTTATATGACTAAGCAACGTTTGCTTTTTCATTCTAAAAATGACATAATTTCATGATATGTGGTTGATGTATTAAAATGTCATACCTGTTTGTTCAGAAGGCAAATGGATTTTATTGTTAAGCCAAAACAATTCAATCATATTTAATGACAATTTGGGAAATGGTTTCTGTTTTATAATGATTGCCAAGATAAGAGTAGTAAAAATAGGAAGAGCTCTAATTAAGCAGATTTTTAGGTTTGCGCAAACCTTCCATTCATTAATTTTTCTTTTACAATGGTAGCAAAGCCTCTTAAAATTTTCCAAATATAAAGTAGGGTTAATCTTTTCAAGAATCACTGAACTAAACGTTTCTGCAAAGTCTCTTTCACTTTAGAAACCCCCAGGAATTATGGAAATATGGGAGTTAAAATTAGTCATTTATGATTTAGATATATATTCAACATTGTGTCCATTACAGTTTTGAAAAATTCCTTTGTGATTACTTTTTTATGTGTGCTTTTTTTTCTTGAATGTATTCAAATTAT
Organism: Mandrillus leucophaeus; assembly: GCF_000951045.1. Lineage (NCBI taxonomy): Eukaryota > Metazoa > Chordata > Mammalia > Primates > Cercopithecidae > Mandrillus > Mandrillus leucophaeus. Next base: position 1,090,716 of record NW_012105709.1, on the reverse strand, counting down.
TTTTAGGACAACTTACGGACTTTTTGGCTAGTTATATATAATAATTACCTGAGTATACTTTAATCTTTCCATAAATAAAGAAATAATAATAAAAATAGCCTTTTATCGTCTTTTCCCTGAATATAGAGTAGAAGTTATATTACTGTGTGAAGTTAGCACATCATATACTTAATATATTCTGGAACCAGTAGTACTTGGAAATTTTCATATTCTCCCACTTATTGTTTGTATGTGTAATTACATTTCATGTTATTTGTGTGTTTGCATTCACCTTGTGTTTTTGGTGCTTGTAAAATGTTTATTCCATTTTCCAGATTATTCCTCTCGCCATTTTATTTCTGAATGACGAAGAAACACATAAGTATTGACTTCAGCCAAACCTAAGAACCAGAACAGAGGGACTCTGCTGCCCTGGGATATTGCATAATTAGGATGATCATTCCTATTGTCTTGAAATGATGCATAGATATTCCCTCCATAGCAGCTTTTCCTCAAGTCTGAGGATTTTCTAGCTCTTTTGTTTTGAATAAACTGGTGAAACAGTGCAGGGTGTATTTGGTTCCCAGGGACTGAAACATGAATCCAAATTCTACAATCCTAGTAACTGGAAAACTTGTTTTTAAGAAAGCCAGCAAGTTAGACATCTAGGTGTTTCTTTCCCATTTTAGATGGAGATGTAACAGTTAACTTTGAAAATTCAAACGGGCACATGATACCCATCGGAGAGGAATCTACCCGAGAGGAAAATGTAGTAAAGTCTGAAGAAGGTAATGGCTCTGTTTCTGAAAAAACACCACCTCTGGAGGAAAAGGCAGAAGATAAGAAAGGTAAAATAAAGAGAAACCCGTATTATTTACTTTAGTGTAGCTCAATGTCTAGAACCAGCACTTAGGCTCCAACTAGTGACTCTAAAACCAGCAGTCTGAAGAGGAGAGGTTTACAAATGGAAAAAAGAGAGAAATGATAACTAGTAAAGTGAAATCGGTTGATTTTCTCAGGTAGATACATCCATTTTATAAGCACAGTATTTGATTTTCTTAATTATTAATAAATGTTAATTAAAAGTAATAATCAGAAGGGGTGGCCTCTTTAAACATTAAAGATGTCTGGGAAGATTATCCTTTCTTAGGAGCTTTGTCTCAGGATCATAATGAAAGTGAGAAATCTGAGCATCTTTCTCTGCTAGTTACAACTGGCCCCATGAGCAGTTCAGCATGGAGGAATATCAAAACCCACATGGCTTGTTCAGCCCAGCACTGTCTTCAGCAGTGGGAACTCGGCTGGTGGCATCCACATGTCCAGTATCGTAGGTTCCAAATGTTTCTGAGAGAGACCCAGGAATAGCTCCCAGAGATGCCATGGACTGTGGTTGCTCTGCTGCCTGATTCCCACAGCCTCTGTGCAATTGGAAACTTCAAAATGTGCCAGAGGCAATTATGCTATTCCCAGAAGACTTCTTTAGAGACCTTGGTTCCTAGAGTGAATATGCCACAGTAGATTGAGATACCTGCAAAATACATGTCTATCAGGTACTCCCAGAACATTCACAAATTCCTAGTTATGGATGGATGACATCTTGATACCACTGCTGTGATGATACCACTGCATAGGAACCTCCAAACATGAAAAGAAACTTCTATAAGGAGAGGTTTTGGGGGGAGATTCTAGATGCCTCCATGCAGCATAGAAAGGAATCTTTAGGAAATATACTATTTCCTGTTTTATAATGTGTGTCTCTAAGTTGAATGGTAAACTTTTGTCAAACCTAGTGCGTGTTCTGTGGGCATTTTGAACCCTTAGAAACTAATGAAAGTGAATTCTCTTCCTCTGTTCTTGACCCAGATCCTTGAGAGAGAAAGGGAAAAAAGAGTATTTGATGGCCCTATTAAACACACCTTGTAACTTAAAATCATCTTCTCTGGAAGTTCGTAGCCATTCATTATTTGCATATATATTAGCCTTTGAAAGTTTTAGAAGCCTGTGTAAATAATCTGTTGGAAATGTATTATTTTGCTTTATTTCAAGGACTTTATCTTGCCTTGTTCCATTGACGGACTCTGGTTAAGCTTATGTACACAAATTATGAAATTAACTAATACTTTCAATGATAATATTCCTGGAACATAAAAAGAAAGTAGAGTTACATAAATTTTAGTGGGATTCAGCTGAAAGTATTAACGCAAGTAGTGATGTTTTTTGTTTAAGTCTTTCTGTCCTGTCTCGCCAGACTGTTGAATTTCAAATCCATCTGTGGTTTGTCCCTGGCAGCCTTCTCACATCCCAGAATCGCATCCTGTATTACGTAACAGTGCCATCTCTGGTGCCTGGTCCGTGCAGGGTATTCGTCACCGGACTGGCCAGACATCAAAGGAAGTGTTTCCCTTATCAACATAATAAAAAGTTCCTGACAGTTTTATATGAATTAACCAACAGACCTTGATGTTCTTGAAAGAAGATAGCAGATCTATGGGTCCATGAATAGTTGAGAGATGTTTTTCTTTACTTAGACTTAGTACATTCAATTCTTCCTTGTCTGATAAGGTCCAAGAGAGCCTCTTGCTTGGTTAGTAGTACATGAGGAAGGAGCTGGGAGTGCTGGATGCTGACATACCACTAATGAGGCAGTGCGGCTCTCTCCTGTGTGGAAAGAGAACACACCAGAGCCACAGGAGAGGCACTAGGTATAGAAGCCACTTCCTGAGACTGAAAAGAATGTCACGCATAACTAATATTACAGTGTATTATGTTAATTAGAAAATGCCTTATGACAAAAGTTAACAATTTATTTCTCTAGAAAAACACATTTTTAATTCTGAAGACCAACTCAAGCTTCACTTTTGCCTCTGCTCCTCTTTTGGTCTCACTGCTTGTGTGAGCTCACTACCATGCAAATCCCACCATCCCATGATCTTAGTTCACCCTTTATTTTGGGATACAGTGCTCCCTTTCCTCCTGCATGAAGCCAACTTATTCAAGAGCATTCTGTCATCTATTTGCTTATATTTGCAAAACCATATCATCTGCCTTTAGAGCGCTAGATGTGTATTATATCTCTTCATAAGACAGTATCTCAATACTTTAATATTTGAAACATCACCGTCAAAGAAAGCAAAACAAATGGCACATGGTGTCCTTCACACTTGCTCTGTGAGTAGATTCCACCCAGGCCCTCTGGGCGTTTCTGGGGCTCCTGAAGGCACCTGATTCTGTAGTTGGTATGGTGGTCTTGGGCCTCCTCTGCCTAATACTAGATAGAGACTTCTTCCTTAAGGTCTTTGGGGCTCTTGGTCTCCCATTATTCTTTCTCAGTAAGTGCCTTTATATATATAAGAGCAGAAAAACTGACTTGCTCCCTGCTAAACAAAACTTGGTATTAAATATAAGAAATCTTTTGGCTCACACCTGTAATCCCAGCACTTTGGGAGGCCAAGGAGGGAAGATCACCTGAGGTCAGGAGTTTAATACCAGCCTGGCCAACATGGCGAAGCCCCATCCGTACTAAAAATACAAAAATAGCTGGGCGTGGTGGTGAGCACCTGTAATCCCAGCTACTGGGAAGCTGAGACAGAGAGAATTGCTTGAACCCAGGAGGCGGAGGTTGCAGTGAGCTGAGGTCAGGCACCATTGCACTCCGGCCTGGGTGACAGCCGGTCTCAAGAAAAGAAAATAATAATAATCTTATAAGAATTCTTATAAAATCTTATAAGACTCTTACAAGAAATCTTGCTTGACATTATTTTTATTAAGCTATTGTAAAAAAATCTTCAGTGAAATAACAAGTGGTGGACACTTACTTGTTCCACAAATAGTGAAGGTCTACCATGGGTGAGACTCTACTAGGGGCCAGGAAAAGAGTGGTGAATGAAAAATGGCCTTTGCCCTAAGAGCGTGACCTGTGAGGAGACCAGAATGCAAACAGGCAATTGCAATGCAAGATGCGAAGTACCATAGAAGGCCTGAGCACAGCAACCCAAGGGAGCTCACAGCGAGGACAAACATTGGTTCTGGGAGGAAGATATTTACAGACTAAGACATGAAGGAAACAAGAAGGAGGTAGTCAAATGAAGCAGAGGAATTGGGTGAGAATTGCATTCTAGGCAGGGTGAAGACCACATGCAGCCCCAGGCTTGTTCTGAGTATCCTTGAACTCAAACCTTCTAGTGTCCAAAGGAGCCAAGCCTGGAAGTGTGGGAAACAGCTTGTTTTCCAGACGTCATTGCTGGGAAGCCTAGCGTCCTTATCAAGCCAGAATGACTAGGCAGACTTTCTTAACCTTCTCTTGAAATTATAATACTCCTATACGCCATCAGTTTATATCAGGTCTTCAGATCACATGGTAAGTGTAAAATATACAACTTGACTTAATTCATTACCTCCCAGCTGCAACTAAAGCATCTGTTTTCTACTGAGGTGTGTGTCAATAACTATTAGACGGTCAGTCCCATTCGTTGAATAGACATAGTGTGTACAGCAGTGTGTTCGATGGAATTTTAAATTTCAGACAGATGTTTATAATTCAGTCAAAAAATTATGCTATTTGCATACTCATATGTCCCTGCGTGTGCATGCATGTACACACGCACACACATAACTTAAGAATTACCAGAATGACAAATGTTCACACATAGTTGGTAGAGTTCAAAGAGTCAAGAGGAGTTGACTGCGTTCTCCAAGGAGCCAGGAGAAAGTCTGTTTGCAGTGTGTTCATTTTCTCCCTAGTAGGTCTTGTCATTGCCAACCAATCTGGTGAACCATCTCCTCCTTCCCAAACCCAGAAGCTGGATTCTTTCCTGTATACGTTAGAATTTTAAGCCTTAGACAGAAAGGAAAAATACCCCTCAGTGACGTGCTATGAAGGGAGAGGATAACACATGAATGGATTTTGTGGTATATAAGAGAATTCAGGTGCCATGTGTTACAGATCAGTTTGACTTTCACTATGATTGATACTATTGGGCTTAGTCTCCATACTTCATGGTATTATGCTGGGGGCTAAAGTTACAAAGATGTATTTAAAGAATAGACTTCAGCCATATGTCAGAAGACTGGCAAGTTAATGTATATTTATATATTTTAAGTCAAAATTAAATGTTTTAGGTGTGTATCAACTTGTATCATTCTCAAACCTAACTGACTTTTGTGATTTATACTTGCCTGGTTAAGACCAGTTGAGTTAAAAGGGCCATTACTATTAATATACATGATACTCAGCTTAGTTGAGGAGACAAGATGTATAAACAGAAAGGCAAAAATACAAAATAGCTTCTGATAAATGTTGAGTAAGTGGTTCACACAATAAGCCCAAGTAAGTTCAGAGGCAGAAGAAGTCAACTTGGGCCACAGTGACAGGAGAGGATTTTGTGGCTGAAGCAGCATCAAAGGTGAACTTTAAAAGTAAAGCTTTATTGATTACCTATTGTAACTGAAGTCATCATATGCAATTATATATGTGGATTGATGGGGAATGTGGTTGAAAAAAGAGAATTCCATACTTCACACTCATTAGGATAAGGAACAAAATAATAGAAATAATAATAAAATGCAATATATTACAATATTAAAACTCTTTCTTGATCATTCAATTATGGGAGGACAGACTTGGTTAAGTCTTGTTCTTGTCTTTACACGGTTTAATGTTTTTTTATCGTGCCCCATTTTTAAAGAAATGCTGCTTAGCTCTTTGGACCAGAATGGTATTTTAGTTTAATTCTCATCAGCCACTATTAGAACGAATACAGATGTGAATATATGAATGAACCTTCAGCATCTCCACTGTCTTTCAGTAACAAGAAACTAATACTCTTTCTCCTCCAGTTACACAAAACCTTGTGAGGAGCTGCTGTTCTTAGGGATGAGTTTTGGATGAATTTTAGCCTTTGTCTTTCAAAAATAATTATTTGGTTTACATTAAAAAAGAGACCTAAGTATTTCTTCGATTCAGCACCATCTAGTTATACCTATAGTTGTGACAGCATTTGAAAAGGCCAGGCATGGTGTCTCATGCCTGTTATCCTGACACTTTGTGAGGCCAAGGGGGGCAAATCACTTGAGCCCAGGAGTTCAAGACCAGCTTCGGCAATATGGCAAAACCCAATCTCTACAAAAAATTCAAAACTTAGCTGGGTGTGGTGGCAAACACCTGTGGTCTCAGCTACACAGAAGGCTGAGGTTAGATTATCACTTGAGCCCAGGAGATCAAGGCTACAGTGAGCCATGATCATGCCACTGCACTCCAGCCTGGGTGACAGAGAGAGACCCTATCTCAAAAAAAAAAAAAATTTTTTTTTGAGCTTCTCTTTCATACACACACACACACAAAAAAAAAAAAAAAAAAAAAAAAAAAGAAAAGAAAGGAAGGAAAGGGCAGAGGAAGTTATTGTAGAACAGGAAGCTGCCAATGTACTGGGAAAGCTTTAGAAAATTTTGCTAGTAGAAGATGATTCATTCCAAAGTGCATTGTTGCCTCATGTAAAAGATTCTGTAGAGCCTCTCTTAGCTTACAAAATAACTGAGTTTTGACCACGGCAAATCTGAACACAGATCCCTTTCAGATGGATCTGGCTTGAGTTCTCGAGGGTAACCATGAGTCCAGCAGTTACTGCAGCTGTCAGTCCTCACCCCACAGCAGTGACTGTAATGCGTTCATCTGCCACTCCAGCAGCCTTCAACTTTCTAAAATCATTGTTTGTCCAATTTAAATGTAGCACTGCACGCCCACATCATCATCCAGCAACCCCAGATCCAAGGCTAGAACTGAGGCCCCTGACTTGCAAACAATTTACACACATCCTCAACCGAATATCTTCAAAGTAGTTTGTACAACCTGGTTTTATTAAAGGGTGATTCATGTACCCTGAGAACACTTCTCAGTTTGTCTTTCAGCCTTTGTTTTCACCCTAAACTGTGCTCTGTCTGGTGCAGAACTCCATGCTGGTTCCCAAGGGCCTAGCAGCCACGCTTTGTGTCACTACCGTCACGTCTTGCTCCTCGTGTTTATATGGTGTGTGTCTGTATCAGTCTGCTTCTGTTCACTTTCTCATTTATAGAGAACACTGAAAACCACTCTGAAACACCGGCAGCTCCTGCTCTACCTCCTTCTGCTCCTCCTAAGCCTAGACCCAAACCTAAACCCAAAAAATCACCTGTGCCTCCAAAAGGGGCCACTGCTGGGGCCAGCCACAAAGGTGACGAAGTGCCTCCCATTAAAAAAAATACCAAGGCTCCTGGTAAGCAGGCCCCCGACCCTCCACCCAAGCCAACAAGCCGAAACACGACCCGAGAGGCTGGTGAGTATGCCGCTAGTGCCCTGTGGGGTCACTTCTAGGGTGCTTAGCTCTGGGATGGGGCTAATTGTTTCTTCTAGGTGTGATGGGCTTTTGGTGTCTTAGGACATTACACCAGCAGATTCAGTTTTGACACAAAGAATGCCCAGGAGATTCCTTTGTTGCTCTCTACCAAAGGAAAGTCAACCCGTTGAATAGTTCACCTCATTAGTTTTTGAGTGAACATGCTGGTTTCATCTTGAATATCCACTGTCAGCACCAGTTGAAGGATACTGGGAGTAGTATGCCTGATGAATGTCAATGATCTGATATAACATTATTTAGACATTGACTGACCTTCTACCTATATGAGTTTATGGGTGGCTTTTTGGCTTGGATTTTCTTTCAAAATATCTTAGGTTTGCATATACAAAAGTGACAGTTATAACTTTGATATATTTGCTGGATGTTAATGTGTTAAATCCTCAGCATCCATAGTCATCTCCCTTCTGATAAATGACAAAGGGTTCATGTCACTTGTTTCAGCTGCACTGCACCACTTTCTACTGCAGTGAAGACTATTTCAGTGGAATGGAAAGTTACACTCTCCATGTTCCACACCTCCCCTTGTAGACTTGTGTGCTCTAAGGCAAAACATCCTGGTGTCATGTGGTTATAAGTTACTATTACACATCACCAGTGGATGTTTGAGTGACCTGCAATAACTTCATGCACTATGTATCCAGCTTTGCTTTACAATTAGATACGCTTAATGCAAAGTGGAAACTCCCATTTTTTTAGTGAAGAGGAATAAAGATGTCTACCATGTCATTTATCTTTTAAAAGAACATTAATCAGGCCAGACCCAGTGGCTCACACCTGTAATCCCAGCACTTTGGGAAGGCTGATGCAGGTCGATCACTTGAGGTCAGGAGTTCAAGACCAGCCTGGTCAACATGGTGAAACCCTGTCTCTGCTAAAAATACAAGAATTAGCTGGGCGTGGTGGCGCACACCTCTAATCCCAGCTATTCAGGAGGCTGAGACAGGAAAATTGCTTGAACCAAGGAGGCAGAAGTTGCAGTGAGCTGAGATTGCGCCAGTGCACTCCAGCCTGGGTGGCAGAACGAGACTCCATCTCAAAAAAAAATCTTATTTTCCTTAAAATCAACAGCAACTTTCTAGCAGTTGACTGTCAGGATTCGCCTTGGTGTTGATCTTTTTCCCCTCATGATGTATAACCTTAATGCTCAAATTCAGAGAGTGGTTTTGTTGACAGTATAACATCTCTGAATGCCAATAGACATCCCTCTTCCTGTGCTCCTCACATCCCGCCTTTGACCTTTAGTGTCTGGGTCTCTTCTTATAAGCTCTAAACTGAAATGTCCCAGAGTGATGTGCCAACAGTGCCCAGTGGCCATCTCCTCAGGGACCCGCTGTCCTCACCCATCAGTGTCCGTTTGCTGGGATCTGTGTGTGTTTTTCAGACTTCCTAGCAAACCCTAGGAGCATTGCTTAAAGTGAGGCAGGCACTGATCTTCTTAAAGAACAGCCCCGAACAATCACTTTGTCATTGGAAATTAAGCTCCTGTCTTGCACTAACTTCTCCACTTTCCCATTCTCCACGTGGTAGTGGCTCACTCTGAACTCGGCTCGGACTCTCTTTACTTGCCTCAGAAGAAAGCCGATGATTAACACAAGGACAGGAGACAGCTTTCATAAATGATTCTGAGGTTTTTCCAGATATTTTGCTTGAAGATTTATTTAGGCACTCATGATGTTCCTAAGAGAATAGCAGTCATTTTATTCATTGTGCTGTAAAAGGCCTGACTTTTCCAGAGGCTATCACAGAGAAACAGGGGTTGCATTTAAGTACATGAACAAGCCCATCATGTAAGGATCGTTTTATCAAATACTGATAATATCCCTTTATGATCCTACTGATACTCCATTTGTAACCATTTAGAACTTTCTGCATGGTAACTTTGTTTTATTTGAATAATATGGACCTTCTGGAAAAGTTTGTTTAAATGCTACTCTTGATGTTCAGTCCAGTGATTTAAGTTCTTAAAACAACCATAAGTTAAGATTCTTTCTCTATTACTAAGTTAGTATAGACCTGTAGCTACCTAAATACTGATTTTAGAACATCAACTTATTTGCCAGAGACGTAGGGTTAAATCTCCTTGATTTTTGTTTCTCATTGTTACACATTATTAACAACAAAAGTACTTAACTGAGGAGAGGCGGCTTTTTTTTTAATCATGACCTTTATTCAAGGTAACTTAAGCAACATGTTTGATCTCAACAAAGACCTGTTATTTAAGAAGATTCTTTAAGAAAAACTATAATGTGGCTTGAATTTGCACTCTGGGCAGTGAAAAAAAAGAGTCTTTTTCCTCAAGCCAAACTAAAATCAACTTTTCTGTTAATGAGGAAAGAATTTTCTTGGCCAGGCATTGTGCCTCACGCCTGTAATCCCAGCACTTTGGGAGGCCGAGGTGGGCGGATAACCTGAGGTCAGGAGTTCGAGACCAGCCTGTACAACATGGTAAAACCCCATCTCTACTAAAAATACAAAAATTGCTCAGGCATGGTGGTGGGCACCTGTAATCCCAGCTATTTGGGAGGCTGAAGCAGGAGAATCACTTGAACCCAGGAGGCAAAGGTTGCAGTGAGCCGAGATTGTGCCACTGCACTCCAGACTGGGTGACAGAATGAGACTCTGTCTCAAAAAAAAAAAAAAAAAAAAAGAATTTTCTTTAACAAATTATTAGAATTGATACATGGAAAGGATTCTGTTTAACTTACCTAAGAAAATAATTGAACAAGGCTAGGCACCGAATCCTTAATGTCTTTGTTGTGAAAAGTAAATGTAGAATGGACTTAGGTTGAGGGAGTGTACTTAATGAATTTGACTTCAAGGCTAGGGAAGGTTGTTTTCTATAAAGATGTATTAACAGGTCTGGATTTGGGGAAGAAGAATTCTAGGTATGTATGTCTTAAACAATAAAGACCCCCAAACCATAGGGATTCCTTTTAAGCCTGGAACCTGTCACTAAATGAGACTGGCTTCTTTAGTGTCAGTCTAATCAGAATTAATGAAGTCTTACATCTCATTGTCTATTCTTTCATTTATTCTTCATCTCTTCATCCTCCCAAGTGACTTCAATAAAGTCATAACCGGAGGTAAGTTATAATAACATCTGTATATAGTGTAGATTGGCTTCACAATGCTAACAAGATATTTTCTAATCATTCTATGAAAGATAGTTTAAGCCTTTATGAAAAGAAGGAACATACAACATTATAACAGAAGAAGCCATTAGGATAAATTTATAGGTCATGAAAGAAAAGAGTATTCTCATACGAGTTTATTTTATCATCATATATTTACTAAGATGACATGAAGAAAAGAGTAGTTAATCTTTTTGCTCTGAAACTGTTTTGATTGAGGGTGCCCTATCCGGAAGTAGGCAAATATACCGTAGCGATCCTTCAATGAAGACCTTCTTGGAACTTAAGCATTAAGGAAGATCACATTTGCAAAGGTGGGGTCAGAAGACCTGAGAATGATACTCTTTCCCTTCACATTATTTAGGATCAGACATAGTGGCTCATGCCTGTAATTCTTTGGAGCCACCAAAGCTTCTCACTTTGGGAGGTCAAGATGGGTGGATCCCTTGAGCCCAGGAGTTCAAGACCAGCCTGGGCAACATGACAAAACCCTGTCTCAACAAAAATACATTAAAAATTCGCCAGATATGGTGGTACACACCTGTAGTCCCAGCTACTCAGGAGGCTGAGGCAGGAGGATCACTTGAGACCAGGAGGTAGAAGTTGCAGTGAGCTGATATTGCACCATTGAACTCCAGCCTGGGCAATAGAGCAAGACCTTATCTCAAAAAAAAAAAAAAAGAAAAGAAAAAGAAAAAAAAGAAGGAGCAACCCATGTAAACATATTTTGTAAAAAAGGTTTTTTCTGACCTTTTGATGTTTTGAAGGGAGTGTACCTTTCCTGTGTGGCCATGAGTTTTCCCTTTGCCCCATCTCTACTACAGATAGAAGTAGAGGCCAGCATAGCAAGCTTTCTTCTCTGGAGCTACTGAAACAGCTGGTTTGAGTTTTACTCTTTTAGCAGTAAGATGAGTGATTTTGTTTTTGACCCAGAAAGGAGCTGGATATATACCCCAGTCTCTTCTGAATACAGGCCACCACTCTATTCCTAGAAAGACAGCATAGAATGTGTATAATTTATAATGAGCCCAATTGTGTGCTACACCCAGCTAGCTGCTGATGTCTGTCCTCTACACACCATAACATTCCTTCTTGAGAGCATACCAGGCTTTTTTCAAGTGACCCATAGACAAGGAGCGGAGGATTCTCCCTTTGGCTGGCTCAGCTAAAGATTAAAGGTGGGAGAACACAGAGGGCTCTTGTTCCTCCAGGTTTTGCCATAAACATCACTTGCTTCTTGCTGGATTGGAGGAAGGGAGGGGCAGAAGACAAGACCATTATCCTGAGTAGCCTATTTTCTCTTACTCATTTATTCAACAAATTTTAATGGGAACATTTTAAATGTTATTGACAGTTACACCTCGGTAACTTTATTTTTAAAAGCCTTGTATTCTTTGATTTTTTAATGCAAAGTCTCTCTATTGTAGCTGGCTCCTCTCATTCAAAAAAAACAACTGGCTCTAAAGCATCAACTTCGCCATCCACTTCATCCACCTCATCTCGTCCCAAAGCTTCAAAGGAGACAGTTGCTAGCAAAACAGGGACAGTGGGGACCACCAAGGGCAAGAAAAAAACTGGCAAGCAGCCAACGACTTCTCGTCTGTCCTCAGACACAACCACTTCTGGCATAGCCGACCTTAAAGGAGAGCCTTCAGAGACGAGAGTGGAGAGTCTCAAACTTGAACAGACTGTCCCTGGAGCTGAGGAGCAGAACACAGGCAAATCCAAGTCCGTGGTCCCTCCACCCCCTGTGGCTCCAGCACCTTCTCCTCCGGCCCCCACTCTCCCTCTTGAAGATCAGTGCATTACTGCCTCCGACACTCCAGTTGTCCTGGTCAGCGTTGGAGCTGACCTGCCCGTCTCTGCCTTAGACCCAAGTCAGCTTCTTTGGGCTGAAGAGCCAAAAAACAGAACCACTCTCTACTCAGGCACTGGCTTAAGTGTTAACAGAGAAAATGCAAAATGGTGAGTTGGGGAACAAACCCCCTATTTTATCTGAGAACTAAAGTTCACTAATATATTCTGTTGGAAATAAAGCAACCAGGTTTGCTTTCTTTTCTAATTTAATCTACTGAGTGTTAGGTGGGCATACATGTGATGCAACCATTGCTTTGTCAGAACCCTGCCCTGAGGGCTGCTGGAGAAAATTACATTGGTAGAGCTGAGATCAGTGTTTTCAAGTACAGTTAGAACCTGCTTCAGCACTGCTCAGCAGTCCACAGTTCCCTTCTCTTTCCTTTCAGTGCTTATTTTAAATCTTTACCACTTTACCAGTGTGCTCACCCACTCATGTCAATAAGTTACTGAGCCTTCCCCTTCTCCAAGAACATAAAGAAGATCAGAATAGAACTCTCAAATGTGAACTCTTTTTTCCTCCAGCAGTAGAGTTGTCCCCTTTCTTGTTCCTTTAAATTCCCACCCAGCTTAAATGTTATGTCCTCTGTGAAGCCATTAGATACTTCTACACAGAATTGTTTGTTGTGTCTACTATACTTAGACAACCCTGTGGGAGAGAATTAGCCAACATGTCTTATATACCTCTGTGTGCCCAGCAACCAGACCAGAGTCTGATATGCCATAGGCATACAAAGGATGCTCGTTGAATTGTTGACAGAAAATAAAAAAGGAATTTAAGATCATTATAGATAAAGTCAGCCTACTTTAACATTGTGGAAGCAGCATTGAAGATAAGATGACCCTGTTGCTAGATTTTATAGAGTATAATGGAAGATAAAAGATAGTGCTTAGGTAGTCATCGTTTCATTTAAGAAGGTACCTGAACAAAATGGGCCAAGGAACTCCATGTTACCTCACCCTCATCCAGTTGGTGGGTTAATTGCTTTACCATCACCCAGTTGCCCAAACTGGAAACCTGGGGTTCATCCAAGGGTCCTCATTCTCTTTCATTCTTTGCATTTCATCACTCACAAAGTCCTACAAATATTCTACTTACAGGTAAATAAAGCATATTAGCCCTGTCACACAGGTATGAAGGGATGGATGGCTGTCAGCGTATAGTAGACGCAATGATAAATTCTGTCTAGCAATGGCTTAGAGCACTTGCATCCTGGCTTTTTGCTCCTATGTCTAAGAACAAAACTTGTATTCATTCTTCAAATCATGTAAAAGGTTCTCTTTCAAAATAATCTGTCATGTTAGAGTTAAAAAAAATTATTACATTAGTTAGGTTGGTTTTGATCAAGAGACTAAAATATCAACTTAAATTAATTGCTAATGATAATAACCTTTATTTATTGAATATTCATTTAATGTCAGGAACTAAGCACTGTACATGTATTATCATTTTATTTATACAAGTCTTCCCAAAAGTATCCCTGTTTTATAGATAAGAAAACTGGCACTGAGAGAGCTAAAATAGTTTGCACCAGACTGCCCAGTTGGTGGTGGTGAAGCCAGAAAGCATACCCAATTCCATGCTCTGAATAAATAATTTCATGTTTTCCAAAGCAATGGCTTCTACTTCTACTGCCATTTCTGTTCTGTTAGTTTCTTTGGTTTTTTTTTAAGTCACTTTGAGCACCAATATTTGAAGGACAGCCAAGAAAAAATAAATGTCAGATTACAAATTAATTTATTCTCTTTGTTTGACATTCTAATAAAAGATATGGGAAAACAGGATTTATTGAAATGAATGGTTATGTTGTCTTTCTTAGGACATTTTGTGCTGCTGTAATAGAGTACCTGTGACTGGGTAATTTACAACAATTAGAATATTGGCTCACAGTCCTAGGGGCTGGGAAGTCCAAGATCAAGGCAGCAGCATTTGGCAAGCATCTTCTTTCCATGTCATCACATGGTGGGAGGTGGAAGGGCAGAGAGCACAACAGAGTGAACCTACCCCTGTGAGCCCTTTTTAAAATGGCATTAATCTATTCATGAGGGCAGAGCCTTCATGACTTAAACACCTCCCACTAGGCCCTACGTCTCAATACTTTCACACTGAGGATGAAGTTTTTTCTTCTGTGTTTTGTTTTGTTTTGTTTTGTTTTTGAGATGGAGTCTTGCTCTATCACCCAGGCTGGAGTACAGTGGCATGATCTCGGCTCACCTCAACCTCCGCCTCCCAGGTTCAAGCGATTCTTCTGCCTCAGCCTCCCCAGTAGCTAGGACTACAGGCACCTGCCATCACGCCCGGCTAATTTTTCTATTTTTAGTAGAGATGGGGTTTCACCATATAGGCCAGGCTGGTCTCCAACTCCTGACCTTGTGATCCGCCTGCCTCGGCCTTCCAAAGTGCTGGGACTACAGGCATGAGCCACTGCACACAGCTGGGATTAAATTTTAACCCATGAATTCTGAGGGACACATTCAAACCCTAGCAGCATTCTTAATACTTCCAGTATACAGCAAACGTCTTCATTTAACTATACTGAGTATTTTCCAACATTGCGATCATTTCCAGCCATTAGAACTGAATATTCATTCTTACAGCATATATTATTTGATTGCCTTTTCTGTGCTGGGCACTGTACTAAGCACCAAGGATACAAAAGTGAGCAAGGCAATATAGTTGAGACTAGCTTTTACCAAAATATTGTCTGATGTGTGCAGGAAGTATAATGTTTAAAGTAACATCTGAATTTCTGGAAACTAGATTGGGTATATGGGATTATTGTTCAATATACTAAAGAATAAGGTGCAACATGTAAAGTGCTTCCTGATATAGTCTTAAACACTTAGAGAGCTCACATCCAAAGGTGGCCTGACTATCCCATTCATTTCCACAAATATTTAAGGAGTGCATTTTATTGTGCTAAGCACCACACAACATACTAGGGGCTTAATATCAGTCTTCATCTCAAGTATATGAAGAACTGTCAGACCAAAGAGGTATGCATCAGCTCTTTTTTCCTACTGGGACTATAATCAGAGGGAGTGAGCTTAGGACATCATTAGCCATTGAGGCTACTTACAATACATATTCCTGTCCATCAAGGTAGTTATAATGATTTCCTAGAAGAGGCCATAAGGATTTTCTTCTCTGTATATTCTTCAAAATTTAAATTTCAGTTCATCCTACAGGGATGGTTTGTGTTTGCTCCTGAATTAATGAACCTGGAGTAAGTAGTCTCTCAAATTTCCTTCCAAATTCTTTCTGCCTTTTTCAAGTGGATATTTGGATTAGAATATCTGGCTGTTATTCACTTGCTTTACTTAGAACTTTCCCTCTGAGTTATGTTTAGTCAACTAATGTGTGAAAATCTTGTCATTTTATGAAGAGACTTCTGTTTGGAAGACAAATATCAAAACTTTCAAGAAGACAAGTGGCTATGGATAAAAATACTTACCTCTCTTCCCATCTGGCAGGCTAGTAATTATTTGGTAGGCTTCCATTCATGGGCAGCTTCATCAGTAATACATATGTGTGATACAATATAAGGTAAAAACTAATAAGACCATTTGGAGGCCATATCCAAAAGGTTACTTTGTGCAGTTCATTTCCACAAACATTTATAGAATGCACTATATTGTCCAGTGTGCCTAGGAACCCGGGGGGGGAAAAATAAGGGGTAAGTCATGAGTTGATTTATACAAACTTGGAGTATATTTAACATCAGATATAATTTATAACATAATATAACTCATTAAGTGTAAAATATAATAGTATCATAAATGTAAAATTTAATAGGTAGACCAAGAGTCTTCAGTCTGGATTCTAGACTAGACTTGCTACCTTGGTTAGGCAACTCATTCATGGCCTTCTTTAATTCCATGAACTGTAAGTTAACTGCCCTCCTTATACAACAGAATGCTTGTAAATTGTAGATGTATGCTGGATGCTTTGAAAACCATGAGACATACAAATAGTAAGATTAGAATAATAATCAATATGATAATTAATTAGTGAACAATGACACCAACAAATAAAGGACTCATCTCTCAAATTTGTTCTGTTATTCAGAACATATTACTAATTGGCGTGGATTTTAAATGTGCTGTGATCACCCATAATGGCAGCCAATTCAAACAAGAATGGCTTCCAGTGGCAATCAACTAAAAACCCAGACTGTGGAAAAATTTTCCCATAAAAATAGATCTTCTCTTATTCAAGATGAGATTTCACACTGTGGAAAACAGTATGGTGGTTCCTCAAAAAATTAAACATAGAATTACCATGTGATCCAGCAATTCTACTTTCATGTATATAGCCAAAATAATTGAAAGCAGGCACTTGAATTTGTACACCGATCCTCAAAGCAGTATTTTTCACAATAGCCAAAAGGTGAAAACACAAAAATGTCTATTGACTGATGAATGGATAAACAAAATGTGGTATATACGTAGAGTGGAATATCATTCGGCCTTAAAAAGGAAGCAAATTTTCACACATGCTACGATATGAATGAAGGAACCTTGAAGATATTATGCTAAGTGAAGTATGTTACATATGAAAGGACAAACATTGTATAATTTCTCTTAGAGAAGGTGCTTAGAATAGTCAAATTATAGAAACAAAAAGTAGAATGGTAGTTGCCAATGGCTGGGAGATAATGGTTATGGGGAGTTGTTTAATGGGTAGAGTTTGAATTTGGGAAGATGGAAAAGTTCTGAAGATGGCCAGTGGTCATGGTTACACAGTAACGTGAATGTGCCTAATGCTAGTGAACTGTACACTTAAAAATGGTTAAAATGGCAAATTTTATGTTATGTATTTTACACAATAAAAATGAGATTTCCTATTTCCCTCTTTGAGAACAAGAATGTAGTCTGTTGGGTTTTTCTGATAAGTGAGAAACAAAATTTTGACAGTGCTCACTCAGGTTTATAACCACAAAGTAAGGTTTTAAATACCTCCTATTCTGATCAAGTTTATCTATGTTTATTACTGGAAGAACTTTTTACCAGAAAGCAATTTGGGGAATCTTTGTGTCTCAAAATGAAGATTACATTATTTTTGATATGATGTTTTTACATAAGTTACTATATATTTTTTAGCCTAGTCTTTGAAAATTGGCCATCTTTGTACATTAATAGTAACTCTTTAAACCATAGACTTTTACCAGGCTAAATAATAGAAAATTATTGCATCCTTGCATGTCACCTTTTTTCTTTCTTTCTTTTTTTTTTTTTTTTTTTTTTGAGATGGAGTCTCGCTCTGTCACCCAGGCTAGAGTGCATATTATCTTTTTTCTAAAAAGTTTATTTAACTTGCATGCTGTCTATTATGTTACAAGAGGCAGTTTTAAAAATGAAAACACACATAGGATAAATGAGTTTTTACTATTTACACATTGGGATAAAACCAGGATTAATTCATATATGTATTTATATATATATATATATATATACACACACACACTTTTTTTTTTTTTTTTTTTTTTTTTTTTTTTTTTTTTTTGAGACAGGGTCTCACTCTGTTACCCAGGCTGGAGTACAGTGGTGCTAGCATGGCTCACTGCAGCCTCGACTTCCCAGGCTCAAGCAATCCTACCACCTCAGCCTCCCGAGTAGCTGGGACTACAGGCAAGCGCCACCATACCCAGCTAATTTTTTATTTTATTTTATTTTATTTATTTATTTTTGAAATGGAGTTTTGCTCTTGTTGCCCAGGCTGGAGTGCAATGGCGCTATCTCGGCTCACTGCAACCTCCACCTCCCAGGTTCAAGTGACTCTCCTGCCTCAGCCTCCCAAGTAGTTGGGATTACAGGTGCCGGCCACCACTCCAGGCTAATATTTTGTATTTTTAGTGGAGACAAAGTCCCCTATGTTGCCCAGGCTGGTTTTGAACTCCTAGGCTCAAGCGAGTCTCCCGCTTCAGCCTTCTGAAGTGCTGTGGTTATAGGTGTGAACCACCGAACCTAGCCATATATTAATGAAAGAAGATGTACTTTTCTATGTCACTACCTTCTGGGTGCTGTGATGCAAAACAATGAGTCTCACTTTTCCAGGAACTTGTGGGATTGAGAAGGCAGAGAAGCAATGGGTGGTCAAGGTGTAGTACGCTAAGCACTCTAGCAGGGTTGTCTTCAGGTCCCCATGGGACAGACATGGTGGGCAAGGAATTAAACTGAGGGTCCAGGAAAGATTCCTGAAGGAGCTGAGCTGTAGCTGACACTTGAAGGATAAGCAGGAGTTCACACAGGTCAAAGAAAAAGTGCAGATAATGTCAAATATCCAGGAGCCTCTAGCTCATTATTATTTCCACTGAACCCCCATTGCTATGGAAAAAATAATTTGCAAGATGTAGTTTTACCCTACTTGTTTGCTAAATGTATCAGATACCAAGCCTTTGCATTTTACAAATGAAAAATGTAAAACCTTGAGAATTAAGGTTTCATTTCAGTGACTTTAGCCTGGCCTATGTCATGTGTCTGCTTTCCCCAGCCTGAAGGAAGCCCATGAAACTAGAGCCCTTTTTCATGGTGTTGATGCCCCCAAGGATTGCTGTGAGCTTCATTCACATCACTCCCATGCTTTTCTGCCTTTAACAGTTTCACAACCAAAGAGGAGCTGGGGAAGACAGTGCCTCAGCTACTGACTCCTGGTCTGATGGGTGAATCTCCAGAAATCTTCAGTCCCTCAGAAGATGAAGGCCACAGGGAATACCAAGCCAGTGACTCTGACTCCGACGGGCCTGTCTTGTACACTGACGATGAGGACGAAGATGAAGATGAGGATGGCAGTGGAGAAAGTAAGACTGTTTTCAAGAGACAGGGAGAAGCGTGGGTGATAAGCAGAAGCAGCTGCACTTTGTAAAGAATAAAAGCCTCATTAGGAACCAGACATCTGATGTTTTCTTTCCCCTCATCCTCCTTTCTCAAATTAGAAATGTGTATATCCTAAAGTTTAGCTTTTGACGGGAGGCCTTTCCAGAAGATGATGTCACACGGCTGGATCTGGCCTTTGTCGATGAGCTAGATGAGCTAGATGTGCACATTGGTTTTTGTGCTGAGAATCAAAGCTTTCTAATGACAGAGACCTTTCTCACTATGACCAAAGAGAGCCTTTCACTCTGGGACCATTCTTGAAGAAAGAAAGGAGTCAGTGCAGATTCTTGGGCTTACTCATTGGAGGTGTTTGAAATTTTCACTCACTTTTTTTTTTTACTGGGGTTTATAGAAAGGGGAAGGAGGAATGAATCAAGAATGCCAAATATCTCATTAGCATTAAGAGGTCAAGCATGGTGGTTCATGTCTGTAACTTTGGGAGGCTAAGGTGGGTGAATCACTTGAGAACAGGAGTTCGAGACTAGCCTAGCCAACATGGCGAAGCCCTGTCTTTACTAAAAATACAAAAACCAGTCAGGCGTGGTGGCACACACCTGTCATTCCAGCTGCTCTGGAGGCTGAGGCAGGAGAATCGCTTGAACCCGGGAGGCAGAAGTTGCAGTGAGCTGAGATCACGCCACTGCACTCCAGCCTGGGAGACACAGTGAGACTCCATCTCAAAAAATAATAAGAAGAAGAATGCTAAATACCTCGTTAGCATTAAAAAACAATCATACTTCCACAATAAGTAAGATAGTAGGCCTTCTAGGAAATAATAATATCATTTATGTATTAAAAATAACGGCAAAAACCACAATTACTTTTACATCAACCTAATATAACTTGGAGATCTGGAAAGAGCTTTTATTTTTTTTTAACTTTGAGCAGGATAACAGAGGAGGGAATCACTGTGGGACTGAATTTGTAGATTATGACAAGTTATTAGTGATTAAATGGCACTTTGTCAATCCCTTTTAATTTGCATGGAGCAAAAAAAATAAATAAAACCATTATCATCCATGTGGTATTACTTATCATTTGTTGAAATTTTCAGGGTTCTGAGCAATTAAGGGTTAAACATTGGTAGACTCTGCCAGGATGGCGTCTGAGTAGAGGAAAGGAGGAGACAAGGATTAACTGTCCAGAATAAAAGCAAAGGAACTAAGTTTTTTAAACTTGAAAAAGAAAAAGCATTGTACAATCATTCATTTCTATGATCCACCCTCTCAGCAAAATAAACTGCAGCTATCACTTTCCAGACGATGAAGTGAGACTTCTAAGTTTTTTATGGTGTCCCAATATTTCTCAGAACATTAAAAAGAAATAGCTTTTCAGTCTTCTTAAAATGTACTGCATCCAACTCAGTCTTTTTTTCCTTAGGTTAATTAAGATTCTCCTCCTGCACGAGGAGAAAGAATTTGGTCTGGGCTCTATTTAAAGTCCATGCCATGTGTAACCCAAGTGCCACTGGCTAAAAGCCTCTCTCTCTGCATTTCTCCTCTTTTTCAATCCTCAGGTGCTTTGGCAAGTAAAATACGCCGGAGGGATACTCTTGCTATCAAACTTGGCAACAGACCATCTAAGAAAGAATTAGAGGACAAAAACATCTTGCAGCGTACATCCGAAGAAGAGAGGCAGGAAATCCGACAGCAAATTGGAACCAAGTTAGTCAGGTAATTGCTGACATTTTAGGGCAGTACTGACTAATTTGTATTTTTCTTCTTCCCAAAGCTTCCTACCTAACTGGGGTCATTGTGAATTCCTTATGTCCAGATACATCTGGCCTATTGGGTCTTTTAAAGTTGGTCTTGCATGATGAACCACTCGAGGAACTTATCCTTTGGCCCAGCTAGCCAGTGGCTTTCAGGTCACCAAAGCCTATTCCAGGGGTCAACAAACTTTTTTTTAAAGACCAATTGGCAAACATTTCAGGCTTTGCTGGCCAGACAGTCTCTGTTGCAGCTACTCAACCGCACTGCTGTAGCATAAAAGCAGACATAAATAATAGATAAACAAATGAGTGTGGCCATGTTCCAATAAAACTTTATTTATTCATAAAGCTGGATTTGGCCTGCAGATCACAGTTTGCTCAACAATCCTGGCCTAATTTATGCACTCACTAGCATTCCTGGGAATGCCATGAGGTTCTGCCTCGTGGGCTGTGAGACTGTAGAAATATTAGTTCCCTTCAGTGGTCTGGCTTCATCCAAGTCAGGTAGCCATAACCCTCATATCTAAACATCCCCCTTCCGACTTAAAGTAAATGGGTCATCTGACATCTCTTCCTGCCTCCAACCATTGTATAGGATTTTTGTTTTTGCCACTGGTGACTTTACAAGTCCCTTTAACTGGCATTTTTAATAGAAGTGAGCATTCATTCATGCCAAAGGTCTTATTTTTGATGATCACTTTAAGCATATGTGAGAATTAGTTGTTCTGCTGACTTATCTTACTCTGCATACCCAACAGGGTGCATAACTGGGAGAAAGGAACTGTCTAGAATCCCAGAGCAGGATTTGGAGGTAGGGGGAAAATTGCTGTCCTTGCTTGGAAGTGGTATAACTGGAGGCAGGATTGACATGGAGGCTGCTGACCATTTCTCCAGAGGAAGAGTAACCCCTAAGGCACCTCCTTACGGCTGAGTTGTGCAGAAAGGTGTCAGAGGCAGCAGCTGTGGCATCTATCTGAAGGAAAAGCACAGCCTACCAGGGAACCTCGGGGGAGGCTTAGAGGGTCTCTCTGTTCCGTAAGCCCTCTTGCAACTCTGGAAGCAATTTGGGAATGTTTACCAGTGGTCTCTCTCACTGTCATCTTAATTCAGCCCTAACCTGTGACCATTTCTGGCTTCGAGAAAGAGCCAGCAGAAGCAAGAGGGACCAAAGTGATTAATGGTATCAAGCTGGAAAAACCTACAAGTCTAATCTTGCCATCTTACCAAGGAAAAACAAGGGGCCTCTCTGAGGCCCAGAGAGATTAAGGAAATTTCTCAAGGACATGCAGTTACTGAGTAGCAGAAACGGAATCAGAGTTTCGCTCCTGGGCTCTCTGCCCAATTTTCTTTTGTACACTGTCTCCTGTTTTGTACTTTCTACTCTATGTAAGAGAGTATATGCTTCTAGGTTTTCTGATTGTTTTATTATTCTTGTTTATGTTTTGCCACGAAGAAGAATGTAAATCATTGAATAATATTTGCATAAAATAGTAATAGTATTATCATAGTAAGGAGTAAAAAAGTGTGAAGTATCATATACCCACCTCGATAAATGTCAAAGTAACCGTAAAGAAAATTTTGTTCAGTTTTTGTTAGAAATCCTAAACAAATGAGGAGTTGTAATCCCAGCACTTTGGGAGGCCGAGACAGGCGGATCACGAGGTCAGGAGATCGAGACCATCCTGGCTAACACGGTGAAACCCCGTCTCTACTAAAAAATACAAAGAAACTAGCCGGGCGCGGTGGCGGGCGCCTGTAGTCCCAACTACTCGGGAGGCTGAGGCAGGAGAATGGCGTGAACCCGGGAGGCGGAGCTTGCAGTGGGCTGAGATCCGGCCACTGCACTCCAGCCTGGGCGGCAGAGCGAGACTCCGTCTCAAAAAAAAAAAAAAAAAAAAAAGAAATCCTAAACAAATGAGGAGTTGTAATCCCAGCACTTTGGGAGGCCAAGGCAGGCGGATCACTTGAGGTCAGGAGTTCGAGACCAGCCTGGCCAACATGGTGAAATACCATCTCTACTAAAAATACAAATATTAGCCGGCTGTGATGACGGGCACCTGTAATCCCAGCTACTCAGGAGGCTGAGGCAGGAATTTGGAGGCGGAGGCTGCAGTGAGCCGAGATCGTACCACTGCACTCCAGCCTGGGCAACAAAGTGAGACTCCATCTCAAAAAACAATTAAAAAATAAATTTTAAAAAATATACTAAATATCTTACTCTAGGGAGAAACCCTAAAGTCATTTTCTTTAAAAATAGAAGCAAAGAAAAATGCCTTAACCTTACTGTGCTAAAAGTCTGGTCACAATTATTTGTGGTGAAGAAAAGGTATAAATTATAGGAAAGATAGACTGTTGTTATACATGGTTATATACCTAGAAAACTCTAAAAACTGACCCCAAATTGCTATATATAATAATTTCAGCAGGTTTGCTTGATGTAAGATTAACCTAAAAAATCAGCATTATATTTATATAACATTGATACATAGAAGAAATCTCCCACAATGAAAAGGGAGATTGCAGTCACAGCAATAGCAACGACCACATTTTAAACACTTAACTCTTCACTTCACTCCAGGCCAAAGAAATCCATTTCCAGAAAATCATAGTGGAAGGAATGAAGGAATATATAACTAAATGGAAAGAGAGTAAACATTTTTATCAATGAAGAAAAATCAGCAGACAGGTTAATCAAATGGGTAGCATGAAGTTTGAAGGACAATGGGTGTACTTTATAGAATCAGAGCATAATGGATTCATTCCATAAAATGAAACCTAATAGAAGTAAATGTCACCTTTTTCAGTGTGGGCCAAAGAAAAACCATCTGCCAAGATAGGATGGGAGGTCTGTGGCCACAGATTGAAAAGATGTTTGGGGCTGTGATAAATGTAATGAAAATCATCATGAACACAACCATTGTGAGAGGTGGCTATTCAACATCCAAGTATGGGCTTATCCAGAACTGGCAGAAATACAGTCATAGGACAAGGCAGGAAAGAGTTCCTGCTTGGCCCCCATCTGTAAAACAGAGCTAACTAACCCAAGAGCTTGGGAGGATTAAAGGAGATGATACACTAATGGTTCTTTAGTATCTGGGTCATAGCAAGCCCTCAGAAAAATTAAATTTCTTATTATTCATTTAAATTATTATACATCAGTTAAACTAGTAAAGCACATTTAAAAATTAAACCCAATGTTGGCAAATTTGTGAGCAAGTAAGACACGTATACATTGCCCTTTTTCAGTATTTCTGAAGAACAGTTTAACAATATGATAAGAAAATTATGAGGCGGTCTGTTTCTTTGCATGGTAATTCCATTTGGTAACTATATAAAAAGTAAATAATCCAAAGGGGGAAAATGCTATATCTTACAAAGATGTTTATTACAAAGATATTTATAGTAATGATAAATTAAAACAAACCGGTGTTCAAAAACAAGGGACCAATGAAGAACACTGTGAGAAGCTGACACTGTGGAATCCCATAAAGTACCAGTTTTCTAAAGACTTCATCAAGGATGCCCTGGAAATGATACATAGGCATCTACTGGAAGAACCAGGGAAGTGTAGGTGTGTGTCTGGGCTGGGATGGGAGCATGGATGTGTGTCTGGGCTGGGATGGGAGTGTAGGTGTGTGTTTAGGCTGGGATGGGAGTATAGGTGTGTGTTTGGGCTGGGATGGGAGGAGGCTTCTCCATCCCAGATCTAACCATCCAACTAAGACAGCTTCTGTCTCTCTTACAGATTAGGATTCCACTGCAACCCCCAAAAGTTCGAAAGCCTTGATAAATACATAGACTATATCTGTCAAAAATGTCAATGGTCTGGGCGCGGTTGTTTCATGCCTCTAATTCCAGCACTTTGGGAGGCTGAGATGTGGATCGCGTGAGCCCGGAAGTTTGAGACCAGCCTGGGCAACATGGCAAAACCCCATCTCTACCAAAAAAAGAAAAAATTAGTGGAGCTTGGTGGCATGCGCCTGTAGTCCCAGCTACTTGTGAGGCTGAGGTGGGAGGATCGCTTGAGTCCAGGAGGTAGAGGTTGCAGTGAGCTGAGATCACGCCACAGCACTCCAGCCTGGGCAACAAAGCCAGACCCTGTCTCACCAAAAAAAAAAAAAAAAAAAAAAAAAAAAAAAGTTAATAGAGCAAAGTTTTCACTGTTATTAAAATGTAAATTTTACAGAATTGTTTTTGTACAAACACAGCACATCTAATCACTGTCATTGAAAGATAGTTCATCCACAGTTCTAGCCACAGAGAACTCCATGTCTAATGAGAGACAGAATTATATGTTGCACGATGGGGTCACGCGAAAAGCACAAACATCTAAGTCAAAGGATTTGAGTATGAATCCTGGCGCTAGCATTTACTAGTGTTTTACCTTAGGCAGGTTAGTTCATCTCTCATTTCCTCATCTGTAAAACTGAAACTGGGTGCTACCTTGCTGAACTGCTTTGAGGATTCCAGATCATATAAGCTAAGCACCTAGCACAGTACCTGGATTTTTAAAAGTATGACTAAATGATAGCTGTAATTATTATTTTTATAACTGCCTGTGTGATAAGTGCTTTAATAGATGTATAGTCTGTGTATAAATTGCTGTAAATGAGCAAAGAACCAGGAGCCTTTAATTCTCACTTTCAGAAGAGGCCAAATACATATCTTCAAGATATTATTTTAATCATCTATAAGATTTCAGTAGATGGAAAAGGAGAGAAAGATATTCAGATGGAGGAGACACCATAGATAAAAGAAATGTGGCTTATTGTGGGCATAATATAGAGTACAGTATATTCATAATAGAGATATGTAGCACAGGATACATGGGGACATGGATGGCAGGAAACCTGGCTGGCATAGAGATAGATGTTCAACAAGTTCTTTTGTCTGCTCAATTAAGTTAGTTTCAAGGTAGCTCTGATGAAGATCATAGTTTAGCATATTAATGAGATATTTAAAGTATTAATTTCAGTTCTTCTTACCATTTTTGTCATAACCATAAACATTTAGAATTAGTAGTACTATCTTATATTAAGATTACCCAGCCAGGCGCAGCATCCTATTTTAGACCCTAATGAGCTATATATTAATTAGGCTATAAGCTAAGCTGTAACAGAGACCAAAAACTATAGTGGTCCAAACCAGGTATGTGTATTTCTTTTTCACATGACCGTCCCCAGGTAGGTGGGCCATCCAGCATGGTTGGGAACTCGGCTCCTTGAAGTCAGCCTAGCTCCTACGTTCCTTCTGTCTTGCTGCTCTCCCGTCCCCTGGATGGTCTCATCTGCATGATCAAAGCTGGCTCACACCATCAGGCTGAAGTTCTAGCCTGTGGAAAAAGGAAAGGGAAAGAAGGGAACATGCACCCAGGCATTTTAAGGATGAGAAGAGGAAGTAACAAACATCATTCTGCTCACATCCCATTGCAGAAACTCAGTCACAGCACGATACCTGGCTTCTAGGGAGGCAGAAGTCTGTAGTCAGGTACCTATCTAACATCGAGACCAATCTGTTGCTAAAAGGAAGGGAGACTGTGTAATGGGGGTCGGTGAGTAGCCTCAGCCATGATCTGTAGTCTCCAAACTAATGGGAAAGAGACTTTTATTTTGCAGCTTTAAAAATGAATTTTTATTTCTCAAAACATGAAAAATAGAGCTTTGTTGTTTTATTTCAAGTCTCCTACTAGGGTACCTCATTTTTAACCTGTAATATATCCTTTTTGTCATCATAGGAGGCTGAGCCAGAGGCCCACAACTGAAGAATTAGAGCAAAGAAACATCCTAAAACGTGAGTATTCTATACTATAGAATGATTCCTTGTGTAATCATTAACAAGCTGCCTCTACAGATGATCCATTTATCAGTAAGAAACCATCATATATTTGTTTACTTAAGATGGATTGAAGTAGTCCATTTATGTCACATTTATATGTAATTGTTTATATATTTTTTTTAATTTCTTGAATTTCATATTTTATTTTATGGCTTTGAGCCTTACATCCCCCCACCAGACCAGAGTCATAGTCATGACAATTGTGTTTAAGAAAGATGAAATATATTCCATGTATTCCTTCACCCAAATATTAAATAGAAAAAGAATGCTCTGGTCTTCTTGCAAATAAATGTCAAAGAAAAGGCCAAAGGAATCCACGAAGAAACAAATCAAACATTCCTATATTAATATTCTTAATAATAGTTTGTTGCTAGTTTAACAAATGACTCAATTCAAAATGAAATTTTCAATCCATTGCATTTTCCTATGTTGTGAAAACTCGGCTTCCTTCTTGAGTTGTTTATAATTTCTCAGCACTAAAACGTTCTCCATTCATTTTCCTACTTTATTTTCCCATTCTGTTTTCCCCTCTGTTCTCTTTGACCTTAGTTTTTACTCGTCCCTGCAGTAGTATTTATTGGAGTTGGTATGTTAAAACTATAAAACTAACAGAAATACAGTTTGTCATGCTATCATGTGTCAATGTGGTCAGGCATTGCAGTGAGTTAAGAAACAGATATTTTTAAATTGAGCCTAGCTGTAGTTTTATATATTGTTAACTTGGTTTCAAAAGATCTTTTTATTGTGTGAAATATCAAAGAAGAGGGATGGGTAAAACTCTGAATAGTGCTACAATGGTAGTGACCCATGGTGTGGGGGAAATCTTTGTCAGCCAGGCTTTTCGAGTTATCTTGGCCTGCTAGAAGACCCCTCCTCTCCAATCCAAGATACTTTCTTTCCTTTAGGGAAGAAAGATTTTAGTAGCATATTGTATTACAGTTGTTAGTACAAAATCAATTCAACAATGAATATGAACTACCATTCAGTGAGAGCAACTACCATCCACCCAGTCTATGGGATCACTTTCTTTGGAATGCTTTTTTCTGGCTTTTTTTGAACATAACTAGAATACAGCCCCAGGAAGGACTTAAGTGGCTACTAATGTATAGAAGAGCCAGTTTGGAGCAGGAAAAATTTGTGACTAGAAAAGTAGGAAAATTTTGTGTTTTTGCTTTGCTGAGGAAGAGTAGAAGTAGCATCTAATTTTGACAACAAAACAAACCAGAAAGGTTCATTGCTTTCCATGATAGGTTCCTGGGAAATACTTGTTGAATTTTTAAGCATGCTCAAATGCAGACCCTAAGCTCCTAAAAAACACAAAGATTATGTCTTACTGGATGCCTGCTCTAATACCTAGAAGAAGAAAGGAAGGGCACATTTTGGGTAATTGTTTCTTGAGCCTGTGAGATAAATAGTGCCAAACCACACTAGAGTTTGGTTGTCGGAGGAACTGTTTCATAGATCTAGAAACTTACCGTGCATTGATCTTAAGGGCTGCATTGGCCTTTATATCCTGTTTTCCTAGAGGTTTGGGAAAGAGTGAGACACTTCAGATTCGACTCCAGCCCTTTTTTTCCTTCCTTCTAAGTTCACCTAAGCATGTTTATTTCTGGAAACAGAGGCATATTTCCAGCCTGGAGAGGCTGATAACTGGCTTATGATCTCCTGACCCAGTATTATATAGCCAAGGGAGGCAGAAGAAAACTGGGAGAGGTCATCTTTCCCTGAGCAGTCACAGGAAACTGAATGGCCTAACTTAGAAACACTCTACTCAGCCCGTTTGCTTCTTGGTTCTTCCACATAGATTGCTCTTGTTTGATGTTTGTATGTTTCATCTCAGCATTTGTTCAAGAACAGTGGAAAAGTGTGTGATACGGTGTGGTTTTTAAGGACAGTTACTTTAACTAGGTCATCTTTTTTTTTTTTTCCCCAAGACAGAGCCTCGCTCTGTTGCCCAGGCTGGAGTGCAGTGGCACGATCTCGGCTCACTGCAACCTCTGCCTCTCGGGTTCAAGTGATTTTCCTGCCTCAGCCTCCTGAGTAGCTGGGACTACAGGTGTGTATCACCACACCTGACTAATTTTTGTATTTTTAGTAGAGACAAAGTTTTGCTGTGTTGGCCAGGCTGGTCTCAAATTCCTGACCTCGCAATTCACCCACCTCGGCCTCCCAAAGTGCTGGAATTATGCTTGTAAGCCACTGTGTCCGGCCCTAACTAGGTCATCTTTTCTTGACAAACTAGAAAACTAACTTACAGAATTAAACGTTCAACAACTTTTAGAGTCCATCACTAGTTTAATGAACATGAGTCCAGATGCCGATAAATGCCATTAGTTTTAATTGGTGACCACAGGACAAATTATATTTCTTAGTGTCATGCACCATACTAGTCCTTACTTGATGTCTTTCCTAATTATTTTGGTGATACTAGAGCTTGTTAAAAAAGACATATTACATATATGTATTTATATTATATTATATTATAATACATTTAGTTATGCATTTTAGAACCAGTTCCTAAAAACTGATAAAATAGAAAGCAAGTTTTGGTACTTAAAAGGTCAACTTTTGCTAATTAAGAAAGGTGATGTATTTAGCTGAGAATGTAATTCTAGCTATGTCTTATATAGAGAAAAATGAATTAAGCCATTGAGTTCTGCATATATTTTTCCCCAACATTTTATTATGAAAATTTTTAAACATGAAGAAAAGTTGAAAGAATTTTACAGTAAATCCACATATATCTGCCATCTATAGTCTATCATTAACATCTTGCTTTATGACATATCTATGCATCTGTTGATCCAGCTTTTTTAAATGCACTTGAAGTTTATGTGTGTTTTTTCATTTGTTAAAAACACCCACATGAGGCCAGGTAAGGTGGCTTATGCCTGTAATCCCAAAGCCTTGTAAGGCCAAGGCAGGAGAATTGCTTGAGGCCAGGAGTTTGAGACCAGCCTAGGCAATATAGTGAGATCTCATCTCCACCAAAAATTGAAAAAACAAAATATCGACATGGAAACATGTAAAAAACAAAAAGAGAAATGAATCTACAAAAGATTTGGCTTTTTGAACCCATTTTACCTGAACTAACAACTCAAGAAGATAATATTCCAGTTGTTGATATTTTTGTATTTTTCTTTCTTCTCCTTTTAGCTCATCCACAAAATTCTCTGGGTAATATTGCTTGCCAGGCAGGTTTCCTGTGGTGCTTGCTGCTGTTTAACCACATGTATTATTTGTTTATTTATCGGAAATGCTTCCTGCAGCTTGTCCAAAATGTTCACCCCTCTCTATTCTGATGAGAGTTACTGAGAGCAAGATTTGTCAATGAACCATGTCACTTCCTTCATGAGTATCCCTCCAGCCTGTTTAAATTAACCGGAAAGATTTACATCCTACTTTATAATTAGCCCTCTAGTGAATCAAAAAATGAAGGAAGCATGCAAAAAACTTGGTGAATTTTCAAATACTGAGTTTAAGGTTTAATCTTGACTGTATGAGAGATTTTACAATGACTGTTTAATAAGATTCAGAGAAACTGTCATGGTAGCTCATGCTGGTAATCCCAGCTACTTGGGAGGCTGAGGCGGGAGGATCACTTGAGTCCTGGAGATCAAGACAAGCTTGGGCAACACAGGGAGAGCCCATCTCTGCAAAATAAAAGGAAAGGTTCAGAGGAACAGTCATGTTGGCTTCCTTCTACCTCTCACCCTCGTCCTCTAACTTCACTAAAAGTACAATTTTGAACATGGAAAACATAAAGAAGTCAGTTTCTGATGTCAAAAATGAATTCAATTCCCTAACTGGTAGCACTAGTTGAACAATATGCTTAATTAGACAAAACTATCAAATATTCCCTTCAAGGAAATGTCATTTTTGCATATTTAATGAAGACTGGAGCATTCATTAGCTTTGGGATGTATTATATCCAATTTTTTAATCTTTGAAAAATACCTTAAAAATATAGCATAAACACCGTATGGGAAGAGTTGACAAAAATGTTTTAAGAATTATATTTTTGTTTTTATTAACAATGTCATCAATATCACTAACAATATCATCAATTTTTATCAACAATATCAACAATTTTATTTTCACTATCACGTCGCCTTGTAAAGCTCTGGTTTAAATCACAGGAACCACAGTGTGGCTTTTGTTTATTATGTATTTTGACAATCCACAAGCTTTATCCAACTCATATGAGGTAATTCTTTGAACCTAAGTGTGCATTTTTAAGGATATGAAAGGATATATATTTTGTGAAGCAATTAAAAACCTACAGTACTTTCGTAGGAAGAAATTTAAATTATAACAAATTTGTTTGGCACAAAATGAAAGGATATTAACTCATTGTTTCTTATCTTGTGGGTGATTACAGTTTATGTTCACTCGTTGTCTAATCACCTTCTTTCTTTCTTATGCATTAAAGTTATTATTTCAGAAGAACATAGAAACTTTTCCCTGTTCAGAGAAGGAAAACTGATGAAGAATTTAGCCTGTTCAGCTAACAAATACAGATGCTGCAAATATTGAATACTGATATTTTATTCACAATAAAAATAGTCTTAGTTGTAAGAAGTCTATTTGAATTTTAAAATAAATATATTTCATACCTATCATGGATTAAAAATTTTTTTTTCATTGAACCCGGGAGGCAGAGGTTGCAGTGAGCCAAGATCGCACCACTGCACTCTAGCCTGGGTGACAGAGCAAGACTCTGTCTCAAAAAATAAAATAAAATAAAAACAAAAATAAATAAATAAATAGAAGAAGCTTTCCTTTTTCAACCTTTTAGTCAAGCCTTTATACAGCATTATTTTCCTTCAAAAGAGTTCATAATAGCACTTTCTAAAACACAATCTTTCATAAGCATCGGTATCCAAGAAGCAAAATGTATGCTCATTGATCGAACAGATGATGAGCTAAAGGAAGCAACAGAGGGAAGTTCCTCAAGTAAGCAACAACCAGCAAAACCTGAAGGGGTGTTTATTTCTTTAAAAATTTTGGACATTTTTCTTTAAATCCCATCTGTTGGGCAGCATAAAATTGTACTACTTGGTGAATCACTAGAGAAAGAGAAGACTTTGGAAAGGCAAAGTCACAAGAAAATAAATAATTTCCACCCACAGTACATCATAACCTCATTTAGAACATTCTGGTTTGAAAGCAAAGTCCAAGGAAATGCTTACATTCTGCTTCTATGGAAACCAAGGAAGACAAATCAAATATTTTGGTTGGATTTGAGTGGAAATCAGCAGCTCAGACATGCATCGGATGGTTCTAATTTGCTCTTTTAATATGTCTCAGATTTTCACATGAAGGGCAGATCCAGAAGTAAATTTTCATCTGAATTCTGGTAAATTGTACTTATAAGCCCATGAGATGATCAACAATAGAGGGCTTTCATTAGAATATGGGCATTCCTGTGGTTTTTTTAAGAATACAACAAGACATCAGGAAGCAAAAACATTTAAAATTAGTAAAGCAAACCAGTCCTACAAAAAAAGCATGTGTGTGTGTGTGTGTGTGTATAAGATGATCAACCTTTCTACAAAATCTTTCGATAACTTTTTAACAATGTTGTTGAAGTGTTTGATCATTATTTGTTAGAATCACATGATTGTGGCCTGATATACTTTTCTGATTATAAAATCATCTATAGTAACTGTCATCATGACTTTCCTCCTTTAATAAACAGAAAAGAATGAAGAAGAGGAACAAGAAGCAAAAATGGAACTTAAACGCAGACTCAGCAGAAAGGTAATGAAGTTGTGACTATTAATGAGCATACGTGTTTTGAGATATATTTTGTTTTTTTTAAAAAAAAATACTAATCCTCTCTCTATATGTAAATCAGATGTTTAGAAATAATTATTCCTATTAGTCTATAAGCATAGACAACAAAATCACCAGCCTGGGCAACATGGTGAAACCCTATCTCTACAAAAAATACAAAAATTAGCTGGCATGGTGGCACATGCCTGTAGTTCCAGCTACTCAGGAGGCTGAGGTGGGGAGATTGCTTCAGCCTGGGAGGTGGAGGTTGCTATGACCTGATATCGTGCCATTGCACTCCAGGCTGGGAGACAGAATGAGACTCTGTCTCAAAAAAAGTAACTAAATAAAATAAATAAATATAATGCACGTGCTATAAATGATGTTTATAATTGCATGTTGTGTTAATTTTGAAAAATTAACAAGGGTTTTAAATTGCATTTACTCTATGAAAATATGTACTCTGTGTGAAAATTTTTAAAGATACAAAAAAAGAAAAAAATAAAATCGTATGTCTTTTATTCACAGATAGCCATTATTAATATTTCAATGCATATATTTCTATTTTTAAAAATTGTTTTGAGTCAGGTGCAGTGTCTTGCACCCATAGTCCCAGCTACTTGGAAGCTGAGTCAGGAGGATTGCTTGAGCCCAGGAGGTCAAGACCAGCCTGGAGTGAGGCCTTGTTTCAAAAAAAAAAAAGAATTAATTAAAAATTAATCTCGATCTTGCTTGATTAGAGCAATGATAAAAGAAAAAGAAAAAAGAAGTGGAAAAATTTTTAATTATAATAAAAATTATTTCTTAAAATGCTCACACTTTCCATTTAGTGTTGGAAATATTAAACAAATAAATATTTCGTTACTCCTGAACATTTCCCACTATTCCACATCACAGCTGGGTAAGTAATTTATTAAGTGAACTTGATATCCAGCCTGCCTGCTACAGTGCTACCCAGATTGACAAATGTCTTACCTGCCAAACTCAGACAATTGTTGCCACTTATTTATGAATGTATAAATCTGATGTTAGAGCCATCACTTTTTTCTATGTTAAAAAAATAATAGCCTTTGAAAAAATCAAGCACCATCAGAGTTTATATTTCATTATAAATCCTTCTAATAATTCTTCAGGCATACCCTATGCACCTAAAAATGGATAAAGTGACTAAAATGTGACATCTCCATGAAGTGTGACCTGACCCACATTTTTGTAGGCTGGAATCGGGGAGTCTTCAACAAAAGCATTCCAAGGCAGATGGAGGTGGCAATGCTTCATTCCCACAGAAAAGCTATGGGACTATGTCGAAAGTGGTTCTGTTTTTCAAGAAAAAAGATCCTTTATTTATCCATTGTATTAGTCCATTTTCACACTGCTGATAAAGACATACCTGAGACTGGGAAGAAAAAGAGATTTAATTGGACTTATAGTTCCACATGACTGGTGAGGCCTCAGAATCATGGCAGGAGGCGAAAGGCACTTCTAACGTGGCAGCGGCAAGAGAAAATGAGGAGGAAGCAAACCGGGAAACTCCTGATAAACATATCAGGTCTTGTGAGACATTTTGACTATCACAAGAATAGAATGGGAAAGACCAAGCCCCATGATCCAATTACCTTCTCCTGGGTCCCTCCCACAACACGGGAGAATTCTGGGAGATACAATTCAAGTTCAGATTTGGGTGGGGACACAGCCAAACCATATCATTCTGCCCCGGCCCCTCCAAATCTCACATCCTCACATTTCGAAACCAATCATGCCTTCCCAACAGTCCACCAAAGTCTTAACTCATTTCAGCGTTAACCCAAAAGTCCACAATTCAAAATCTCATCTGAGACAAGGTAAATCCCTTCCACCCATAAGCCTGTAAAATCAAAAGCAAGTTAATTACTTCCTAGATAAAATGGGGGTACAGGTATTGGGTAAATACAGCTGTTCCAAATGGGAGCTGTTCCAAATTGACCAAAACAAAGGGGTTGCAGGGCCCATGGAAAGTCTGAAATCCAGTGGGGCAGCCAAATTTTTAAGCTCCAAAATTATCCTTTGAATCCAGGTTTCACATCCAAGTCACACTAATACAAGAGGTGGGTTCCCATGGTCTTGGGCAGCACCACCCCTGTGGCTTTGCACGGTACAGCCGCCCTCTTGGCTGCTTTCACAGGCTAGCGTTGAGTGTCTGCAGCTTTTCTAGATGCATGGTACATGCTGTCAGCAGATCTACCATTCTGGGGTCTGGAGGACAATGACCCTCTTTGCACAGCTCAACTAGGCAGTGCCCCAGTAGGGACTCTGTGTGGGGGTTCCAAACCCACATTTCCCTTCTGCACTGCCTAGCAGAGGTTCTCCATGAGGCCCCCCTAACCCTGCCCATGGCAAATTTTGGCCTGGACAGTCAGGCATTTCCATACCTCTTCTGAAATCTAGGCAGAGGTTCCCAAACCTCAATTCCTGACTTCTGTTCACCCGCAAGCTCAACACCATGTGGAAGCTGTCAAGGCTTAGGGCTTCCACTCTCTGAAGCCACAGCCCGAGCTCTACATTTGCCCCTTTCAGTCACAGGTAGAGTGGCTGGGGCACAGGGCACCAAGTCCCTAGACTGAACACAGCACAGGACCCGGGGCCCTTCCCACAAAACCACTTTTTCTGCCTGGGCCTTGAGGCCTGTGATGGGAGGAGCTGTCATGAAGGTCTCTGACGTGGCCTGGAGACATTTTCCCCCATGGTCTTCAGGATTAACATTAGCCTCCTTGCTACTTATGCAAATTTCTGCAGTCAGCTTGAATTTCTCCTCAAAAAATGGTTTTTTTCTACTGCATCTTCAGGCCGCAAATTTTCTGAACTTTTATGCTCTATTTCCCTTTTAAAATGGAATGCTTTTAACAGCATCCAAGTCACCTTTTGAATGCTTTGCTGTTTAGAAATTTCTTCTGCCAGATACCCTAAATCATCTCTCTCAAGTTCAAAGTTTCACAAATCTCTAGGGCAGGGGCAAAATGCCACCATTCTCTTTGCTGAAACATAATTAGAGTCACCTTTGCCCCAGTTCTCAACCAGTTCCTCATCTCCATCTGAGACCACCTCAGCCTGGACCTCATTGTCCATATTGCTATCAGCATTTTTGTCAAAGCCATTCAACAAGTCTCTAGGAGGTTCCAAACTTTCCCACGTTTTCCTGTCTTCCTCTGAGCCTTCCAAATTGTTCCAACATCTGCCTGTTACCCAGTTCCAAAGTTGATTCCACAGTTTTGAGTATCTTTTTAGGAACACCCCACTCCTGGTACCACTTTACTGTATTAGTCTGTTTTCTTGCTGCTGATAAAGACATACCCTAGACTGGGAAGAAAAAGAGGTTTAACTGGACTTACAGTTCCATATGGCTAAGGAGGCCTCAGAATCCTAACAGGAGAGAAAAGGCATTTCTTAGATGGTGGCAGCAAGATAAAATGAGGAGAAAGCAAAAGCAGAAACCCCTGATAAACCCATCAGATCTCAGGAGACTCATTCACTGTCATGAGAATAGCATGGGAAAGACCAGCCCTCATGATTCAATTACCTTCCCCTGGGTCCCTCCCACAACATGTGGGAATTCTGGAGATACAATTCAAGTTGAGATTTGGGTGAGGACACAGCCAAACTGTATCTTTTTTTTTTCTCAAAGCCCATTAATGTCAAATAATGATCAAACTGAAAGACTATTGACTCCGTTTCTAGGGATGACTGTAGTCTTCAATGGCCCTTAAGTTACCATCTGTAGACAAGCAATCACCCCTCCTCATTGCCCTGGGCACTCTTGTGATACACATGATCTTTCTCAATCCAGCTGGGCCCCTCCATGAGGCAGCAGTGCCTGCCCTTACCCTCTGCACCCACTTGCTTCCACCATACATAGCTCCATGGTGTAGGTGCAGGTCAGCCCGTAGCATTTGGTAGCTACCTCATGACTGGGACAGTCCTGAGGACAAGACTGGATGGAGAATTTCTAACCTATGTTGCCACTGGTCACTTTCCTTCTAGCCAGTTCTTGGGAGCAAGGGCTTCTCTACCTCCTTATTTCCACCTGCCCCAAAGTGGCAGCAAGAAGATAGCAATATAGATTGGACAGCAACTAGACTATAACAGATCACTTAGATTATTCTCTCTCTTGTCCATTGCCTACCAGGGCTCTATGAAGATAGAGGGAGCCATAGTTGGCACATCCCTGCTCAAGTGGGCTCAGGGTATGGGCCTAGGCCTTCTAAAAGTCCTTGAGTGCTTTGAATGTTAGAATATTGGCTTAGTTCAGAAGGAAACTGAGGCCCAGGAAAGGGCTGTTAATGACTACAGAATGTAGACCCAGTGCAAAATAAGGAGTATCTCTGGACAGGTGTTGTGGCTTATGTCTGTAACCCCAGCACTTTGGGAGACTGGGATGGGAGAATTGCTTGAGCCCAAGAGTTCAAGACCATCCTGGGCAACATAGAGAGACCCCCCATTCTGTTCAAATAAAAAAATAAATAAGCAGTATCTCCAAAGAGGAACACTTAGATGATGGGTAGTCTGGCTGTATACAGAGTATATATGAGAGAGAAAATATATGAAAATGGGCCTTATGACTACAATAGAGGTCTAAGTCTACCTCTCTGGAGATAACTGTGATACCGCCCAACTGAGAAAAACCAAAATGGGAGTGAACCTCTGTCACAGAGAGTAGATAATGCCTGTTTACCAGGGGGCCAGCTTTCTTTCACCTGTCAGAATCTTATTCTTCGGTTTGAGAAAGGAACCAGAGAGAAAAGCAATATAATTACAAATTTGAATCTGGCGAAGACCACAAGGAGGAGGGACCCAAGTTGTTAGAAGTATCTTGAAGGTTGGAGTTGATTTTAAGCAGTGATGGTCTCAAGGAAGTACAGTTCTCCATCAACTCTCCCCTCCCCATTCCTGTACATTGGTTTTTCTGGCCAAGGGCAGGTGTCCTACTGGGGCCTTGTCCTTATTATGAATATCTTAAGGACAGCTGTGCTGTAGGCATACCCTTTATTGGACCCTTTCTATGTCATAACTTTTCTTTTGAGACAGAGTCTTGCTGTGTCACCCAGGCTGGCGTGCAGTGGCACGATCTTGGCTCACTGCAAGCTCCGTCTCCTGGGTTCACACCGTTCTCCTGCCTCAGCCTCCCGAGTAGCTGGGACTACAGGTGACTGCCACCACGCCCAGCTAATTTTTTTTTTGTATTTTTAGTAGATGGGGTTTCACTGTGTTAGCCAGGATGGTCTCGATCTCCTGACCTCGTGATCCACCTGCCTCGGCCTCCCAAAGTGCTGGGATTACAGGCGTGAGCCACGGCACCTGGCCTGTATGTCATAACTTTGTACATTTCTGAGTGTATGGGTTTAATATTATAGGAACAGGCTTTTATTCCTATTTCTAAAAGTTTTTTAGAAAAACTTTTGAAGTTTTGCCTTGATAATTCAATCCATGGCTTTTGCCTTGATAATTCAATCACGAAACCAGCCATTCTGTATCTGGGTTACTATTGTGTCTGTGCATTGCATATTCCTTGCGTCAGGGATGATAGACCTTTATCACAGTGCCAGGCAAGTTGGGGAAAATAGCATAATGCAGGTAGTTGCCAAAGACTGTGACCTATCTGAAACGATGATTTTTTATAGTCTCAAAAATTAGGGCACACGGCTTTCTAGTTCTCATTAGAAATTCCCAAGATGCTGTTGCCTTTTTTTTTTTTTTTTGATGCCTGAAAGTGACCTTATTTAACCATAACTTTGAAGTGTTCTCTATAGAATACTTGCCACCATGAGGCTGTAAGCGGTTTACTGAACTCTGCCTTTTTCCTTGTCCTCCTGCAGCTCAGCCTGAGACCCACAGTGGCAGAGCTACAAGCTCGAAGGATCCTGCGATTTAACGAGTATGTAGAAGTCACAGATTCTCCCGACTATGACCGCCGAGCAGACAAGCCCTGGGCCAGGTTAACACCTGCAGACAAGGCAAGAATCCCAGTGGATTTCGTGTTGATTGTGTTGCTTTTCTGGAAGCTTCAATATCCACATTCCCCCTACTTAAGTCATCCTAGGGGATGAGATCTTACCAAATATTACAACTGTTTTCTGCCTCTGATTATTTAAGCCAGTTAAAGTAATACATTTAGTGATATCAATGTAGTTCTTTCAACTAAGTCTCAGAGAAAAGTAGTTCTTATTTACCATAAAACCCACCTGCTTTCATACCTGGATGGGGAGGGCTTTCTCACATCCAGGATTTATCCTTACTCTTAGAAAATATAACTTATACCACTTATCATTTTAAAGGGATATGTTAACAATAGAAAGGCCTGATCTTTGTCAAGACTGGCACACTTTTAATAGAAATGACAAGACAGCAAATAGTTTAGGCTATGTGGGCCATACAATCTTTGTTGCAACTGCCCAGTCCTGCCATTGTAGCATGAAAACAGCCACAGACAATGGGTAATTGAATGGATATGTATATGTTCCAATAAAACTTTATCTGCAAAAACAGATGGTGGGCCAAATTTGGCCTGCAGGTCAGGCTTACCAACCCCTACTCTAAATCATTGCACACAGTTCCTAAAAAATGAAAAATACAGTGGGTTCTATCAATGTAGAAAGACTTTTATCTTATAAGTACTATTGTTCCATAGGCAAAGATTCTTGCCAACCATTTGTTTTTAAATTGTTCTAATTTTTCTCTCTTAGCAAAATCTGGTATTGAATAAACTCATGCTATACCCAGTTTTTTTTTTTTTAATCGTAAGTACTTTTGCTTAAACATGCCATGTCTTAATGCTAAAACTAGGCATTTAATCACACTCTGTGCTGACCCTTTTTAATAGGAAGCTTCATTATTTAAAGTACCTACTGTGCATCAAGCACATACTGGAGATACAGATTCAGAAATCCTTAGCTCATAAGTAGAAATGAAAAGTAAGAGGAATAAGATCACAAAGGAAGAATGTTCAGAACAAGAGTAGAGGAGAAGGAGGCTGAGAAGAGCACTCCAGGGACGTTTTAGGAAGAAGCAGCAGAAAAATATTGAGAAGAAATGTCTGTGAGGTGGTGAAAGAGGAGAAGCTCATAGCACAGCAGCTTGGAAGTACTGTCAGGGAGGGCGGCCATGTGTGTGCAGTGACATGGTGAGAGGGAGCATTTTGGTGGCCTAATGGATGGAAGCCTGTGATGGAGACAACGAGGATCAAACACAATCCTGAGAATTTGGGCTCTGAAGGGTAGCAGTATAATAAGGCAGTCGTTCAACGTATGGCTGGTGATTGTGAAGGTTAATAAGCTTGGGTACGTAAATTTGGAAAACGAGATACGGTATCGAGGGAGTGATTTTTTTTTAATATATGGGAAATACTTGAACAATTTTTTATGCTGTGAAGGGGTCAAAAGAAAGGGAGAGGTTGAACATACAGGAGGAAAAGTCAGTAACTGATAGAGTGGGAAAAAAATCACTGGAGTAGCAGGACAGTACTTATGTGGAAGAGGCAAGGAGCAGACCCTTGAGGACGGGAGGGAGAGCACAGGCTGAGGAAGCTAGGAAGTCATATTTCATTGTGCTTTTACTTTGCCTCTCACTCATTATGAGTGAGGTTGAGCAAATTTTCATATGCCTATTGGGCATTTGGATTCCACTCCACTGAAGTGCCTTTTGCCCATTTTCTTTTGGGTTGTCAATTTTTTCTGATTCATAGGAGTTCTTCATATATTTCAGTTATGTATGTTGCAAATATTGATTTAACAAGATTCTTAAACTTAATACAGTCAAATTTGTCAACCTTTTTCTTTATGGTTTATGATTTTGTTTCTGGTTTTAAACATTCTTTGCATACCAAAATGATAGATATATTCTCATATACTGTCTTCTAAAGTGTTTATAGTTTTGCTTTTCACATTTAACTTTTTGGTTTGCCTGGAGTTGTTTTTTGGGGAAGGTATAAGATATGCTTTCAGTTTACTTGGTCATCTGTATTGTATGTTTGTTTTCTATGTCATTATTTGCTCTTTTTTCTTCTTCCCCTTAATTTTTTGGGCTTTATTGGCTGTTCTGTTCTAACCTAAGATAGACTTTCCAGATTATTAATTTTCATCCTTCCTTACTTTCTGATAGAAGCACTGAGGGTTAGAAATGACTCTCTGTGTCAGTGATTTGCAACCTTGGCTACATATTGGAATCACCTATAGATCTTTAAGAATGTGGATGTCTGGGTCCCCTCTCCAGAGATGCTGATCTCATTGGTCTGGGATGTGGCCTTTATATTGGGATTTGTAGTAATTATGTCTCATATGTCCTTGAAAACAATATGTGTCCTACAGTTTGAGAGTGTGCAAATTTCCCTGTAAAATCAGTCTTGTTAGTTCTATTCAGATTTCTGTAGCCTTAGTTATTTTTTTGTCTATTTGATCTGTCAGGTAACAAATAAGACGTGTTAAATCTCCCACTATATGGATTTTTTTGTACTTTTCCTTATAATTCTGTCAATTTTGCTTCATTTATTGTGAGGTGTGTCAGTAGATATATATGTTTAGAATGCATACATTTTCCTGATGAAAACTTTGTTATATTTAAAAATATAACTTTTAAACTAGATTATCAAAATGAGTTATTTTAGACTACCTTCATGAATTGAAGCAGCAAACCTCTGTGATGTTTAGCTCGTGGCTTTGAATTTTCAGTGTACATTTCATCCCTCCCTGCCTATCCCCTTACTTACTGTCTCACACGTCCACGTGAAGAGGCCTGACATTCCTGTCTTATATTAATAAGAAAAATGAAACAAAATAGTGGTAAAGTGTTGGGGCGGCGAAAATTTTTGGGGGTGGTATGGAGAGATAATGGGCAATGTTTCTCAGAGCTGCTTCAAGCAGGATTAGGGGAGGCATGGGAACCTACAGTGGGAGAGATTCAACTGAAGAAAGATTTTGGGGTAAGGGGTGATATTGTGGGGTTGTTAGAAGGAGCATTTGTCATATAGAATTATTGGTGATGGCCTGGATGCGATTTCGTATGGATTGAGAAACTAAATGAAAGATACAAGGTCTGAATAAGAGAAGGAGAAAAACAGGTATTAAAGGACTAAGAATTGGGAGTACCCAGTCCAAGTGAAAGCAAAGAGAGGCTGGGATGAAGGGTGCAAGGAATAGTAAAGAAAGCATGTTTGAGATCCGGAACAGAATAATGGGTTATGGAGGGGTTGTGGAGGGAGGTATTGAGAATAGGAGAGTATATGTGTTTGGCACCATGGGGTGGATAGGCCAAACAATTTGGTTGATAAGGCGCAGATCCTGAACTAACCTGTAAGATTTGTCTGGTTTTTGGACAGGTAAAATGGGGAAACTCTAAGGAGAGTTTATATGTTTTAGAAGCCCATGCTGTATCAGGCGAGTGATAACAGTCTTTAATCCTTTTAAAGCATGCTGTGGGATGGGATACTGGTGTTGAGCGAGGTAAGAGTGATAGGTTTTAATGGGATGGTAAGGGGTACATCATTTGTCGCCAAGGAGGGAGTAGAGGTATCCTATACACTTGTGGATTCAGATGGGGAGATACAAGGAGAGGATGCGAAGGAGGTTTTGAACTAGGGGAAAAGGTGGCAATGAGGTATGGCTGTAGCCCAGGAATAGTCAGGGAAGCAGATAATTTAGTTAAAATGTGTCGATCTAATAAGGGAACTGGGCAGATGGGGATAACTAAAAAGGAGTGCTTAAAAGTGTATTGTCTAAGTTGGCACCAGAGTTGGGGAGTTTTAAGAGGTTTAGAAGCCTGGCCATCAATACCCACAACAGCTATGGAGGCAAAGGAAAAAGGCCTTTGTAAAGAAGGTCATGTGGAGTTAGTAGCCTCCGTATTAACTAAGAAGGGGACGGACTGTAACTACACTGTAAGAGTTACCCAAAGCGTCTGTGATGGTCCAGGAGGCTTCCAAGGCGGTCGGGCAGTGTCAGTCTTCAGCCGCTAAGCCAAGAAGATTTGGGAAGCAGTCATTCAGAACCCTGGGCCAGTTGGGCAGTCCAATTTCCAGCGGGGTCCTGCACAGATGGGACACGGCTTAGGAGGAATCCCAGGCTGCGGGCATTCCTTGGCCCAGTAGCCAGGTTTCCAGCACTTGAAGCAAGATCCTGGGGGAGGAAGACCTGAAGGAATGCCTGACCTCTGTGGCTTAGGCATTTTGAAGTTTTTGTGTGCTGGAGATATGGCTGGGGTTTCTCTCACAGCGGAGGCAAGTAATTGCAACTCTTCTCTATTATTGTACACATGGAAGGTGAGGTTAATTAGGTCCTGTTGTGGGGTTTGAGGGCTGGAATCTAATTTTTGGAGCTTTTTCTAACGTCGGGAGTTTAGTGGGTGATAAAATGCATATTAAGAATAAGGCAGCCTTCTAGCCTCTCTGGGTCTAGGGCGGTCAAGCGTCTAAGGGTTGCTGCTAAGCAGGCTGTGAACTGGGCTGGGTTCTTTACCTTGGGTAATTTCTTTAAGTTTGTCATAATTAACAGCTTTGTAAGCTGCCTTTTAAGCCCTTCAACTAGGCAGGAAACCATGTAATCTCGCCTGATACCTGATAGTTCCACTGGGGATCTTCTCGGGGAACTGCTCTAATGCCTTCCTGGAGGTCTGGCTCATGAA
Source organism: Mandrillus leucophaeus (assembly GCF_000951045.1). Taxonomy (NCBI): domain Eukaryota; kingdom Metazoa; phylum Chordata; class Mammalia; order Primates; family Cercopithecidae; genus Mandrillus; species Mandrillus leucophaeus. Next base: position 1,047,523 of record NW_012105709.1, on the reverse strand, counting down.
GCCGGCGGTTATCGGCGTGAGGTTGGGCTAGAGAAAAAACTCTTTCCCATTCATCTGGGGAGAGGGTAGAAGTTAGGATGACATTTAAGTCACTCCAGGTTAAATTGTAGGACAGAGTTAGATATCGGAATTCCTGTGTGTGTTTAGTGGGGTCTGATGAGAAAGAGCCTAAACGCTGGCTGATCTGGGAAAGGTCTGATAGAGAAAAAGGCACACGTACCCTGACTATGCCTTCAGCTCCAGCCACCTCTCTAAGAGGAAATTGTTGGGCAGGTTGGGGAGGGCTAGTCTTGGAACGAAACTGTAAGCCAGACCGGGTGTGAGGAGGGGAGGAGATAGAAAGATTATAGGGTGGGGGAGCAGAGGCTGAGGAAGAATTGGGACCTGGCTTGGCCTAGCGAGGAGCAGCCTGGGGAGAAGGGGAGTGGTCAGATGAGTCCATAGAAAAGAAGGATTCAGAGAACTCAGAGTTTGGAGTGGAGACTGAAGGAACAGACAAGAGAGAAAGAAGAAAGATTTGGGATGAGTCTCATTGGGAGCAGAGACTAGGGAGGGACGAATGTGTAAAAGAATGCCTGGACGAGACCATTTGCCCCATTTTTCAACACAAATTATCTAGATCTTGTAGGATAGACAAATCGAAAGTGCCATTCTCTGATCACTTGGAACTAGTGTCGAGTCTGTACTGGGGCCAAGCAGTATTGCAGAAGAAAATAAGATGCTTAGATTTTAGGTCAGGCTAGAGTTGAAGAGGTTTTAAGTTCTTGAGAACACAGGCTAAGGGAGAAGAAGGAGGAATGGAGGGTGGAAGGTTGCCATAGTGAAGGAGGCAAGTTTAAAAAGAAGGGTAGAGGGCTGCAACGTGGGTGAGCAGCCAAAGCAGGCGTCCCCGCAATTGACTTGCCAACAAGGGAATGTGGGTGAATGTTCAAGGCAGGCATCCCCGCGGAGATCAGACACTAGTGGAATGTGGGTGAATAATCAGAGAGGTGTCCCCACAATGGTTAAACACCAAGGAAAGGCTGCCTTCCCGAGTCCGTGACCGGCGCCAGAGTTTTGGGTTCACGGATAAAATGTGTCCCCTTTATCTCTACCAGAAAATGAAAGGAATTGAAATTAAGAGAAGGGAGAGATTGAAGGCTGGCGCCAAGATTGAAAGGAGATAGAGGTTGAGGGATAGTGAGAGGGGCTGGAGAAGAGAGTAAAAAGAGGCCGCTTACCCGATTTAAAATTGGTGAGATGTTCCTTGGGCTGGTTGGTGTGAGGACCTGAGGTCGTTGGTGGATCTCTTCATGGAGTGAGGATGAGGACAGGGGACTGGTCTCCCAAAGGAGTCCTGCTGACCCAGGTCTTTGGCACCGAATGTCTCACACGTCCGTGTGAAGATACCACCAAACAGGCTTTGTGCGAGCACCATGGCTGTTTATTTCACCTGGGTGCGGGCGGGGTGAGTCTGAAAGGAGAGTCAGCGAAGGGTGGTGGGATTATCATTAGTTCCTATGGGTTTTGGGATAGGCGGTGGAGTTAAGAGCAATGTTTTGGGGGCAGGGGGTGGATCTCACAAAGTACATTCTCAAGGATGGGGAGAATTACAAAGAACCTTCTTAAGGGTGGGGGAGATTATAAAGAATCTTCCTAAGGGTGGGGGAGATTACAAAGTACATTGCTCAGTTAGGTTGGGGCAGAAATAAATCACAATGGTGGAATGTCATCAATTAAGGCTATTTTCACTTTTCTTGTGGATCTTCAGTTGCTTCAAGCCATCTGGAGATATGATGTCTTAGCTTGGGCTCAGAGGCCTGACACTAAGCACCAGCTTGCAATTTTTTGTTTGTCCTTGGAGGGTCAGATATTCTAGCTTACCCTTACACTGAGGATATGCCATTTGGTCACCAATTTTTGGAGAGAGAATTATTTATTAGATCTGGGTGGGTTTTGTGTGTCTTCTGTATTTCACCAAATCATAAAGATGCCTGCTCAAATTCACTAGATTTAACACAAGTGCCCTCAAGGTCACAGCCAGTTTCATTGCTCACTTACCTTATTTCTCTGGCCATGATCTTCTTTTACTCATTCTTGTCGAAGTATTTTTTACTCTTTTCCCAGCTGTTTAGGACATTTAAAGCGGTTTTTAGATGCTATGTTTAGCATTTTAATTGTTTTTCAATAGAAGAGTTAGTCAAGACATCTGGGATGCCATTTTGCTAGAAATAGTACTGCATTCTGAACTTGGTGCAAGGTTTCTTCCATCCTCCTTTCCTTTCAGTTGTGGGCTTTTGGTCATTCACCTCTCGTTTTGTGGCTCCTAGTTGACCCTGCTCTAGTCACTGTTTCTGTGCAGTGACCTTCCCCAAAACTTAGTGATTGAAAACAGCAACTATTTTATATCTTGCAGATTTTGTAGGTTGGAGATTTAGTCAGAGCTCAGCTAGGTGATTCTTCTGCTCTTCATGAGGTTGACTAAGGTCATTCAATGTTATTCAGCTGACAAATAGGCTACTTTGGAGGCTCCAAGACAGCCTCTCTAACATGTCTGGTGTCTTGGTAGGGATGGCTCAGAGGCAGGGCTCAACTCTGGCTCCTAGTCGACCAAACTTACCTATACATGGCCTCTTCAGCATGGTAGCCTGAGTCATCAGTCTTCTTACATGGTGGCTGAGCAAATATCCCAAGAGAACCAGGTAAAAGCTATATGGCCTTGCGTGATCTGGCTTTGGAAGGCATCCAGCCTCACTTCTACTACATTCTGTTAGTTACAGGCAAGTCATAAGACCAGCTCAAGCTTCAAGGAAAGGGGAATTAATTAGTTCCACTTCTTGACAGGGGAGTGACGAGATTACAATTGTGGCCAAATTTGGAAAATGTAATTTTCCACACCCACCATTCCCAGCTATCTTATTATTCAAACGCAAAACTTCAGAAAGTCAGGTAGGGCCAGATAAATGAGTAAAGGTCGCTGTAGTTGCCAAGTATGCAAGCAGGGAGAGTCTAAATGACTAACCACCCTCATATGGAAACTAAATTGTCCAAACCCTAGAAATGATTCTTTTTAACTCTTGTTCTTTTGTTGGAAGGTAAAGCTCATTCCTCTCTAGCTGTAACAGAGAGGTTTTTTTTTTTTTTTAATTTTATGTTGAAACAAAAATGGGATTTTGTTCTGGACTTCTAGGCTGCAGGGGAAAGGTACATGGCCAGGTTTTCTGCCACAGCCTTTGTTTCTGTTCATGAGTGCTTTGAAGGCACATGACTTTGGCATTTCCCTTGCAGATCTGATCCCCAGAGCATAGCCACAGCCCCTTTCTCCTCATGGGCATCATTTTCTCCCTCTGACAGTATCTCTCACATTTCTCCTGAGACTTTTTAAAGTCTAAAAGGCAGCATTTTTAGAAGTGGATTTTTATTGTGTATGTGTGTGTATCTCTACAAGAAAATTAAGAAGTAGAATTTCTTTTAAATAGAAAAAATATTGGCCAGGCACGGTGGCTCATGCCTATAATCCTAGCACTTTGGGAGGCCGAGGTGGGCAGATTTCTTGAGCTCAGGAGTTTGAGACCAGCCTGAGCAATGTGGTGGAACCCTGTCTCTACTAAAAAATACAAAAAATTTGCCGGGAGTGGTGGCACGTGCCTGTAGTCCCAGCTACTCAGGAAGCTGAGGTGGGAGAATTGCTTGAGCCCAGGAGCAGGAGGCTGCAGAGAGCCATGCCACTGCACTCCTACCTATGCAGCAGAGCCAGACCTTGTCTCAAAATAAATAAATAAATAAATAATATGGTACACTTTTTAAAGATAAAAAATAGAAAAATGCAACAATTTAAGATGTTTATGTGTAGTATATTGTATATACACAGGTGATGAATATTCATTGAGCCATATCTGAATATTAAAAAATGCAAAAATAAGAAAAGAAACACTTTAATGCACAGTACTTTTAAGAATTTCTAAAAGTACCATTTCCTACCTAACACCGAAAAAAATTGTTGCCTCTAGTTGTTAAAAGATACATGTGATGAAATCGTGCTTACTGCCCAGAGATCCTAAAACTCTCAATGGTCTTAGTGTATATTTTATTTTAGAATGAAAATGACACATGCTAATCACCATTATTAAGCAGTGTTTCTGGTTTTTGTTGCTTTTTACCTGAGAGCATTTTGTAATACATTATTTATTTTATATATATATAGATCAGATTTAAAATAATATATTATATTAAGTTAATTCATGTAAAAATTGTAATTTAACTATTATGTTTAAAAATGAGTTTTATTTTTAACTTTTGAGGTCTATGTCCCATTTTAAAAAACTATTCAAGATAAATATTTCCACCTCTGCTTTAAAAAATAAACAATGAGGCCAGGTGCAGTGGCTCATGCCTGTAATCCAAGCACTTTGAGAGGGTGAGTTGGATGGATCTCTTGAGGTCAGGAGTTGAAGACCAGCCTGACCAACATGGTGAAACCCCATCTCTCCTAAATATACAAAAATTAGTTGTGCGTGGTGGCTCCTGCCTGTAGTCCCAGCTACTTGGGAGGCTGAAGCAGGAGAATCACTTGAACTCAGGAGGCAGAAGTTACCGTGAGCTGAGATTGTACCACTGCACTCCAGCCTGGGCAACAAAGTGAGACTCCATCTCAAAAACAGAACAAAACCAACCAACCAACCAAACAAAAAATGAGCTTCCTGTCAGCCTAAAGGAGCGTCTTTTTTCTTTCTCTTATCTTAGTGCCATTTTCTTAGCCCCATTAAGCTACCACCTTGCATTTTAAAGAGTAGTAACCAATCAGTCAATAATTAATCAATGTCTCTCCTTTCTGTGAAGGAGGAAGGCCCTTGCTGGGTGTGGTGGGGAATCTCTGAAATCTGGTAGTCTGGTTAAATGGCTCATGTTGGGAAAGAGAAGTGATGGGAGAAATGCCTTATTAATTGTGAACTTGATTGAGCTTTATTCACCTTTAACATAAAATTTTCAGGTCAGGGCACAATGACTCACACTTGTAATGTCAGCACTTTGGGAGGCCAAGGTGGGAGGGTCACTTGAGGCCAGGAGTTAAAGACCAGCCTGAGCAACATAGCAAGACCCTCTCTCTACAAAAACTAAAAGACTTAGCCAGATGTGGTAGCACACCCCTGTATTCCTAGCTACTTGGGAGGCTGAGGCAGGAGGATCCCTTGAGTCTGGGAGTTCAAGACTGCAGTGAGCTATGATTGCGCCACTGCACTGCAGCCTGGGCAACAGAATGAGACCCTGTCTCTCAAACAAAAATAAACAAAATAAAATTGTCAGTTTTAGAATATATGTACTTAGAGTACTAGAAATACATGCACAGTAAAATAGAGATGGCCTGGTTTCCTGCACTGAGGTTGATAAATGAGCTGGCCCTTCAGTGGCAGACAGGTGAGGTCAGAGAAGGCCATCGAATTGGCCTGAAGACCTAGGCTTGCCTGCCGGTAACCATCTCCTTAGAGTAGAGCTTGGAAGCTCCATGGAGGAGAGAAGGGCAGTCTTTAGAGCTGGGCACTTCTAAGATGGATTGATTCTTGACTTGGCCACTTGGTAGTTGTTTGACCTTGGCCAAGTCGTTTAACCTAGGCTTACTTACTAGTAAAATAAAGCCAATTATATCTATCTTGAGAATTAGGTAGAATATCTCTAGAATTCCTGCTCATCAATAAATGGTAGCTTTTACCAATATTATACTCATGGTCAGGGATGAGAAGCCAAGCTTTGTTCCCCAGTGGTGATATATTCATTGTTGATTCCTCAGTTTATGATCTAGTCTAAAACTATCCAGTAAAAAAGAGTGTAGAATTTTTTCAGATGAGCTGTGCTTTTGTCAAACTCAGTAATCACTTATTAAAAACCTTACAATATATTAAATATCATCCTAGATACTGGGGATTTGAAGTTGAATAACACATACTGTCTTTCCAGGAACACAGTGTCTAAACAGGTCTTAAGAAAGCCTGAGATTTTTGTTCTCCCTAAGCTATTCTTTGCCTTGTTCATCGCTGCCCTAGCAACAGAAGGGCAACACTTACCTCCTTGTGGCATTGAACTTGATTGATGAGTAGTCCAGAAATCCTCTCCACATCCCATCATAATTTTACCCAAGAAATAAAGGATATCAAAATGGCAATTCTAGTTAATTCTGGCCCCACAGCTCATGCTATTTGGGAAGGCAGCAAGGTCTGCATTTTTTCTTTCTTTCTTTCTTTCTTTCTTTCTTTCTTTCTTTCTTTCTTTCTTTCTTTCTTTCTTTCTTTCTTTCTTTCTTTCAATTATACTTTAAGTTCTGGGTTACATGTGCAAAACGTGCAGGTTTGTTACGTAGGTATACACGTGCCATGGTGGTTTGCTGCACCCATCAACCCATCACCCACATTAGGTATTTCTCCTAATGTTATCCCTCCCCTAGTCCCCCACTCCCCACAGGCCCCAGTGTGTGATGTTCCCCTCTCTGTGTCCATATGTTCTTATTGTTCAACTCCCACTTATGAGTGAGAACATGCGGTGTTTGGTTTTCTGATCTTGTGATAGTTTGCTGAGAATGATGGTTTCCAGCTTCATCCATGTCCCTGTGAAGGACATCAACTTATCCTTTTTAATGGCTGCATAGTATTCCATGGTGTATATGTGTCACATTTTCTTAATCCAGTCTATCATTGATGGACATATGGGTTGGTTCCATGTCTTTCCTATTGTGAATAGTGCTGCAATAAACAT
>NW_012105709.1:1034560-1038129 GCF_000951045.1 Mandrillus leucophaeus | reverse complement strand
TTCTTAATCCTGAGTTCTAATTTGATTGCACTGTGGTCTGAGAGACAGTTTGTTTTGATTTCTGTTCCTTTACATTTGCTGAGGAGTGTTTTACTTCCAATTATGTGGTCAATTTTAGAATAAGTGCAATATGGTGCTAAAAAGAATGTATATTCTGTTGATTTGGGGTGGAGAATACTGTAGATGTCTATTACATCCACTTGGTCCAGAGCTGAGTTCGAGTCCTGGATATCATTGTTAATTTTCTGTCTTGTTGATCTTTCCAGTATTGACAGTGGAGTGTTAAAGTCTCCCATTATTATTGTGTGGGCATCTAAGTTTCTTTGTAGGTCTCTAAGAACTTACTTTATGAATCTGGTGCTCCTGTATTGGGTGCATATATATTTAGAATAGTTAACTCTTTTTGTTGAATTGATCCCTTTACCATTATATAATGGCCTTCTTTGTCTCTTTTGATCTTTGTTCATTTAAAGTCTGTTTTATCAGAGAGCACGATTGCAAGCTCTGCATTTTTTGCTTTCCATTTCCTTGGTAGGTCTTCCTCCATCCCTATATTTTGAGCCTATGTGTGTCTTCGCACGTGAGATGGGTCTCCTGAATACAGCACACTGATGGGTCTAGACTCTTTATCCAGTTTGCCAGTCTGTGCCTTTTAATGGGGGCATTTAGCCCATTTACATTTAAGGTTAATATTGTTATGTTTGAATTTGATCCTGTCATTATGATGTTAGCTGGTTATTTTGCCCGTTAGTTGATGCACTTTCTTTATTGCATCGAAGGCCTTTACAGTTTGGCATGTCTTTGCAGTGGCTGGTACCGGTTGTTCCTTTCCATGTTTAGTGCTTCCTTCAGGAGCTCCTGTAAGGCAGGCCTGGTGATGACAAAATCTCTCAGCATTTGCTTGTCTGTAAAGGATTTTATTTCTCCTTCGCTTATGAAGCTTAGTTTGGCTGGATATGAAATTTTGGGTTGAAAATTCTTTTCTTTAAGAATGGTTGAATATTGGCCCCCCGCTCTCTTCTGGCTGGTAGGGTATCTGCCAAGAGATCTGCTATGAGTCCGAATGGGCTTCTCTTTGTGGGTAACCCGACCTTTCTCTCTGGCTGCCCTTGACATTGTTTCCTTCATTTTAACCTTGGTCAATCTGACAGTTATGTGTCTTGGGGTTGCTTTTCTTGAGGAGTATCTTTGTGGTGTTCTCTGTATTTCCTGAATTTGAATGTTGGCCTATGTTGCTAGGTTGGGGAAGTTCTCCTGGATAATATCCTGAAGAGTGTTTTCTAACTTGGTTCCATTATCCCCGTCACTCTCAGGTACATCAATCAAACGTAGATTTGGTCTTTTCACATAGTCTTATATTTATTGGAGGCTGTGTTCGTTTCTTTTCACTCTTTATTCTCTAATCTTGTCTTCTCACTCTATTTCATTAATTTGATCTTCAATCACTGATATCCTTTTTCCGCTTGATCGAATCGGCTACTGAAGCTTGTATATGCTTCATGAAGTACTCGTACTGTGGTTTTCAGCTCCATCAGGTCATTTAAGCTCTTCTCTACACTGGTTATTCTAGTTAGCCATTCATCCAACCTTTTTTCAAGGTCTTTAGCTTCCTTGCAATGGGTTAAAACATACTTCTTTAGCTCGGAGAAGTTTGTTGTTACCGACCTTCTAAAGCCTACTCTGTCAACTCGTCAAACTCATTCTCTGTCTAATTTTGTTCCCTTGCTGGCGAGGAGTTGTGACCCTTTGGAGGAGAAGAGGTGCTCTGGTTTTTGGAATTTTCAGCCTTTCTGCTCTGGTTTCTTCCCATCTTTATGGTTTTATGTACCTTTGGTCTTTGACATTGGTGACCTACAGATGGGGTTTTGGTGTGGATGTCCCTTTTGTTGATGTTGATACTATTCCTTTCTGTTTGCTAATTTTCCTTCTAACAGACTGGCCCCTCAGCTTCAGGTCTGTTGGAGTTTGCTGGAGGTCCACTCCAGGGTCTGAATTTTTGACAAATCACCTGTTGCTTCTTCCCAGCATAACCCCTGAGCTGACTGGGACTGATGAAGCAGACCTGTTACCACTCACCACTGGCCAATTTTAAACTTAGCTTCAGACATTTTTGTTTCCTTTTTCCTCTCTATAATTCTCATGATGCCAAAATTACTACATATTTGGTCTCAGTTGATATCTCATAGAGTTTTGTTGTTGTTATTTCTACTCTAGAAATACCTACCTAGTTTGGGCTCAATGGTTTCCCATTGGTGGTACAACCCAGCACCATTGGGGCTCTAATCCCCTATAATTTCAGCCCAGCTCTTTTTATCTCATGTCTTTCAACAAAATCAGTCCCAGACTGGGTGTGGTGACTCATGGCTGTAATCCCAACACTTTGGGTAGGCTAAGGCAGGAGGATTGCTTGAGACCAGCCTGGGCAACACAGCAAATCCTCGTCTCTACAATTTTTTTTTTTTTTAAATTAACCAGGTGTGGTGGCCACACACCTGTGGTCCCAGCTACTCAGGAGACTGAGGTGGGAGGGTGTCTTGAGCCTTGAAATTTGAGACTGCAGTGAGCTGTGATCACACCACCTGCACTCCAGCCTGGATGACAGAACAAGACCCTGTCTCAAAAAAATAAAAATAAAAATAAAAATAAATCAGTTCTATTTACATATATGTGAAGAATTATTAGGCCTAAAACCTGGTCTCTATTGCAAAGAAGAGAGTTAAGTTTATTATACATGTATTTGTCTAAAGTGTCTGAATTACTTTTTTTCCTCTTTAAACTCTCTCAGGGAATCTTACTCTTTATTCCAAGAGGAAGTATCTCTTGTAGTAAAAATATGATCAATCTTCAGTGAATTTTAAAAATAAGCATTTTATCTCTTTAATTGCCTGTAGTCACATCTTTCTGGTATATTTTTTTCAAACAACTCGTCCTTATAATTTCACATCACTTCCATTACCACATCATTCACATAACTGACACATCTTTTCTAATTGTAAGCCCACACACACAACATGCAGATCTGAAGCAATTATCCTGATGACAGGGGCCCAGAAGCTCATTTTAGTGGAAAGACTGTAGGATGTGAGGTTAAAAGGCTTGTGTGTGAGCCCCATGTTTGTCACTTAACCCTCGTCCTGTTTAGAGAAAGAAAATGCACCTCGCTGCCAGTGCTCATTTAATTTTACATAAACAAGCTCTTTGAGGCTGAAGCAAATCTGACAGATTTCCCATGTGAAAATAAACTAGGGGCCGATTGCGGTGGCTCACACCTGTAGTCCCAGCACTTTGCGAGGCCGAAGTGGGTGTATCGCTTGACCCTGGGAGTTTGAAACTAGCCTGGCCAACATTGTGAAATCCATGTCTACAGAAGATAAAAAAAAATTAACCAGGCATGATGGTGCGCACCTGTAGTCCCAGCCACTCAGGAGGCTGAGGTGGGAGGATTGTCTGAACCCAGGAGGCAGAGGTTGCAGTGAGCTGAGATCACGCCACTGCATTCCAACCTGAGTGACAGAGTGAGACCCTGTCTTAAATAAATAAATAAATAAATAAATAAATAAATAAATAAA
>NW_012105709.1:1030330-1034161 GCF_000951045.1 Mandrillus leucophaeus | reverse complement strand
CACTCTTTTGCTGTGCAGGAACTGTTTTGTTTAATTAGATCCCATTTGTCAATTTTGGCTTTTGTTGCCATTGCTTTTGGTGTTTTAGTCATGAAGTCTTTGCCCATGCCTATGTCCTGAATGGTATTGCCCAGGTTTTCTTCTAGGATTTTTATGGTCCTAGATCTTACATTTAAATATTTGATCCATCTTGAGTTGATTTTTGTATAAGGTATAAGGAAGGTGTCCAGTTCCAGTTTTCTGCATATGGCCACCAGTTTTCCCAACACCATTTATTAAATAGGGAATCTTCCCCATTGCTTGTGTGTGTCAGGTTTGTCAAAGATCAGATGGTGGTAGATGTGTGGTGTTATTTCTGAGGATTCTGTTCTGTTCCATTGATCCATATGTTTTGGTACCAGTACCATGCTGTTTTGGTTACTGTAGCCTTGTAAAGTTTGCAGTCAGGTAGCAAGGTGCCTCCAGCTTTGTTCTTCTTGCCCAGGATTGTCTTGGATATGCGAGCTCTTTTTTGGTTCCATATGAAGTTTAAAGTAGTTTTTTCCAATTCTGTGAAGAAAGTCAGTGGTTGCTTGATGGGGATGTCTTTGAATCAAATTACTTTGGGCAGTAAGGCCATTTTCAGTATATTGATTCTTCCTATTCATGAGCATGGAATGTTTTTCCATTTGGTTGTGTCCTCTCTGATTTCCTTGAGCAGTGGTTTGTAGTTCTCCTTGAAGAGGTCTTTCACATCCCTTGTAAGTTATATTCCTACGTATTTTATTCTCTTTGTAGCAATTGTGAATGGGAGTTCACTCATGATTTGGCTCTCTGTTTGTCTGTTATTGGTGTATAAGAATGCTTGCGATTTTTGCACATTGATTTTGTATCCTTAGACTGCTGAAGTTGCTTATCAGCTTAAGGAGATTTGAGGTTGAGACGATGGGGTTTTCCAAATATACAGTCATGTCATTTGCAAACTGAGATAATTTGACTCTGATGCTTTAATAATTTGATATTTAATAATTTATCAAATTTATCAAATAAAAAGGTCAAATTTAATAATTTGACCTTTATTGCTTTCTCTTGACTGATTGCCCTGGCCAGAACTTCCAATACTATGTTTAATAGGAGTGGTGAGAGAGGGTATCCTTGTCTTGTGCCGGTTTTCACAGGGAATGCTTCCAGTTTTTGTCTGTTCAGTATGATATTGGCTGTGGGTTTGTCATAAACAGCTCTTATTAGTTTGAGATACATTCCATCAATACCTAGTTTAGCATGAAGGGCTGTTGAATTTTATCAAAGACCTTTTCTGCATCTATTGAGATAATCATGTGGTTTTTGTCATTGGTTCTGTTTATGTGATGGATTACGTTTATTAATTTGCATATGTTGAACCAGCCTTGCATCCCAGAGATGAAGCCAACTTGATCATGGTGGATCAGCTTTCTGATGTGCTGCTGGATTCGGTTTGCCAGTATTTGATTGAGGATTTTTGCATTGATGTTCATCAGGGATATTGGCGTAAAATTATCCTTTTTTTGTTGTGTCTCTGCCAGGCTTTGGTATCAGGATGATGCTGGCCTCATGAAATGAGTTAGGGAGGACTCCCTGTTTTTCTATTGATTGGGATTGTTTCAGAAGGAATGGTACCAGCTCCTTTTTGTACCTCTGGTAGATTTCGGCTGTGAATCTGTCTGGTCCTGGACTTTTTTTAGTGGGTAGGCTATTAATTATTGCCTCAATTTCACAACTTGTTATTGGTCTATTCATAGATTCAACTTCTTCCTGGTTTAGTCTTGGGAGTGTGTATGTGCTCAGGAATTCATCCGTTTCTTCTAGATTTTCTAGTTTATTGATTTAGAGGTTTTTATAGTATCCTCTGATGGTAGTTTGTGTTTCTGTGGGATCAGTGATGATGTCCCCTTTATCATTTTTTATTGCATCTATTTGATTCTTTTCTTCTTTGTTAGTCTTGCTAGCAGTCTATCTATTTTGTTGATCTTTTCAAATAACCAGTTCCTGGATTCATTGATTTTTTTGAAGGGTTTTTTATGTCTCTATCTCCTTCAGTTCTGCTCTGATCTTAGTTATTTCTTGTCTTCTGCAAGCTTTTGAATTTGTCTGCTCTTGCTTCTCTAGTTCTTTTAATTGTGATGCTTGAGTGTCGATTTTAGATCTCTTTTGCTTTCTCTTGTGGGTATTTAATGCTGTAAATTTCCCACTACACAATGCTTTAGCTGAGTCCCAGAGATATGGTACATTGTGTCTTTGTTCTCATCGGTTTCAAAGAACATCTTTATTTCTGCCTTCATTTCGTTATTTATCGAATAGTCATTCAGGAGCAGGTTGTTCAGTTTCCATGTAGTTGTGCGGTTTTGAGGGAGATTCTTAATCCTGAGTTCTAATTTGATTGCACTGTGGTCTGAGAGACAGTTTGTTTTGATTTCTGTTCCTTTACATTTGCTGAGGAGTGTTTTACTTCCAATTATGTGGTCAATTTTAGAATAAGTGCAATATGGTGCTAAAAAGAATGTATATTCTGTTGATTTGGGGTGGAGAATACTGTAGATGTCTATTACATCCACTTGGTCCAGAGCTGAGTTCGAGTCCTGGATATCATTGTTAATTTTCTGTCTTGTTGATCTTTCCAGTATTGACAGTGGAGTGTTAAAGTCTCCCATTATTATTGTGTGGGCATCTAAGTTTCTTTGTAGGTCTCTAAGAACTTACTTTATGAATCTGGTGCTCCTGTATTGGGTGCATATATATTTAGAATAGTTAACTCTTTTTGTTGAATTGATCCCTTTACCATTATATAATGGCCTTCTTTGTCTCTTTTGATCTTTGTTCATTTAAAGTCTGTTTTATCAGAGAGCACGATTGCAAGCTCTGCATTTTTTGCTTTCCATTTCCTTGGTAGGTCTTCCTCCATCCCTATATTTTGAGCCTATGTGTGTCTTCGCACGTGAGATGGGTCTCCTGAATACAGCACACTGATGGGTCTAGACTCTTTATCCAGTTTGCCAGTCTGTGCCTTTTAATGGGGGCATTTAGCCCATTTACATTTAAGGTTAATATTGTTATGTTTGAATTTGATCCTGTCATTATGATGTTAGCTGGTTATTTTGCCCGTTAGTTGATGCACTTTCTTTATTGCATCGAAGGCCTTTACAGTTTGGCATGTCTTTGCAGTGGCTGGTACCGGTTGTTCCTTTCCATGTTTAGTGCTTCCTTCAGGAGCTCCTGTAAGGCAGGCCTGGTGATGACAAAATCTCTCAGCATTTGCTTGTCTGTAAAGGATTTTATTTCTCCTTCGCTTATGAAGCTTAGTTTGGCTGGATATGAAATTTTGGGTTGAAAATTCTTTTCTTTAAGAATGGATGAATATTGGCCCCCCGCTCTCTTCTGGCTGGTAGGGTATCTGCCAAGAGATCTGCTATGAGTCCGAATGGGCTTCTCTTTGTGGGTAACCCGACCTTTCTCTCTGGCTGCCCTTGACATTGTTTCCTTCATTTTAACCTTGGTCAATCTGACAGTTATGTGTCTTGGGGTTGCTTTTCTTGAGGAGTATCTTTGTGGTGTTCTCTGTATTTCCTGAATTTGAATGTTGGCCTATGTTGCTAGGTTGGGGAAGTTCTCCTGGATAATATCCTGAAGAGTGTTTTCTAACTTGGTTCCATTATCCCCGTCACTCTCAGGTACATCAATCAAACGTAGATTTGGTCTTTTCACATAGTCTTATATTTATTGGAGGCTGTGTTCGTTTCTTTTCACTCTTTATTCTCTAATCTTGTCTTCTCACTCTATTTCATTAATTTGATCTTCAATCACTGATATCCTTTTTCC
>NW_012105709.1:1007237-1023785 GCF_000951045.1 Mandrillus leucophaeus | reverse complement strand
CTTGGAGTTGTTTCTAAGTAGAACCAACATCAAAATCATCTATTTTGGAAAAATCAGATTCATCGAACAATTTTTTGGCCAACAACTGTTTGAGACTGCATTCCAACCTGAGTGACAGAGTGAGACCCTGTCTTAAATAAATAAATAAATAAATAAATAAATAAATAAATAAATTGCAAAATCTGTTCTTGGAGTTGTTTCTAAGTAGAACCAACATCAAAATCATCTATTTTGGAAAAATCAGATTCATCGAACAATTTTTTGGCCAACAACTGTTTGAGAGTGATGTTAACATCACACATAGAAACGCTGCGTTTTCTAGGATTTGACATTTTCAGCAATCGAGAAGTACTGTGTTTTGTAAATGGGAATACCACTACTAAAACCATAATGCTATAAATAGAATGATGTCTTCTGTTTCCGAAGTCTTTGCAAAAATAAAAGCAAGATATTTCATGGCAAACTTATCCTGAGGTAAACAACTGCAGCTGTTAGTGCTGCCAGGCAAGTATTCTCAGGGCAAACAGGAAAAGGGTTAATGTGCATCTCTCTCTAGCAAGTCATATGACGTCTCTAGGCCTCCATTGTATCAGCCATAAGGTAAAAGCCTTGGAATAGTTCTCAGGTTATCAACTGCTTTTTAACAAACGACCCCAGAACTTAGTGGCTTTTAAAACAGCTATTTTGTTCTCAATTCTGTGAGTTAGGAATTTGGGAAGGGCTCAGCCCAGCAGTTTGTTTCGGATCCCTGTGGCATCAGGTGAAATGCTGGGTTAGAGAATTCACTTCCAAGATAGCTTCTTCACTAATCGTTGGTGCCTTTTGCTCCTTGTCCTCTCTCTCTCTGTCTACCCAGCATCTTATCCTCCAGGGCCTTTTCCTGTATCTTGGGTTTCTCACAGCATGGTTTTCTGAGAGTAGTCACTTTTTTTTTACATGACAGCTAACTTTCAAGTAGCAAGAAGCAAAAGGTGCCAGGCCAGTTGGGCTTCATCAGACTGGCACGTATCACCTCTACTGTGTGCATTTGTTGAAAGCGGTTACAGGATTCACCCAGTGTCGAGGCTGGAGAGATAGACTTCACCTCTTGATAGGGAAATTGCAAAGTCACATTGCAGATGAGCATGTAGGATGTGCCTGTAAATAGTAAATTGTCTCTCTTTATGCGTATGTATATGGTCACCAGTGAATTATAAATTTTGTTAATATGACGGATGTATAGCACACAATTTACAATAATAATGTTTTGTAAATTCCATATCTCAGTTGATTCTCACAGAATGCTTTCATTGATTTTTGCCATACTAGATCAGCGGCAGCCAACCTACTACTGCAAATAAGGACTTCATCTTATTCATGGTTAAGTCAACTTTGGTGGCATTATCTTCTTTCATTCCAGTAGACTCTTCATAAATAAAAATGAAAGAATTGTTAATCCCAATCACAAACTAGAATAATTTGTTTTTCAAGAGGCTCATAATAATGACATTTTATTGACTCTACAGTGTACAAAGAACTTTCAAATATGCTCTTGATTAATGCTCATGATTTTGTGAAGAATTTCCTCCTGGTTTTCCAGATAAGAAAACTGAGGTTTGGAGTGAAGTGACTCACTAAGGGTCACACTGCTAATGAGGGCATAGCCAAGACTAGAATACCTGTCTTGTAACTCCAAGTGTACCGCTTTTCACTTCCTCTGCTGAAACCTTACATTTGGAGAAGAAATTTAAAATGAACATCAAGACAGGATTCTCTGGCACTATTCAAATTAAAATACCTCCTTTCGGCTGGGCGCGGTGGCTCACGACTGTAATTCCAGCACTTTGGAGGGCCAAGGTGGGTGGATCCGAGGTCAGGAGTTTGAGACCAGCCTGCCCAACATGGTGAAACCCCGTCTCTACTAAAAATACAAAAATTAGCTGGGTATGGTGGCGCATGCATGTAATCCTAGCTGCTCGGGAGGCTGAGGCAGGAGAATCACTTGAACCCGGGAAGCGGAGGTTGCAATGAGCCAAGATCGTGCCACTGCACTCCAGCCTGGGCGACAAGAGCGAAACTCCAACTCAAAAAAAAAAAACAAAAACAAAACAAAACAAAAAAACCTTTCAAGGAAGAATGTTTGATAGATGTTAATTGGTGAGTGGTATAGAGCATCCTCACTCTTTCTCCTTCTGGTTCTACGCATCAGTTTTTGCAGTAAGCAAAAGCGTCCTCACTGTTGATCGGGGACAAACTGGACAGCCGTGTCACAGAGGACTCAGGCTCACACATATTTCTCTGCTTGCTTCTTCATTTCCAAAAGTCAATAGCAAGCATTATTGTCATAGTTCCTAGTCACAGGTTCCCCATACAAACTACAGGGGCTGAGGAATATATTTGGGGAGAAGAGACAATCTGTGACACGGACTTAAATATGGCATTGAAAGGAGTGTTGAGGGAAAAGCTTGTGTATTGCAGAATGATGGTTAGTTATGAGAAAGAGCCAGAGAGAGGCCTCAGGGCTTTCTTCTGTCTGTTCCCTTTTCTAAAATTTATTATTTTCCAACCACAAAGAAGACTTTTTATCTCCCAGTGAAGTCGCTCCCTGTGACTTATCATTCTTTGTTTTGGCTGAAGAGTCCATTTTGCCTAGAGGTTACAGGGGTGTTTTTATTAGCACCTTTTTCAAAACATGAGTAAAACATTCTTTGTAGAAAAGTTAGGAAATGAAAATAAGCAAAAATTTGAAACCACAAACCATCTGTAATCCTGCCACTATTTGTTAACAGATAACTAATGTTAACATTTCAGTCTGAATGGCGTAAGCATCCCCTCAAATACCAAAAATTACGTGACACGGATTATGTGTTCTTTAAATAGCAATGCATTCTATTTGATATTTTCTTTGGGTGGCTTTAAGGACTATGCTGAAATTATAAGTTCTATTTCTATAAACTTTCAATATTAAAGAACATATAAGCGACTGCCTTCTCAGTAGCTCTCTGGCAGCTAGTCAAAGCCATGTTGTGGGCAATATTCAGTGCAGAACTTTCCATAGGAAAATGGTATTGCTTCTCAGAAAATGTCATGACCTGCACTTTCCTTGTGGTCATCGTAGGCGGGGGATGTTCCGTGTGATTCATAGACCAGACTCAAAGGATGAGTTTAGCAAAGGCCCACTCCCACTCCCCCTTGCCAAGGGCACTTGAAGGAAGTCTATCATGGTTTTACTTTGGCTATAGTACTACATTACATTTATTACACCTTAAAAGAATGTCTAAGCTGGGTATGGTGGCTCATACCAGTAATCTCAGCACTTTGAAAAACTGAGGCAAGAGGATCACTTGAGCCTAGAAGTTCAAGATCAGCCTGGGCAATATCTTGAGACTCCGTCTCTACAAAAAAAAATTTAAAAATTAGCTGAACATGGTGGCACATACCTGTAATCCCAGCTACTCGGAATGCTGAGGTGGGAGGATCACTGCAGCCCAGGAGTTTGAGGCTGCAATGAGCCATGATCTCACTACTCCACTCCAGCTTGGGTGACAGAGCGAGAGCCTATCTCTTTAAAAAAAAAAACAAAAAGGTCTGCTTCATTGATGCTGTATGTATGGGGGTAATATATGACCTAAATAACAATCCTGTTTATCTGTTTTTTTTTTTTTTTTTCCTGTTTAGGCAGCAATAAGGAAAGAACTAAATGAATTTAAAAGCACAGAAATGGAAGTTCATGAAGAGAGTCGACAGTTTACAAGGTAGGTGACAAAATGCAGTTTAGAAATTGAGAATGCTTAAGATGTGATCCCATCTTAAGTTGGTTAAAAAAAAGAAATTGCCTACAATGGTAAATTTTATGATAGGTATATTTTATCACAACTAAAAAATGTTTTTAAACAGTTTAGCTTAAAACCATCTTATGAACATTTCCGCTTCTCTCACATTCATCCTTGCTTCCTTTTAAGAACCTAACAATCTGTGTGACAGTTTTAAAGATATTACTAGATAAGACTGTAAATTTCTAGAATTTCATAATAAACTCAGCTATCTCCTTCAAGAACGCTAAAACTAATCATGCTGAATAAGAATTTCTAAAATTAAATCTTTTCTTTCAAGGAAGTCTGAATCATTCCATAGGGCTACATTTTGGTTCCTTTCTTCGTTTTTTTCTGGGCCTGAAGACATCATTTATTCTGCTCTTGAACAGACTTACTTGAAGTTGTATGCCCAGAATAGATGCTGGCGAGAGTCAGTGTGGGCACATATATAACACTTTGGTTTCACAATAGACATAACATAGGATTGAAGCTGACTTTTCAGAAGATACAACTTTAGAATGGGAATCCTGATTTTATTGGTGCCATAGGATATTGCTATCGTCTTACCATTTTTCCGCTAGTCCCCTTCGGTTTCTTTCACAGGTTACCAAACCCAGAAAGGACCTGAGTGATCATATAGTCTGAACCCCTCACTTCACAGGTGTTCTGTTTATTTCTGTCTTAAGGATGAATGTACTTTGCTTTGTATAACAGGTGTTTCTAAAAATTTGCAAGCAAATCAAATCTTTAAAAATCAAATCAATAAAAAAATTACCAGGATAGATGACCAATGACATGAAAAAGATCATGATAGGTCTTTGTGGAAAACGAATATTGATCCCCTAAGCTACAGCCATACATCCCGGTGCCACTGTTCCTGCAGTCCCGGTTATGATGGCACTGTGTACTGGGAGCATGTCACAATATAAAGGAAGCTGCTGTATAACCTCCAACTTTAACAGCAAACTTCCCTGAAATTGATGGGGGAGCAGTGAGGTTTGTTATTGTAGACTTACTCCACAGCTTTTCTTCCTATGTTACTGTCTTGTGTGCCAGGGCAACTCCCCTTTCTTTCAGGGTTACTGTCGGCCTTCCGTATCTATGGGTTCCCCATCTGCAGAATCAACTGACCACAATCCAAATTTTTTTTTTTTTTTTTTTTTTTTTAGACAGAGTCTCGCTCTGTCACCCAGGCTGGAGGCACAATCTCAGCTTACTGCAACATCCACCTCCCGGGTTCAAGCGATTCTCCTGCCTCAGCTTCCCAAGTAGCTGGGATTACAGGCATGTGCCACCATACCTGGCTAATTTTTGTATTAATAACAGAGACAGGGTTTCACCATGTTGGTCCAGCTGGTCTCAAACTCCTAACCTCAAGTGATCTGCCCGCCTCAGTCTCCCAAAATGCTGGGATTACAGGCATGAGCCACCACACCCAGCCCAAAATATTTTTTAAAACAAATACAAAATAACACCACAACAATAAAAATAACACAGATCATAAAATGATACTGTATAATAGCTATTTATACAGCACTTACATTATATTAGGTAGTATAAGTAATCTAAAGACGATTTAAAGTATATAAGAGGATGGGTGTAGGTTGTATGTAAATTCTACACCATTTTATATCAGGGACTTGAGGAATTCATCGATTTTCATATCTGAAGGGGTCTTGGAATGAATCCCCTGCAGACACCAAGAGCTGAATGTACTTCTTCTTTATTTGTTTATGTCCTCCTATGTCATTTGTTTGTATATACATGTAGAGTATTCCAACATCCTGAATGGATTTTTATCTATTTGAGGGCTTTATTCTATCATAATGTACTCTGAGACCAACAACGTGTCCCTATGAAGCCAGACTTTTTTTCCCCCTCTTTTCTCCCTTCCACTTCTGAGGTAGGGAAAAATGTATGCTAAAATGTGACACCTGTAGCTGCTCTTCTGAAGTAAAGTTGATCATTGAAAAGTGGCTCAATATTTGGGGTGACCTCATGCTGACTGGGGCCTCCGGGCAACTGGGAAGATGGAGTGCTTGGTGCAGTTGAGTCCTGACCCCTGAGCTGCAGAGTCTGCACTCAACCCACACATTATCATTCGGGATAGTTTTGCTTCTGTGTAGTTTTCCTAGAAGTTGGAGTATCTGATAGCCTTATCTTCATTTGATAGCATGATATAAAGAATAAATTACAGTCAAAAAGAATCGAATTGTAAAAGTACATTTTTATGGAAGTTCTCATTTTATGAAAAATAAATATGTATACTAAAAGAGGTTCTTTCTATTCTGTTGTGCTCTATATGAAGAAGTACAATAAAATTGGGGTACAGGGAGAAGTAAGCGTCATTTTGTTTTAGTGGGGGTATTTTTTTTTTTTTTTGGTAGAGATGAGGTCTTGCTATGTTGCCCAGGGTGGTCTTGAACTCCTGAGCTCAAGTGATCCTCCCACCTCAGTCTCCCAAAGTGTGATTACAGGCGTGAGCCACTGCACCTGGCCTCTTTTTTGTATTTGTATTTGTATGTACAAAAATAATATATTCTAATTAAGCATTCAAGCAATACAAAATTCTATTAAGTATAAATGAAAACCCTTCACTCCTTTCCCAACCTCATTTCTATTCTCACAGGTATCCACTAGTAAAAGCTTGATGTAGATCCTTTTAGATGTTTTTCCATGCATTTATAAACGTGTGTGTGTATATATATAAAATATGTGTACGTACATGTATGCATTTATATGCACCCTCTCTCACACATAAACACAGCATCTAAGAAATCTTTTCTATAATAATATATATCTCATTGAGCTAGATGCAGTGGCTCAGGCCTGTAATCCTAGCACTTGGGGAGGCCGAGGTGGGCAGATCATTTGAGCTCAGGAGTTCGAGAACAGCCTGGACAACATAGCAAACACTGTCTTTACTAAAAATGCAAAAATTAGCTGAGCGTAGTGGCTCACACCTGTAATCCCAGCTACTTGGGAAGCTGAGGTAGGAGGATCCCTTGAGCCCAGGAGGCAGAGGTTGCAGTGAGCCCAGATCACACCACTGCACTCCTGCACTCCAGCCTGGACAACAGAGAGAGATCCTGTCTCCAAAAAAATATATATATATACACACACACACACACATATATGTGTGTGTGTGTATATATATATATTTCATTTGAATGACTGACATTTCATAGGTAATATGCCAAAAAGTTATTGAACAATTACACTATTGATGAATGTTTATGGAGTTTTCAATTTTTCATTATTAAAACAATGTTGCCTTGACTTTCTTTAGGCATATATCTTTGTGCACACATACCAGTATTTCTGTGTTAGTCCCATAAGTGGATTTGCTAGGTTTCTGGGCATATACATTTTGCATTTGGGAATAAACTATTCCACTATCCTCCAAAAAGAGCACTTAGTTTACAGATCTACAGTTTAAGAGCATGCCTAGTCTACTGACTCACCCTCATCAGCATTTGGGAGGAGAGGGATGTGGTTGAGAGGTTTATATTCTAAAAGGATGAACAATAATACCGCATTCCATTGATTTCTATTAGATTGGGCATCTTAACATATCTTTATTGATCACTTATTTTTTATTATTTGACTTGACTATCCAAAACTTCTGACCAGCTGAGGCAGGAGGATTGCTTTAACCCAGGAGTTCTCTACCAGCCTGATCAACATAGTGAGACCCCATCTCTAGAAAAAATTTTTAAAATTAGCTGAGCATGGCAGTGCTTGCATGTAGTCTCAGCTACTTGGGTGGCTGAGGTGAGAGAATCACCTGAGCCCAGCAAATTGAGGCTGCAGTGAGGCATGGCTACACCACTGCACTCCAGCCTGGGTGACAAAGTGAGACCCTGTCTCAAAAAAAAAAAAAAAAAAAAAAATTATGGGATCAATTTTTTGGGTAGTTATTTGTCTTTTATATGGACTAGTAGCATCTCCTTAGATATCATGGATATCAGCCCTTTATTGCATATGTTGCAATATTTTTCTCCAATTTGTTATTAACTTTTAAACTTTTTAATGGTATTTGGTTTAAATTTTTGTATGTTCAAATCTGTCTGTATTGTTATGTTTTACTTCATTGTTTTGTGTCTTATGGATGGAGGAGGCCAAGAGTATAAAACTGTTATTTTTACCTGTTACATATGCTTTGGAGGGGTTCATTTTTTTGTGTGTATGATTCAGAAAAGTAAACTAACTTTACTTCTTTCTAAATCAGTAGTTGATTCTCTCACTGCCACTTATTTCCCTGTGGATGAGAAATTCTCTTTTAATATACACATCAGTCAATTTCTGGATTGCTTATTATGTTCTAATGAGCTGTTTGTCTATCCCTGTCTATATCCTACTGCTTAATTAGGACAGATTTGTAATATACTTTTATTTTTGATGGGGCATTTTTTTTCACCCTCAAAATTGTAGTGGCTATTTTTTTTTATTTACTCATCTTGAGAAATTTAGTATATGCTTCTTGTATTTCATAAAAGTCTATTGATATCTTCATTGCTTATGTAAACATAAACAGATGCAAATATATAAGCTTTTGGGGCAAGTAACAACTGATATCAAGGGCAAACTTTAAAAGTTCTCCAAAACATAAATTGATTAACACTCTTTAATACCTTTCCAGACAAGAAAAAATTAAATTTTCCTATCACTAAAATGAATACGCCTTGCTTAAGTATTCTTAAACCTTGGCAGTAAAGCAAATGTTACTGCTATTTTTCCATTAACTTATGAGATCATTAGAGATATATTCCAGAAGAGATATATTTTGGCTCCAATACATAAAAATAATGCTTATGATTTTCAAGCTGTTTTCAGTAATTCTTTTAAGAGGAAGAAGTTCTGGTAATCACTACTCTTTCTAATAAAAATAATACAAAAACACAATCCAGTTTTACATTTAGCAAATTGCTCATAAAAAAGATGGTGGTACTCAGCACCAGCCTCTCTTGGGGAAAATAAACACCATATGAATCATTACCTTGCCCTTTAAATGCAACCTAGGTACACAGTAGCTCTCCTTTACTCTTATTAGCATGAGACAGTGTCTCCTTATACCAAGTAAGGCTTCCCTTCAAAACCTCAATCTGTGAACTCCTTGCAGATTTGGGTTGGTTAATAAATGGGCTGACTCCTCTTCTCGGGCACTTCTTTATCTAGAGGCCGTTTCTGACACAGTGATGTACTGGTGTACAATGGAAGGACCCACTTCTGTATATGGCTTCTTTTATTTCTGTATCTCCGGAGAGAGACACAAACTGGTGGCCAAGGGCAGGCATGGGAGGGAGACTTCTCACGACTCACCCTTTTGAACGTTCTGAATTTTTGAAACATTATGAATGTTATTACCTAGTCAAAAACAAACATTTAAAAGAAAAAATAAAGGATCCATTCTCTAAGTCCTTGTTTCTGTAAATGAGGATTCCATCATGGTGGCTTTTCTTGATTAATGTGTTGGCACTAATATTAATTGTGACACTTCCACGTCTTGTGCACTGAGGAGGTACCTCTGATACTTCCACCATGGAATACATTCCATGACATGTTTGGTTTTTAGTGATGAAGAACTGTCATCTAATTCTCCCAGTTTCTACCAGTATTTTCCAGGTGGTGCCCTGGAATTGGAATGGATTCTAGGGCTGTACAACAAGGGTGGGGACAAATGGTCCCCAGAAGAAATCGCCCTGTGACCCAATAGGTACCAAGCCCTAACCTCAGTTGCTTAGACCTTGCTGCTTGTCTGGCCACATTCTGCATTTTCTACCCCTCAGCAATGCCCACTCAGCCCACTGTTCACAACCCAAAAGTCCATTTGAGGGTGATAGATCATTAGATAGGATCATTGCGTTCTCTAAGGAGACCAACATGGCAAACAAAAGCCACTTCCTTTTCCATAGTAAATGGAATTTCCACAATATAAAATAACTCTCTGAATTCTAAAGACAAATTACATGAAAGGTGAAATTTTACTTAAGTTCTAAATTGTAAAGTAGTTATAGTTGAGCGGTAAGATTTTGAGTAATTTTAATTTTCCTCTGGATAGTCTCTGTTTTCCCAATAGAGAAAGTGTTAACATGTATCAGATTTGTTATCAAGAGAGAATATTACTTTTTGAAAATAAACTTCTCATTTTGTAAATGATGACATTTTTGGAGTATACAAAGTAGTTTCATGTTTGTATCAGCTTGTAAATTATTTACTTCTTGTATTATGGAGTCTTACTGAAGACTCATAGAATCATTGAATTGAGGCTCTTAGAGTTAAAATGAGCTTCAAGAGATCATTGGCATAATGTCAAATGGGAAAGTCAGGATATTGACTAACTGTAGCAGCAGTATATTTTATTTAAAATTCAGATGTCTGGAAATAAAGATTAGGAAATAACTTCAAAAATTCTTAGTGTTTCATTACAGAGTGAGGTTATAGTAATCTCTTTTTCTTTTCTCTACTTTTCAAATTTTCTTAATGGTAAGAAGTTTTTCTTCATGTTGAGAGGTTTCTTAATGTTGAGAAGTTTTCTTATGTTGAGACTGAGATATTAACATACAGTGACCCTTGAACAATGTGGGTGTTAGGGGCTCTGATCCCCGCTCACAGTCAAAAATCCACATATAACTTTTGACTCTCCCAAAACTTAACTACTAAAACCTACTGGTGACTGGAATCCTTACTGATAACATAGTCAATCAACACATATTTTGTATGTTACATGTGTTATGTACTATGTTCTTACAGTAAAGTAGGCTACAGGAAAGAAAATGGTACTTTAAAAATCATGAGGAGGCCAGGCACAGTGGCTCACGCCTGTAATCCCAGTACTTTGGAAGGCCATGACCAGGGAATCACATGAGGTCAGGAGTTCGAGACCAGCTTGGCCAACATGGCGAATCCCCGTCTCTACTAAAAATACAAAAATTAGCTTGGTGTGGTGATACACATCTGTAATCCCAGCTACTTGGAAGCCTGAGGCATGAGAATTGCTTGAATCTGGAAGGTGGAGGTTGAAGTGAGCTGAGATCCCCTGGGTGACAGAGTGAGAATCTGTCTAAAAAAATAAAAATAATAATAATAAATCATAAGGAAGAGAAAACATTACTATTCATTAAGTGGAATTGGATCATCATAAAGGTCTTCGTCCTTATCGTCTTCATGTTGAATAGGCTGAGGAGAAGGAGGGGGTTGGTCTTGTTGTTTCAGGGGTGGCAGAGGTGGAAGAATATCCATGTATAAGTGGACTCATGCAGTTCAAATCCATGTTATTCAAGGGTCAACTGTATCTATGTATGGACACATACACATACACATATAATTTTTTTTTTTTTTTTTTTTAGACGGAGTCTCGCTCTGTCGCCCAGGCTGAAGTGCAGTGGCACTATCTTGGCTCACTGCAAGCTCTGCCTCCCGGGTTCATGCCATTCTCCTGCCTCAGCCTCCTGAGTAGCTGGGACTACAGGCGCCCGCCACCACGCCCGGCTAATTTTTTGTATTTTTAGTAGAGATGGGGTTTCACCGTGTTAGCCAGGATGGTCTCAATCTCCTGACCTTGTGATCTACCTGCCTTGGCTTCTCAAAGTGCTGGGATTACAGGCGTGAGCCACTGCGCCCAGCCCATATACGTATTAAAGCAATGATCTCATTCTATACTTTCTTGAGGTATTACTATCCTACGTGGATTTACAGTTAAAGTAAACCACCCTTTCAGCTTCTAGGTATGCTTATCAAAATATGACATCACAGGGACTATACATGAAACTGCAATAAAAATTAATAAGGGGTCCTCCACCGAGGAATGGAAAGGCTGCTTTTGTAGTGGCACTCCCTTTCATGGATATGCCATTTACTTGCTACCTGGACAGAAATTAAAAGGGTTGCAAAATGCTGCTTTACTACCAGAGTTGAAAGCAAGGCTCAGTATTGGGAATGATAAGAGCCCAGCCAGTCTGTAATGTAGCCTCTCAGGCAGAACAAGGAGCTGTGATTTAAGAGAGCCTCTTCCTTTGTTTAACATAAGTGTATGTATGGGAGGATCCCCTGAGCCCCAGAGTTCCAGGCAGCAGTGAGCTATGATCTGGCCACTGCACTCCAGCCGGATGACAAAGCCAGACCCTGTCTCTTTAAAAAAATAAAGAAAGAAAATTTTAAAGTAGTAAGCATATGTGGCATGACAATGAAACTCTTTTAAAGAAAAGGGGAATGAATTATTTAGGAGTTTTATATCTATCAAGTAGGGAAGTACAGGAAAGTAATATTTTACCTTTGTGAGTAATTACACATTTTATGTTATGTCAATACATTTACAGGAAGGGCTGGGCACAGTGGCTTATGCCTGTAATCTCAGCACTTTGGGAGGCCGAGGTAGGTGGATCACCTGAGGTCAGGGGTTCAAGACCAGCCTGGCCAACATGGTGAACCCTGTCTCTACTAAAAATACTAAAAAAATTAGCCGGGCATGGTGGTGTATGCCTGTAATCCCAGCTACTCTGGAGACTGAAGCAGGAGAATCACTTGAACCCGGGAGGCAGAGGCTGCAGTGAACCAAGATTGCACCAATGCACGCCAGCCTAGGCAAAAGAGCAAGACTCTGTCTCAAAAAAATAAAAAATAAAAAATAAAGAATTTGTAGGAAGATGAATAATTTTTTTAAATTAAATTACAAAAGAACCACCTTTATCGAAATCATTATCTGAATTCCATAACTTAAAAATAGCTTTTCCCCCATTCCCTCCCTCTCAGCAGTATGAAAATGAGAAAAAAAAAATGTATTGCAGTTTTAAAAGAAAGAAAAAAATATGTATGACTTTGGATTGGAGTCTCAGGAAAGTTCCAAAAAGAGGGTGGACAGAAAACTTCAGTATCCTTAGGGCACAGTAAATCTATTTATTGCTCCACCAACTTGAAGCCTAAAGCCAAAACTGTCATGCTGTCACATAGACAAACTTCTCAAGAGATAAAGCTGAATTTCTCCTACTTTAAAATGAATGCAAATTACTGAGAAATAACAAACTGAAGAGTATTTTGCAATTTCAGTACCTCTAACCACAGCGTTTTAGAACTGAATTTGAAGATAAGGTGTCTAATTTAAACAGGATATAAGTGTCATTTTCAGATTGGATAGAGCAGGAAAATATATGGCTTTTTTTTTCCTTCTGGTTGTTACTTTTTACCAAATCTGGGCAGTCTATCTAAAGAGGGGTCATAGTTGTGACCTCTGGCTTTGTCAGCACATTATTGCATGCACGGTATTAATTGGTCACCTTCTTTTCCTAGTCAGCCCTTGAAGCTGTGTTGGTGGCCTGTGGCCTTCCAATACAATCCAGACTGTGGAAATCACTGTGTCCTGGGATCCATGGGCAAATGGTGTGTGCAGGGGAAAAAAAAATCTTACACTCTCCTCAGTCATTTTTGAAAATTAAATGCAGAATACTTTCCAGGATAATACTGGACTTTCAAAGATTATCTCTTCTGGTGGGGTGCGGTGGCTCATGCTGTAATCCCAGCACTTTGGGAGGCCAAGAGTTCAAGACCAGCCTGGCCAACATGGCACAACGCTGTCTCTACAAAAAATACAAAAATTAGCCGTGCGTGGTGGCAGATGTCTGTAATCCCAGCTACTTGGGAGACTGAGGCAGGAGGATCACTTGAATCCAGGAGGCAGGGATTGCAGTGAGCCGAGATCGTGCCACTGCACTCCATCCTGTGTGAGAGTGAGACGGTGTCCCCCCAACCTCCCAAAAAAGAAGATTCTCTCTCCTGGCCCATTGACTACTCCCTTTGTTATCCAACCCCAAAATTTCATTTACCTTCTTCATCCCGCAGACATTACTAATGGGGAGAAAAAACATCAGGTTTCCTTGTCCTTGCCCCTTGAATTCAAGATTAGATGAACATCTGAAGATTAGGACACTGTGGAATGTTTGGTACGCAAAGCCCAGCATATTTGGCAAGAGCTAAATAATTGCTAAGTTAGATGAGTTTTTAACTAAGTTTTAGAAAAGCTGAACCTAAGAAAGATAGAGCTTTGGTAGCTCATGGTGGAGGGTCCTGGGGGGACAATGCATGTGTTGTCAGGGCTCCCTGGTTCCTGCTGCCTTTCTGGAGTGTGGACAATGCTGGCGTGCCCTGCTCAGAGGGAGATACTGCTGCTAGTTTGGGATATCACTGGATGGGCTCTTCGAGTCATTGTGAAAAGTTTGAGAATAGATTGTAACAATCAAAGTGTGACCTGAGAAGGTGGAACAGGATTTTTCTCTGGTCAAAACTGATCCAAATGTGAATGGATAATGAAATTGTGGTATATATACACAACGGAATACTACTCAGCCACAAGAAAGAATGAAATTCTGTCATTACACCAGCATGGATGAGCCTGGAGGATGTTATGTTATGTAAAATAAGGCAGGCACAGAAAGATAAACACCACACGTTCTCACTTACATGTAGAAGCTAAAAAGTAGATCTCATTGAAGTAGAGAGTAGACTAGTGGTTATTAGAGGATAAACAGGGTGAGGGAAAGGAGATAGGGTGCAATTGGTTAACAGATACAACTAGATGGGTGAAATAGGTTCTAGTGTTCCATAGCACTGTAGGGGGACTATAGTTAATAATTTATTGCATATGTTCACAAAGCATATGTATATTCAAAAAGAGAGAATTTTGAATGTTCCTGACACAAAGAAATGATAAATGCGTAGGATGATTGATTTGTTAGTTTGATCATTACACTTTTTATGCCATCAAAATATCACTCTCTACCCCATAAATATGAACAATTATTGTATGTCAATTAAAAATAATAATAAAATAATAAAAATTTTAAATAAAATTTGATTAAAATGGATAGAGGTAGAAATTCAAATGATCACCTTTTCTCTTCCATGCTACCCAGAGAACACCAGAAAATCACCCCTTCGAGTGGAAGTACAGATGAGGACATATTTTGATCTCATACTCAAATGTAGGTTAGGAAGACAGAGTCTGGAGCATAGCACTTCCACTTACCAGCTCTCTCTCTCTGCCTTGGGCAAATGAGGTAGCATCCCTGTGCCTTGGTTTCCACATCTATACAAAGATGATATAGGAATATTTTGCTCATAGGATTGTTTTCGGGATTAAATGAGGAAATACATGCATAGCACTTGGACTTATAAGCTCTGGTATATATTGTATTAGGATTGTTATTATTATCTGTATATTAGTCCATTCTCACGCTGCTATAAGGACATACCTGAGACTGGGTAATTTATAAAGGAAAGAGATTTAATTGACTCACAGTTCCATGTGGCTGGGGAGGCCTCAGGAAACTTGCAATCATGGCAGAAGGCACCTCTTCACAGGGCAACAGGAGAGAGAATGAGTGCCAAGTGCAGGGAGAAGCCCCATGGGGTCTCGTGAGAACTCACCGTCACGAGAACAGCATGGGGGAAACCACTCGCCTGATTCAATTACCTCCCACCAGGTCCCTCCCACAACATGTGAAGATTATGAGATTACAATTCAAGATGAGGTTTGGGTGGGAACACAGCCAAACCACATCAGTTTGCCTTTCACATTGTATATAAAATATTTGATTTAAGAGGTTTTCAGTTACTCTTTGAAATATTTTTATAGATCTTCCTTATTTTGCTTCAAGTTGTGGTTGACTCTTCCTAGAAAGCATTTTGGAATTGTCCTATCAGGTGGGTTATTGTATATTAGTATACATTTACTTGTAATTAAGTTTAGGGGCTTCTGATTGGACTCCTCAGTTACATAGAGTTATTTATAGAGCTAACAAATAACTTCCTAGATGCCCCTGTATATATGTGTTCAGTGACTTACGCATTCAACAGATAGTTACTGAGCACATCCCTAGTGAGCCAGATTGCGTTCTGGACCCTGAGAGTTTAGGACCTGTCTCATAAGGTCCTCAGGTGGTTATGTTCTAGTAGAGAGGCAAACTATTACCAAGTCAATAATAAATACACATGAGCATTTCAGATAGTGCTAAGGACTTTGAAGAAAAGGTAATAGGACAGGGGTGGGTATAGATCTGATGGCCAAGAAAGGGGTCTGAATCTGTCCGGGTTCTCCAGAGAAACAAAACCAATAAGATAGATGTATATAGATGTATGAAAGGGGATTTATTAGTGCAATTGGTTCACATGATAATGGACACTGAGAAGTCCCACAACAGGTTGTTGACAACCTAGAGACCCTGGGATGTTGGTAGCCTGGCTCAGTCTAAGGCCAGAGGCCTGAGAGCTCGAGGCAGTGGGGAGTACTGGTGTGAGTTCTGAAGTACAAAGGGTGGGGATCCTGGAGTTGTTGTACAAGGACAAGAGAGGAAGAGTGTGTATCCCAGCTCCAGCAGATGGATTGACATAGTCTCCTTTTCTCTATTTTTGTCCTCTCTGGCTCTCTGTCAGATTGGCTGTGGCCGCCAATGCTGAGGGAAGATCTTCCCTACCTAGTCCACTCAGACTCACAAGCCAGTCTCTGAAAACACCCTCAGAGACTGTATTAGGCCATTCTTGACTGCTATAAAGAAATACCTGAGTCTGAGTAATTGATAAGAAAACAGGTTTAATTGGCTCACAGTTCTGCAGGCTGTACAGGAAGCATGGCAGCATCTGCTCCTGGGGAGGCCTCAGGAAGTCTCCAATCATGGCAGAAAGCAAAGGGGGAGCAGGCACATCGCATGGCAAGAATGGGAGCAAGAGTGGAGGAGGAATGCCCCACACTTTTAAACCAGACCTC
>NW_012105709.1:935125-1007187 GCF_000951045.1 Mandrillus leucophaeus | reverse complement strand
ATAGGACAGGGGTGGGTATAGATCTGATGGCCAAGAAAGGGGTCTGAATCTGTCCGGGTTCTCCAGAGAAACAAAACCAATAAGATAGATGTATATAGATGTATGAAAGGGGATTTATTAGTGCAATTGGTTCACATGATAATGGACACTGAGAAGTCCCACAACAGGTTGTTGACAACCTAGAGACCCTGGGATGTTGGTAGCCTGGCTCAGTCTAAGGCCAGAGGCCTGAGAGCTCGAGGCAGTGGGGAGTACTGGTGTGAGTTCTGAAGTACAAAGGGTGGGGATCCTGGAGTTGTTGTACAAGGACAAGAGAGGAAGAGTGTGTATCCCAGCTCCAGCAGATGGATTGACATAGTCTCCTTTTCTCTATTTTTGTCCTCTCTGGCTCTCTGTCAGATTGGCTGTGGCCGCCAATGCTGAGGGAAGATCTTCCCTACCTAGTCCACTCAGACTCACAAGCCAGTCTCTGAAAACACCCTCAGAGACTGTATTAGGCCATTCTTGACTGCTATAAAGAAATACCTGAGTCTGAGTAATTGATAAGAAAACAGGTTTAATTGGCTCACAGTTCTGCAGGCTGTACAGGAAGCATGGCAGCATCTGCTCCTGGGAAGGCCTCAGGAAGTCTCCAATCATGGCAGAAAGCAAAGGGGGAGCAGGCACATCGCATGGCAAGAATGGGAGCAAGAGTGGAGGAGGAATGCCCCACACTTTTAAACCAGACCTCGTGAGAAGTTACTCACCATCACAAAGACAGTACCAAGCCATAGGGATCCACCCCCATGACCCAAACGCCTCCCAGCCCCACCTCCAGCATTGGGGATTATATTCCAACATGAGATTTGGCAGGGACAAATATCCAGACTATATCATTTTGCCCCTGGCCCCTCCCAAATCTCATGTCCTTCTCACATTTCAAAATGCCTTCCCAACAGTCCCCCAAAGTCTTAATTCATTTCAACATTAACTCAAAAGTTCAAAATCTCATCTGAAAAAAGGCAAATCCTTTCCAGCTATGATCTGTAAAATAACAAGCAAGTTACTTATTTCCAAGATACAGTGGGGATCTACATTGGGTAAACATTCCCATTCCCAAAGGGAGAAATCAGCCGAAAGAAAGTGGCTACAGGCCCCATGCAAGTTCAAAACCCAGGAGGGCAGTCATTAAATCATAAAGCTCCAAAATAATCGCCTCTGACTGCATGTCCCATGTCCCGGGCACTCTAGTGTAAGTGGGCATCTCTACCCCTGTGGATTTGCAAAGTGCAGCCCCCAGGCTGCTCTCATAGGCTGGCGTTGAATGTCTGTGGCCTTTCCAGGCACATGATGCAAGCCGCCAGTGGATCTACCATTCTGGGGTCTGGAGGACAGTGGCTTCCTTCTCACAGTTCCACTAGGCAGTGCCCCAGAGGAGACCCTGTGTGGAATCCCCAACCCCTCATTTCCCTTCCACACTGCCCTAGTAGAGGTTCTCTGTGGGGGCTATGCCCTTGCAGCAGGCTTCTGCCTGGACACCCAGGCTTTTCCATGTATCCCCTGAAATCTAGGTGAAGTCTCCGAAGCTTCCATCACTTTTGCGTTCTGTGCATCTGCAGGCTTAACATCATGTGGAAGCTGTCGAGGCTTTCAGCTTGCACCCTCTGAAGCAGAAGCCTGAGCTGTATCTGGGGCCTTTTGAGGCAAGGCTAGAGCCAAAGTGGCTGGGATGCAGGGAACAGTGTCCTGAGCTTACACGAGGCAACAGGGCCCTTGACCTGGCCCTCGAAAGAGTGGCTGAAAGAGTGATGTTGCCTCTGTGTATCAAATGCAGGCATGGCAGTCCTCACATCTGCCCAAGGTTATGGTCAGGGATAGATTAAGAACTGAACTCAAAGTGGACACATTCCTGCTTTAGTCATAAATTGTCTACTAGTTTTGTAAAGCTTGCTGTATCTTATTTTTCTTTTGACTTTTGGAAAGTCAAACATACAGAAGTAATATAAGTCCCTTGTGTCCAACTAGCAGCTCCTCAGTTAACAATTCACGGCCCATCTCATTTCACCTGCTCTGATTTTTTAGTTTTTCATTTTGTAATGCTTGTATTCAACACAGCAACATTTATTAAGTACTACCATGTGCCAGAGTTTGTATTCAATGAGTACGTAAAAATGGATAAGCTTCTTGTGATCCAATAGCAAAGGCACATGTATCCAAAGATTATATAATGTATATATAATGTGAGCAATAACTGGCATAAGCCAAAGGTTATGGGAACACAGGAAAGAGAGTGATTCGTGCTTCCCTGAGCAGTGGAGAAAAGGGAATTGGAGAACTCACAGAGTGAGATTGCATAAAGCACAGATGGGAGGAGAGATAAAGGTAGAAGAAAGAGTAGGCCAGGCATGGTGGCTCAAACCTGTAATCCCAGTACTCTGGGAGGACGAGGACAGATTGCTTGAGTGCAGGAGTTCAAGACCAGCCTGGGCAACATAGCAAAACCCCATTTCTACTAAAAATACAAATATTAGCTGGGCCTGGTGGTGCATGCCTATAGTTTCAGCTACTTCGAGGCTGAGGGGGGAGAATCACCTGAGCCTAGGAGGTTGAAGCTGCAGTGGGCTGAGATTGCACCACTGTACTCCAGCCTGGGCAACAGGAGTGGAACCCTGTTCCCACCCCAGGGCTCCCCCAACCACCCCGCAAAAAAAAGGTAGAGGAAAGAGCATTAGCGCAAAAGTCTTTTTGGGGCAAATGATTGGAATGGAGAATACTTGGAAGCAGTGATAGAGATATAGCTACAACCATGAGTTGGGCCACTTTCTCCAGGAAATTTAAATTTTCTTTTGTTGGTTTTCTTATTTTAATTTTTTAAGGGATAGGGTCTTGCTACATGCCCAGGTTTGTCTTGAACTCCTGGACTCAAGGCTATCCTCCCAACTCAGCCTCCCAAGCAGGTGGGATCACAGGTGTATGCCACCATGCCCAGCTTAAATTTTATTTTGTAGGGAATGGGGAACAATACATCCTTTTGAGAAAGAATGGGGCTGGGCACAGTGGCTCATACCTGTAATCACAGCACTTTGGAATGCAAAGGTGGGCAAATCACTTGAGATCAGGAGTTCAAGACCAGCCTAGGTAACATAGTGAGACCCCCCATCTCTAATTAAAAATAAAAAAAGATTTTTAAAACCCCAAGAACTGGAATGATGGGACCAGTATTTTTAAGGATAGTGCTAGTAACAGTGAGGAGCATAGATCTGATGGAGAGAGCCTGGGACAGGGAAATCAGTTAGGAGACTGGCTGACCAGAGCAGCTGAGCATTCGATCATAGAAGACAGGGTGAAATGCTACGCAGAGTTGCATAAACGTGGAATTGCAGAAGTAGGCTGAAGAGCTTGATCACTTAAGGCTTTATGGAGAAGATAACTTTTGACCTTGATCTTGAAAATGAAAATATAGATAGGAAATGAAGGGAAGGAATTGCAGTATTAGTGAACAGCATGTTCAAAAGTACCGGGCTACAAAAATGCGAGGAATGTTGAGGAACTCACAAGGAGGGAAAGGAAGCCAGCTGGCTGGCTAACAAGCATACCATGAAAGTAGTGCCAGCAAAAGATGACACTTTAATGATTCCAAGACAGGCAGTTGAGGCAGGACTTGGTGACTAATAGGAAATGCTGGATGAGGGAGAGAAATGAATTGCTAATCTGAGGTTTCTAGACAAAAAATATTTTTAAAGGTAGAACATTAAATAAGACAAAGTGCAAAGGCAGGTTAACAAGGAAAGCTTTGTATAGTTGTGGACATGCTTAGTATGTACCTGTGGAACATCTGGAGGAAGCGTCCTGTGGGCTTTCAGAAATTCAAGTGTAGAAAGTAAATTTGGAGTTGTCAGCAGGAGATGATGAGAGGCTGAAACTAATGAAAAAGTGCCTATTTGTTGTTCTGCTTTTATAATACAAACCAGGTGTACCGAAATCCCTTTGTGAAACATTTCCCTCTGCTTGATAAAGGTTAGAGTGTGACACTCAAGAATAGTGATGTTTTCTGTCTTAGTTGCTGTGGAACCTGAATACTATAACCAGCATCTTTTATATAAGGGTTGTCTCTGCTTTCCTCAATAATATTTATAACAGTATTTTTTTACGACAGCAATCTATAAACAGTAATTCAGTTGGGGGATATCTAGGGTAGCTTTTCATTGTAAACATGGCCACACCTTCCTCAGCTCACTGCATGCAGAATGTGCTCCTAGTCCACAGACTCATAGTTTCTGTTTCTTACTCCAGGTTTCATCGTCCATAACGAAGTGCGAGACTGTTTGGAAACAGAGACTGATCATCTTTAGGGGAAGCCCTGCTTCCTGAAAACCTGATATTGCACTGGGATTTGAATGTGTGTGTTTCCGTTTAACTTGTGGTGAAGGAAGTGTGTGACTCAGCTTGGTTGGGAAATGCTCCTCACCTGTGCGGTCCAGATGGCTCCAACAAGCAAAGGGAAGGATGAAGTGACTCTTGCTGCCCAGAATGCACAGCGATGGTAAGAGACACCATGGATATTCTTCATCAGAAGCTTTAATCAAAGAAGATGAGCAGATGACAATCGCTGGCTCCCTGTTACCAGAAAGCCAAATTTTATGATGCGGGTGAAAGAAAAATATAGATAAAATTGCTGGGCACTGAAAAGGGGTGGGAGTTGAAAATCAGAAAGAAAAATATTTCATTATGTTAATGAAGAAAAGAGAAAACTGAAGTATAAATGTATTTTTGAAGTAGTTATTGGGTAGCTGAGAACTTAGTAAGGGATTTAGGAATCTAACCTCCCGATATGGATTCCTCAAAGACTTGATCTGAGAATATTCTTGTTTCACCATTATGTTGGTACAGTATAGTACCACAATTTTATGTTGTGCCAGTGAATCCAGTTGCCAGAAATAAGTCTGAATGTTTTCATGCATCTTTTTCTTAAATGCGAGAGCTTCTACTGACTTTTAACAAGCATGCTTACCCAAATTTTGTTGCATGCTTTTAAGTAGCATTAGCTATACACACTTGACATTTTTAAATTTTCCTTTCCTAGTGTACCAACCTTCACAGGCAAAGAGGACTGAGAATAAAGTCAGATGTAATGTGACCCTAGAAAACTGTAGCAAGCTTCAGAAATAAATCTTTTGATCTTTCCCTATCTTGATTAGATCCAAAGTCAAAGCAACCATACTTCACCTAAAGAAGACAGTATTGACAATCATGACACCTGTTATGAAAACTTGACTCCAAAGTTAAAATTTAAGCAAGATACAAACGTGCTGCCTGCAGTTAGTCCTGCATGGGAATAAGGACTAGTTATTTTTTAGTGCTGCATTTTTTAAAAGTTGGATTGCTGCTATTAAAAAAAAAAAGAAAGAAAAAAAAAAGGACACAGATAAAAAAAAAAAAAAACCCAAAGGCTTAACAGAACATGGAAAGTTTCTACTACGTTGTGTGTGAGGAAATCCTCATCTTGTATTTTAAGAATCTGCAGATTGCATCCATAAATACAATACAGTATTTACTGTCAATGCAAAAGAATCAGTGAGATTAAAGTAGTGGAAGCTTTCCCTATGAGCCTACAGTCTGTATTGTTTACATTAAGAAACGCTCTATTGTTGTGTTCCTATTTTCCATGGAGTCACAGGCACAGTATGACTTCTGCTCCCGAATACATATAACCATATGTAAATACCACCTTGCATTTAATTGTTCTTCACGATTGTTTTGTGCCCCTTTAATTAAAAACACATGAAATGAATAACAAAACAAGACCCAAGTAGAGTTTATTTTATTCTCAGAGTTTGGACTACAATTTTCTGAGATGTTTCTGGTTCAGGACTGTAATTTTCTATTTCAACCCAAAAGTAAGCATTTAACCTGGTGAATAAATGTAGATCCTGCCATTCATTGGTATTTTGAAGAACCACTTGAAATTGGATCATTTTATTTAAAAATAAAAAATGATAATGCCAGTTGGCCTATTATTAAAAGCCCGGACAGTGTTAGCACTAGGAAAAGTAACCAGCATTACTGCACCTCTTGTTAGGCTCTGTGCATTAACAAAATACACATAGAGTCTGTTGTCATTTCACTAATAGGATAAGACAAATTTTTTGCTTTGAAAAAATTTTTCTGTGTGCCCAGGTATCTGTCTCTGACTGAGGTTTTGTCTGTTTTATAGTGTTTCAATCCAGCCATAAAAATTAACTTGTGATTTTTTTTTCCCAGAGTCATGCTTTTCCTTAATTATATTTTTATTTTATTATTTTAGTGTCTTGGGAAAAATACCAAGAGATATAACGTTTCTTTTAATTGTCTATGCTTAATCATCTTTAAACACTTTAAATTTCTAACCACAAGACCTCTCTATAATGGTAAATATAAGACATCACCATCTTATCACTCAAAGTACATGTTATTGAAAGTTTTTATTTGGTTGATAAAAGGAACAATTTCTTCCCACTTTTGATGCCTATGACGCAATTTTTTATTGCCTACAATGAGATACACTCAGTACAAAAAATGAAAATCTGGTATTTCAAAAATTTTTTTTGTATAATAGGTCAGATTTATTAACTACTCATACTTTTTCTTCATACTAATCGATACCGTTAGAAAATTTTTTTTAACTTAGATAAAAGTTTAAAAGTTAAAAAAAAAATTAGCCACTGCTAGTCTACTATTTAGGAAATTGGAATCAGCAATTATTTTATTAGAATGACGGCTTGAGTAAAAAGCTGTGGAAAGAATTAAAGGATTATAAGCTAAGTTGTATTTTGCGGAATATGGTTCTATTTTAGTAGAGCAGAGACGAACCATATCCCTACTGGCCGCCCAGCCAGAAGTCTCCTACCTGGGGGCCCTAAAGGGATCTAGAGGTCTGGCCCACCCTCCACGCATAGGCACCTCTGCCCACCACCAGCGTTTCAGCAATCCAACCAGTAAGCATATGCCGTATAGGAAAAATAAAAGTGTGTGTGAATTGGATTTCTTTTGTTGTAACACAATTCCAGGTTTTTGGCTATTTAAAGTTTGACATTAGGCTGACAGTGAGGAAGTAAGTGGGTTTTCCTGAGTTCCCAAGATATGATTAAGGAAGAAAACAAACCCATCTCCAGGAAGATCCCAGTCCGGAAAGAACTAGACAGATGTAAAAACCAAAGTGACCAATTTAGTTTTCTTTAAATGAAGAACAAAACATTAATATTAAGGTATTAAGAAGATGCTCAGCAGGCTTGATCGGCATCTTCATGGTCATTACCAATCGGTCTGACAAAATAGTTCTCTGGTAGTCAGCATTCATTCAAGGCAGCTTGCCTGATAATTTCCTGTGTATGTGAAGCGTCTCACACTTTTA
The DNA here is from genome assembly GCF_000951045.1 of Mandrillus leucophaeus. Classification (NCBI taxonomy): domain Eukaryota; kingdom Metazoa; phylum Chordata; class Mammalia; order Primates; family Cercopithecidae; genus Mandrillus; species Mandrillus leucophaeus. The sequence goes on along the minus strand of NW_012105709.1, from coordinate 999,818 downwards.
CGTGTTAGCTATAATTCCTTAAATGACTTAACTGAAATCTGTAATAGAGAACCATTTTGGCATCTGAACAGCTATTTTACATGGAGGAAAAAGCACACACATCTGTCTCTCTGCTTTACCCAGAAAAACTGACTTTCTGGTTTCATCTTCATATTGTTTAGTAGCATAATAAGAGTAGTCCTTTATCTTTCTCTAATGTTAGTAAATATATTCTGTTAGTAGGAAGTTCTGAAATTGAAGGGAAAATATATTTAAGGAAATAAAGGAATTGAATACACCCTTCAAAAATCGCCAAATACTGAAAATAAGAGATGAGTCCTTAAAACCCGAGTCAAAAAAGGTCCAGTTTTACAGCCTGCAATTAATTCAGGGCTGCATTGGCATTAAAAAAAATTAAATAAATATAAATGCATATTATATATTTAGTAGCTTACACTTAAAAGAGGAAAAGATTGCGTTAACACTGCATGTGCTGGTATGTACCACATTAACACCTAACAGCCATTTTATTTATACTTCATAGAACCAGGCAGATACCACTCTGAAAAATCATACTGTATTCACAATGGAAAAGGATAGTCTTGTCTACCACAGAGTAGTATGTCTACACTTAGTAATGAAAACTTCCTTCCTTTCCTGCTCAAACATTTCTTCAGTCTGTTATTATTTTTAAGTGCCCCTTGCTGCAAATTTCAAACGGAGCAAGAAATCTTCCTCAGAGTAGGTGGTTTAGAATTAAATTAGTACAATATATATGAATTTATGTCATTTACCCCTGAGTATGGTAGAACTGTTAAAGCATTCTTAAATTCCAATTATATGAAGCCTGTCATTACTAGGAAAAGTATATTCTTTGGGATAAGAATTAATTTCTTCACACCATTAGAGTATGTTGTGAGTAGTAAGGAACTACTTAGATGCAATTTATTTACAGAATTGTCCCTTGGCCTCTTGAAATGGCTAGATCTTTCACTACTGAGTAGATAGTTTCTACTTACTGGCAGGATAGATTACATTGCTTTACTGGACAAAGCAGAATGAACTTACACAACTAAAGTATGTCCTATATTGGCCAGGCGTGGTGGCTCACACCTGTAATCCCAGCACTTTGGGAGGCCAAGGCCGGTGGATCACTTGAGGTCAGGAGTTCAAGACCAGCCTGACCAACATGGTGAAACCCCGTCTCTACTAAAAATACTTAAAAAAAAAAAAAAAAAGTATCCAGGCATGGTGGCTTGTGCCTGTAGGCCCAGCTACTCGGGAGGCTGAGGCAGGGGAATTGCTTAAACCCAGGAGGCGGAGGTTGCAGTGAGCCAAGATCGTGCCTCTCCACTCCAGCCTTGGCAACAGAACAAGACTGCGTCTCAAAATAATAATAATAATAATAATAATGGATAAAATAAAATATGTCCTTGAGGGAAAAGCAATGACAGAGTAATCACCAAATTAATAGGAACATCTTTCTAGAGAAAGTACATCCCCAGTTAGTTTAAACCCAGGTTTCAGAGAAGCAGCATTGGGCTCTACTATAAAGGCAGGCAGCAACCAAGAGGTGGTAGGGAGAGAGATAGAGTACTCTCAGATAATTCCCATTTTCACTTCCAATTTCCTTTTCGTAATCGTTAAGCTTAAAGCTATGTATGGAAATGCAAAGCATCATTAGCATTTCTAGAAAGCAGCTGGAACCTTACCCACCAATGCTTTTTTGAAGACGGTGTCATCCCAAATTTAAAAATCCTATTGTATATGTTGTGAAATTTCTGGCAAAAAAGTGGAGGATCCTGTGGCAGCTATTCCCACCTAAAGCCAACCATATAAGGATGAGTCATTTTTTAGCCATGCTAGGATTTACTGCACACACACACAAAATGTCATTTAGCTTGTCGCATTGCTAGCACAGCTGCACATATGAGCAAAGCACTGTTGGTCCATGTTTCTCAGTGGGGGTGCTCTTGGCATTTGGAGCTGGGCAGGTCTTTGTTGTACAGAATCGTCCCATGCATTGCCAGATGTTTAATATCCTAGGCCCCTGCTGACTAAATGTCAGTAGCATTCTCAGTCACTGTAAACACCAAGAATAAAAAACCTTCCCCCAGGTTCAAATACCCTCTCTGGGAGGTTGGTATCACCTCCCCTGAATGCCACTGTCTACTGCAATTTGAGGACACATAGAGAAAAAGTGCCTATCCCCAAACATTGTCTCTGCTGCCTTGCATTTCTTTGGGCCCTGAATGGTTTTTCTGCCTTCATTTTTCAAGCCTTTGTCTCAGTGCAGCTTTAATTTGCCAGTTCTTCAGGGAGGAGGTTACTGGGCAGCCTCGGCCATTCAGTGGGCATGGGGACTTGGCCTAGTCCCTATATATACTTAAAGGAGAGATCATACATGAAGAAGGCTTTTTTTTTTTTTTTTGCCTTACAACTTTTCTTTAGAACCACATTTTTGGTCATAATCCTTGTTACTGTCATGAGGATTGTTGCATGGGTTAAACACAAACACAGACTAACAGTGCACTTGAACAAACCTGGTGGTCTTTGGAAATAAGTTACCATTAGATTTCACCTGGTTATGCTGCATCCCATAAGTTCCAAATGAATCGCCTGTTTATCCCATTAACAAAGCATTTCATTCACACGCAAATGCTTGAATTTCCCCCGTATAAATGTAGTCATGCGGTTCAACTTTTCTAATAAGATTTGTGAATGCTGCATTATGATGAAAATGTGGATTAACTGGATTGCATGCCTATTTTTCATACTTCAGTGATGGTCACACACAAAACAAGATGAGTTTTACTTAGGTGAAACATTATTGAACTGTACTAACAATACAGAAACATATTCTCTTTGTCGCTTTGTATCACCAAAACTGAATGGTAAATATGTTATTCGGATGAATTGTGGCTAGCAAAATGGAATTCACTTAGCCACTATAATTTTTTAAAACATTAAAATTTCTAAATTTTTTTTGAGGCCAGGTAACGCAGAGTCAATAAAGGTGGTTATATTGTAAGCTTTTAGATGGTGCTTAAGAATTCTTATCTTTTTAAATCGCAGTATTTTTTTTTAAGAATAAATTGAAAGGAGCAAATAAGGCAGAATGCCACTCTACCCTCAGGTCAATTTTATGGTATATGAAAATGCCAATAATATTTGTGCCACTTGCCAACTCGTGAGAGGGGGGCTTTTCCCTTACTGGTTACTTTTGTTATAGTTTGACTATGTCATTACATTGTTTAGAGAGCCTCCACAACCAGAAGCTGCCACTGCAGTGCTAACTCGCCTTCAGAAAGAATCAGAATGATTCAAGGGTCAAACCACTTTCATCCCTTAAAATATAGGGACTAATATTTCTTTTTCTTGTTTTTTAAACATTTCTTCTGTGGCTTAGAAATGTGCCAGTGTGTTCAAAACATTTACACCAATTTCACCAGATTTAATACCTACTAAAAATTCAAACGAGTTTCTCTCTTTCTTTCTTTCTTTCTTTCTTTTTTTCTGTGTAACAGTGATTTTTAAATAATGGACTATCTGCATTCTTTTGTTATTTCACACTTCAGTTAAAATGATAACAATGGTAAACTGTGATCATTATCAGACTGACTGAATGCTTTCTGATTTCCAGTGAGTGATCTAGTTCTACGTATTACACAGGTGTAATATCTGTGAGTGTAAATAACTGGAACTGTACACTGATTAACATGACAGTTTCTCTTTTGTTGTTGTTCTTATCTGTACTGTATTATAGTATGTGGGTATAAATATCTACAAGTATACACACATAAGTACTTGTATTCCACTATTGTAACCTGAAAGAAAGACTATGTATTCTCTTTTTTAATTCCGTACTGGTGTTTGTGTTATTTAAAAAGCAAAATTCTGCTCTATTTAGTTGTATAATATTAGAGGATACTTTGCTGTGCACAATTCCAAGTGCCTTAGAACATTGTTTAGCTTTCCTGAGTATATGTAAATCCATATATGTATAAAATTGGGAAAAGTTACCTCAATAAAATCATTGGGAAATCCCCAGTTTTAGTTTGTTCCAGTTTCTATTATATTTGGATAGTGCTCAGCCTTTTTAAATGAAAAAAGAAAAAAGGGTAAGACAGCTTCACTAATTGCCTGTTATTTCAACTTCACCTAAGTTGTTAACACCTCTTTGTATGTAAGGCCTTGAGACATGTACTTTTTATTTAAAATGTCTGTCTACAGAATTACTGCTCTTAAAAGAAACTTACAGTATTTTTTTAACTTCTATCTTTTTATATCTGAGGTATTTGATATTGATGTTTTTATTGCCATTATTATATGTAAACATAAAAGATAGTCCATTTAGGGTTTATAACATAGAAAATAAACAGACTTCCTCATTCTGCTTACTTTTTAATGTATTACAAGCAAGGAGTGAGGTTGGGAGCATATATTTTGGCCATGAAAAGAATTGGAATATACTTTTTGTGATTTTCTGCATCAGTTACAAATAGTAACTTTACCTCCCTGCTCTCCAGATCAAGGTCAAAGATGTAAAGGGAAACTTGAAAGCAACATGCTTGCCAGTATCCTAGACAGAAGACCGGAGGACTGGAACCAAAAAAATAAAAAATAGGTTTGGAAAATTTGTCCGAAGTATGCTATTGAACATGAGAGGTACATCTTCCAGGCAGGCATAGTAGTTGTTGCAATTCTATTTCTTTCTCAGACAAAACCAAGTTCTACATAGAAACATTACTAGCTAAAACCCAATGGAACTAAGAAATGGGCAATTTTTCGTTTTACACAATGCTATGGTGACCTCTGATTTATTGTGATTTAACTAGTCAATGAAAAAATAAAAATTAAAAAATTGAAACATAAATGTTAAAAGGCCAGGTGCGGTGGCTCATGCCTGTAATTCCAGCACTTTGGGAGGCCAAGGCAGGAAGACTGCTTGAGCCCAAGAGTTTGAGACAAGCCTGGGCAACACAGTGAAACCCCATCTCTATAAAAAATAAAAATAAAAAACAAATGAACTAGTCATGAGCCTCAATTCAAACTTCTGCATGGAGTTGCTGCTAGAGTACTGCTGCCCGCAGACACCCAAGTCCTCACTTAGTTTGTGAGTTTTAAACTCTCCTCTTTAAAGAGTGGTCGCTAATAGTGGAACATGTAAAATCTAGAGAAAGGCTAAGAACCTAAAGTTCGTGTGAAGATTTTTTTGCTCTTTTGTTATAAAGAGACACCATTTCTAAGGATTTGAATGGAAAAAAAAAAAAGCTGCAGATGTTAGCTTTTTGAAATTAGATGAATATCATAGGGAAGAGAGAAGTAGCATTGTCAGTGCTTATCTACTCAATGATTTGTTTTTGGATGGACTTTTTGACCTTGGTTGGCCCAGGTCAGACAAACCAGAGAAGGGGGTATTTAACATGAGCGAGAATTTGCCTCTTAATTCTTCAGGTAGCAGTATACAGCAAGCTGAGCTACAAAATCTTTCCCCACAGTCAGTCCTTGTTTTTTTGTGTGGGTTTTTTTGTTTGTTTGTTTTGAGACAGGGTCTTGCTCTGTCACCCAGGCTGGAGTACAGTGGCAGAGTCATGGCTCACGGCATCCTGGGACTCCAGGGCCCAAGCCATCCTCCTGCCTCAGCCTCCAAAATAGCTGGGACTACAGGCAAGTTCCACCATGCCTGGCTAATTCTTTTATTGATTTTGTTTTTTGTATTTTTTGTAGAGATGGGGCTCGCTATGTTGTCCAAGCTAGTTTTGAACTCCTGGACTCAAGCAATCCTCCCACCTCAACCTCCCAAAGTGCTGGGATCACTGGCATGAGCCACTGTACCCAGATGGCATTAGTCTTCCTAAAGCACACTCATATATCATTCCTGCTTAGACTTGTCCAGTACCTGCTGAACAACTCCCAGGTGCTTTAATCTAGCCCTCAAGAGCTGTAGTTATGGCCAGGCACAGTGGCTCAAGCCTGTAATCCCAGCACTTTGGGAGGCCAAGGCAGGTGGATCACTTGAGCCAAGGAGTTCAAGACCAACCTGGCCAACATGGTGAAACCCTGTTTCTACTAAAATACAAAAATTAGCCAGGTGTGGTGGTGTGCACCTGTAGTTCCAGCTACTTAGGAGGCTGAGACATGAGAATCACTTGAACCCGGGAGGCGGAGGTTACAGTAAGCTGAGATCTCGCCACTGCAGAGCTATACCCTGTCTCAAAAAAAAGGCATCTGTAGTCTAACCACCGACCACAGTTCCAGATTACACTCCCTTTATTCCATACTTGGACCAAATCAAATGAAACTTGTTGTTCCCCAAGTATGTGATGCACTCTTTGCACATCACAACTTTGATTAAGCCATTCGCTCCAACTGGAGCTCTTTATGTGTTAATATCCAACTTATCCTTCTGGGAACAATGCAAATATCTTCTCCAGGTATTGCATTATAGTTTCTTTAAAGTTTTTCTTGAAATAGCATATATAAATTTGGCAGATTTTATTTTCTGTGTAATCATTTCAAATGCCCAAATGTGACTATAACAAGCATTTAACAACACTTTTAAACCTAATGCATTATATATGCAGTAAATCAACTTTTCTTAGACATTTCAGTATTATTTACAAATGTAGAAATGTTCTTAAACTTTTTAATTTTACAAGTCTAAAATTAGTTACATAGTTTAAATTGGGATTGCATGGCTAATAGGTCAGATTTCTACAATATTCCAGTTTTTAAAAAATTGTTAAGTGCTTTAATACCAAGTACATACAGATCGTCTTAATAATTATAAAACATAATTAAATGTAACACAAAAGTATTATTTTGACTTTGATTTAATGTCCATATTTAATTCCCAGGCTTGTAGAAACAGACACTAAGAAAAGCAGATTTTAAAACCTCAGGCAAACTGATTACTAGATTGACAATTCACTCTTTGCTTAATGGGGAAAAAAATCCATTATGGATAAATGCGTCCTAAGTGTTATATACTTCTGGGAAGAATCTGCTTCAACCACAGGGATGTACTCAGAACCATGTTTCAATCCTTACGTTGTTAGAGGGTCTCCAAATCCACAGCCTTCAGAAAGAATTGGTTTTGTTATACCTGATTCAAACTGCATCCTAAAAGGTTCTTTGATGGGAAGAAGTAAGTTTGGCCGGCACAGTGGTTCCTGCCTATAACCCCAGTGCTTTGTGAGGCCAAAGCAGGAGGACTGCCTGAGTCCAGAAGTTTGAGACCAGCCTGGGCAACATAGCAAGACCCTGACTCTACAAATAATTTAAAAAGTTAGCCAAGCCTGGTGGCATACCTATAGTCCCAGCTACTCGGGAGGCTGGGGCAGGGAGATTGCTTGAGTCTAGGAGGTCAAGACTGCAGTGAGCTATGATCACAACACTGCACTCTAGGCTGGGTGATAGAGTGAGACCCTTTCTCTAAAAGAAAAAAGAAAACAAGATGTAGAAAAATAGAAGGAACGCTCAAGTTGCAGTTAACTTCCTTCAACAATCTTTTACTAGCCTACTTGAGACTTTCCATTTTTTCCATATTCTCTCTCTCCAATTAGACATAATTTATTTAAATGACATTTAATTTTTAAAAAGCTTTCTTATAGAGACAGAGGTCTCACTAGGTTACCTAGACTGGTCTCAAACAACTAGCCTTAAGCGATTCTTCCTCTTCGGCCTTCCAAAATGTTGGGATTACAGGCATGAGCTACCACACCCAGCCATGACATCTAATTAGATTGCACATTTATCCCATACCAATGTCTAATCTAGATTATTTCCTGAAACTAGAACTCTATAGTCGTGCTCAGAATGGCACAAGTAAGTATTAAAGCTGAGCCAAAGATGGAAGCTGTAATGAGACTAAAGAGGTAAATGAAGACTACATCTTGACGGTCCTTTTAAACCTTGTCAAAGAATTTAGAATTTATCCTTGAGACAACAGAGATTCACCAAAGGATTTGAAGCTCAGAGGTAACATCATCAGATTTGCCCTACTCATCCTGGCCACAGTGCATTGGATTGAAGGAATGGATTGGATCGGAGGAAGCAATATTGGAAGCATGGTGGCCATTACTACTGCCATAATCTTGTTGGGAGGTGATGGTGGCCCCAACCAAGGTATTAACTATTGGAATGAAGAAACATAAACAGACTCAAAGGACAGTTATGAAGTAGAAATGATTGTTCCATAGGGGAAATGGAGGAGATGGAAAAGTTAAGATTATATCTATCACGTGGCTGGCTTTAGCAGATGGTAGTGATGCCACTTGCTGAAATAGAAAACAGCAGCACTGAGGCCGATGTAAGGCTAGACTGGAGGGTAGGGAAGAGCAAGAGAGCATAGGAGGTATGGAAAGGGGAGGCATTCAATTTTAGAAATGCAATTCAATTTGTTCGAATTGCCTTCTGTTGGGACATCCACATGTGGATAGATGTACAGTAGTCAGTTGGATATATGAGTCTGAAAGTCAGGGAAAAAGTCCAGGCTACAGATAGGAAGCTGAGAATCAGCAGCACATGTAATGGAAGCTGTGGAAGTGGATAAACCTCTTCAACAGACAATGTAGCTTAAGACCATGAGGAAATTAATACAATAAAAAATCTAATAAACTATTCTGTCATTGCCGGGTTTTGTCTCCAAGGCTGCAAAATAAAATCATTTACTCATCATCTAAGTGCTTAGGATGTTTGTCTTAAGTTTAATGAGTTTTACGGGATAGCTTAACTTTAAATAAAATGGAATACTACACTATGTAGGGGGATAAATTGTAAAGCAAAAATTATATTTGAAAATGCCTTATATTGCCCCAAATACTATATACAAACATACTATCTCAGTAAGTCTAACACAGCCTGTTTTACTTCAACATTGGAAGGCTGGTTCTTTAATTTGGCACAATTGAAGTTAGTTTATATTTAATTGCTATATTTTAAATATAACAGCATATATATGTCTAGAACCTTACCTTTAAAGCCTAAGAATTACATTCAGCACAGTGAGATATTCACTCTATAAGAAGTACAAGGAGCAGAGTGATTGGACACTGTATAATCTGATTGTATAGGAGAAAGTTGATTAATGTCTTCTGTCACCCACATTCTGAGAATACGCTCATTGATGCAATGGCAGGCAGAATCGCCAATCTCCCTCAGTAGTAATGATGGTAAATCTTCATTTCTCATATGCCAAAAGCATAAATTCATGAGTTAAATGTATGCATGGGCTGGGTGTGGTGGCTCGAGCCTGTAATCCCAGCACTGTAGGAGGCTGAAGTGGGTGGGTTGCTTGAGCCCAGGAGTTTGACACCAGCCTGGACAACATGGTGAGACCCTGTTTGTACAATTTTTGTTTTAATCATCTGGGCGCGGTGGCATGTGCCTGTAGTCCCAGCTATTTGGGAGGCTAAGGTGTGAGAATCACCTGAGTCCAGGAGGGCAGGGCTATAGTGAGCTATAATTGTGCCACTGTACTCCAGCCTGGGGAACAGAGCAAGACCCTGTCTCTAAAAAAAAAAAAAAAAAAAAAAAAAATTTAAAACATAAAAATAAATAAATGCATGCGTGATGTGATTACTCTTAATTTTTTTTTAAAGTTTCAAGTTTTTATATTATCTGTTACTCACAGGAAAGGGGACTAATAATGATTTGTATACTTTTTATGCTCTAAAGCTAGAGTGAGTCCAACTGAAATATATCAAAGGGTACTTAAAATTCATTTTATAATTACAAAGGCACAGTAAATTGTTTCAGATTAATATTTCTAAGTGTATTCATCAACAAAATGCACGTGTTTTTTTTTGTTTGTTGGGTTTTGGGTTTTTTTGAGACAGAGTCTCGCTCTGTCTTCCAGGCTGGAGTGCAGGGGCACGATCTCAGCTCACTGCAACCTCCACCTCCCAGGTTCAAGCAATTCTCCTGCCTCAGCCTCCCAAGTACCTGAGTCTATAGGCACATGCCACCACGCCTGGCTAATTTTTTGTATTTTTAGTAGAGATGGGTCTCACCGTGTTAGCCAGGATGGTCTTGATCTCCTGACCTCGTGATCCACCTGCCTCAGCCTACCAAAATCCTGGGATTACAGGTGCTTTTGTTTTATACTACCATCATGATATTCAATAAATGTATGTACCTTTTTTTTTTTTTTTTTTTGAGACAGGGTCTCACTCTGTCACCCAGGTTGGAGTGCAGTGGTACAAGCACAGCTCACTGTAGCCTCAACCTCCCGGGCTCAAGTGATCCTCCTATCTCAGCTTCCCAAGTAGCTGGGACTACAGACACTTCCCGTCACACCCAGCGAATTGTTTTGTACAGACGAGGTCTCACTTTGTCACGCAGGCTGGTCTCAAACTCCTGGGCTCAAGTGATTCTCCCATCTTGTCCTTCCGAAGTGCTGGGATTACGGGCATGAGTCACAGTGCCTAGCTTAAATGTATCTATTTCTGAATCTAAGAACAGGAGTCAGTAAACAAAAAGCCAAGCAATCTAAAAGGATTGTGTAATTAAAAAGAATTTTAAAGAACATACAATTGCTAGTCACTATAAGCAAGTAAAAGATTTGAAATTTAAGGATGTACCATAAAGGACCTAAAACATACCAGAAGTTTAGAGAAAGCAAAATAATAAGATCCAGGGAAGCAGAAAAGTTGGTTCAACGTGCAAGCAAACAGATTCTCATGAAGTGAACCTGATTTGAAGCAAAGTTTTTGCCCCCTGACACATCCTGGATACTGAAGGTCCTGTTTCAGGAGACGATCATCCTGAAGTACAATGCAGTGAGGTGAATAACTACATTCAGCTGAGAAAAGGACAGTAGCTCATGTTCATCAAATGCTTACTAAAAGCCAGAAACAGGTCCAAGTACTTCATACCCATCCTCTCATTTAATCCAACAACAACTCTGGAAGGTACGTATTAATAATATCATTCCCATTTTACATTCATGTAAGTAAACTGAGGTCCACTTAGCCCAAGTTGCATAATAAGAATGAAAGAAATGCCAGAGACTAATTCCAGCTAGTATACAATGCATACTACTGTCATCAGTTAATATTGTAGGGGAAAATTTGTGCTTCTGTGAGAAACAATACATTGTAGAGACAAGCACACCTTTTTGATTCTGACTTGGTAAGGATTCTGTGCCTCTCCTTATCTTTGAGCTATTTTACATTGTAAATTTCAGAAAACTGACAATCATGCAAAACAATTCTTGTGTCTAAACATCTACATAAATTCTGTCCAGTAGAGATTTCAACTCACTTCCTTCCCTCACTGTGGAAGAAGTAAGTTGTGTCTCCATTTGCACATTCTTCACAATATTCCTGCTCTATGAATGTTTCTGTTCTTTGAATTGTCCTTTGAACTAATTGTAACATCTTACTGGTTCCTTTATTAATCATGTGTAAAATAAACTCTTTAACATGTGCTCACTTTATACATGAGAGCATGACATTAAATCCTGCTCTAAGGATTTAATGAGTAAATGTATGTAAAGCACTTGGAACAGTGTGATTATTATTGAGCCTTCAATATGCTAGGCCCTGAAGAAGTCAAGTCAGCAAGACAAAGATCCTTGCTTTTGAGTAGATGACTGAAGTCTGGTTCTAGAGACAGATGAAAATAAGAATATACAATTTAGCATAACTGAGCAGAGTAGTGTGATCACAGGATACAGTGAGAACTCTCAGGATGAGCCCCAGTTACAAAGAGTATTATCATTCAACAATATTTATTGAACCAAATTATATTAGTACCTCTTTCCTTTTATTTTTAAGTATTGTTACTTTATATATATATAAAACCAAATGTAATACTTTAAATCTTCACTCTAATCATGTAAACATTGAAGAAGTGTCTAATATAGACACTGAAAGTTCCCTGCAATCCCATCCCAGCTCTTTGTGAATAATCGTTGTTGGCAGTTTGGTGCATAGTCTCCCAGATTTTTTTTACTCTTGCACTATAATATTTCTTTTTTTTTTTTTTTTGAGACAGAGTCTCGCTCTGTCACCCAGGCTGGAGTGCAGTGGCACGAGCTCAGCTCACTGCAAGCTCCGCCTCTCCGGTTCACGCCATTCTCCTGCTTCAGCCTCCTGAGTAGCTGGGACTACAGGTGCCCACCACCATGCCGGCTAATTTTTTTATATTTTCCATAGAGACAGGGTTTCACCATGTTAGCCAGGGTGGTCTCGATCTCCTGAACTCGTGATCCGCCCGCCTCAGCCTCCAAAAGTGCTGGGATTACAGGCATGAGCCACCGTGCCTGGCCACCCTATGACATTTCTTTGTAACATATTTTTCTTTTTTTATAGATTTTTAACAAAAAGAAGCCAGGCACAGTGGCATGTGCCTACAGTCCCAGCTACTTGGAAAGCTGAGGCAAGAGGATCAATTGAGGCCAAGAGTTTGAGACCAGCTTGGGCAACATAGCAAGACCCCATCTCAAAAAAACAAAACTTAATCTAAATTAAACCAGCATCACAGTAGCTCGTTGTATGAATAGCTTGTTTGTTTGCTTGTTTCAATCAATCCTTTACTAACGAAAATTTTCTTTTTTTGAGAGATACAGTCTTGTTATGTTGCCTAGGCTAGACTCAAACTCCTGGGCACCACAACGGGCTCACTAATGAAATTTTAATTTTTCTATTTTTCTCTGTTATCAGCAGTGTTACAATGAACATCCTGGTACATCCATTTTGCCGCACTTTTCCTTTTTTTAAATTAAGTACCGGCTGGGTGCAGTGACTCACACCTGTAATCACAGCTCTTTGGGAAGCTGAGGTGGGCAGATCACTAGAGGTCAGGAGTTCGAGACCAGCCCGGCCAACATGGTGACATCCCATCTCTACTAAAAATACAAAAATTAGCCAGGTGTGGGGGTGGACACTTGTAGTCCCAGCTACTTGGGGGGCTGAGGCACAAAAATCACTTGAGCCAGGGAGGCGAAGCTTGCAGTGATCCGAGATCATGCAACTCCACTCCAGCCTGGGCAACAGAGCGGGACTCCATCTCAAAAAGTAAAAATAAAATTAGTACCTCCATAAGCTTTATTAGTATTTTCAAACATGTAATTTATAACTCCTAGAAGTTACTGCTTCAGGTTCTAATTAGTTTTCTCTGCACTTGTGTGTACATCGGCTTCCTGATGCTTGGGACTCCTTGAGTGATGCTGATGGAAGATGGAGAACCAGTGAATATGATATGAATGGGGATAAAACCATTATTTCAATGGCTTAGTTCCATATAAAAAATTTTAAAAACGTGTTCACAGCCTAGACTAAGCCAGAAATTTTGTTTAATCACTGTCACATGGATACCAGTAATTAGCGCATAGAGAGTAGAAGTATTGCTTGGATTTATTATCATTACTATAATATTTCAATTATTTTTGCTTTCCCTGGTGGCAAAATAACATTTTTCTGCATTAAGACAGCACTCGAAACAGTCTCTGACACATACGAGCTAACCTTATGTGTTGGAGTATTTTGTAATTAGGTGGTTTTCTGAAATGGGGTCTATAGTACTGTAATGGTAGGGTGTGACTCTCAAGCTACAATTGAATTCACATTCTGGCTTCATCACTTATGGACTTTGTACCCTGGGGCAAAAGTCACTTAACTTTCCTTTCTGTAATCTCTACTGAGTAGAAAAGGTTAATAGTATGTCCACTTAAATCTGCTATAAGGATTTAATGAGTAAATATAGGTAAAATACTTGGAACAGTGCAGTTATTATTGAGCCTTTACTATGCTAGGCCCTAAAGACGTCAAGTCAGCAAGACAAGGATCTTTGCTTTTCAGTAGCTGACTGCAGTCTGGTTCTAGAGATAGATTAAAATAAGAATTTACAATTCAGCATAACTGAGTAGAGTAGTGTGTACAGGATACAGTGAGAACATTCGGGATGATCCCCAGTTTTGAAGAGTATGAAAATGTTTCTGAGAGGCAGAGATGGTGTAGGGTCCCTCAGAGCCCCCCACTTTCTTTCTGTGTCCTGACTAACACAGAGTGCCTTGACCACTCTGTGACCTGGCCAGCTGCATGGGGTTTTTTTCACCCTGTAGGCTTAAACTTAAGCCTGGACCTTGAACATTCCCAGGCACTGATAAAGTTGTGTAGGTTATTGCTTCAAACACTGAAAGATCAAAATATGTTACTAAACACATAGAAACTAGCCCAGACCTAAGCCAAATTCCCTAATCCCTCATAAACTCCATAACCCGACTTCTCATTGCTGACATACCTACATAGAAACATCTCTTTTTGCCCTATCCACTTAAGCACTCTGAATGTAACGTCTCCAATAAATGCTTTGGACTGATCACCCCAGCATTTAGTGCTTCTTTCTTTGGAATTCTGTCCAGCCCATCTCAGGATGGTTTGGGGCAGTCCTTCACAGGAATTCCCCTACTGCCCCTTTTGGGTCAACTTAGCTTCGGCTAGACTTGGCTTCAGCCAGAAGAAACAGATGGCTAAACTATGACTTGCAAACAAGGAGAGGAGAGAAAGAAAGAGCCTTTTAGATGGGCAGGAGAGAGCCAATGTCTTTCAGGTACGTTTGGGAACTGCACCCAGTTTCACAGGGCTGGATCATGAGTGGAGCGTGGGAGAATAAGGAGACGTCATGTTAAATTGATGGCTGGAGACCAGAAGATATAAAATCTTGGTTGCTCTGCAAAATAGTTTATCCTGAAGTCCAAGGGTAGATATCAAGGGATTTTTTTTCTTTTTCTTTTTTTCTTTTGAGATGGAGTCTCACTCTGTTGCCTGGGCTGGAGTACAGTGGCACGATCCTGACTCAATGCACCCTCTGCCTCCTGGGTACAAGCAATTTTCCTGCCTCAAACTCCCAAGTAGTTGGAACTACAGGTGTGTGCCACCATGCCCGGCTAATTTTTGTACTTTTTAGTAGAGACAGGGTTTTGCTCTGTTGGCCAGGCTGATCTCAAACTCCTGGCCTCAGGTGATCCACCCGTCTTGGCCTCCCAAAGTGCTGGGATTACAGGTGTGTGCTACTGTGCCCGGCCCATCGAAGGATTTTATACAGGGAAGTGACCTGAGTTTAAAACGATAAATTTGATAAAATGAGTAACGAAGTGATATATGTGGATATTTAGAAAGTAGGATGAACAGAATTTGCTGGTTGACTGCCTCAGGGAGGTAGTATAGTATATGGATAAGGGCATGGCCTTCCTAAACAAGCCTGATAGACTACGCTTCTAGGCTTTTCTACTTACTGTGTGACCTTAAGTAAATAACTTCAATTCTCTGAACCTCAGATTTCACATCTGCAAGATTGGTTTAGTGTCATTTAATTGTACTTCACTGGCTTGCTGAAGGAATTAGACATCATGAATAAAAAGTGCTTAGCACTGTGTGTTTAGTGTTTAGAATGATAAATATATAAAGTAAGCAGGCTGGCCATGGTGGCCTGTAATCCTAACGCTTTGGAAGGCTGAGGTGAGAGGCTCACTTGAGTCCAGGAGTTCAAGACTAGTCTGGGCAACACAGTGAGACCCCTATCTCTACAAAAAATAAAAACATTAGCCGGGCATAGTGGCACACACCTGTGGTCCCGGCTACTCAGGATGCTGAGGTGAGAGGATTGCTTGAGCCCAGGAGGTCGAGCTGCAGTAAACCATGTTTACACCACTGCACTCCAGCCTGGTTGACAGATCAAGATTCTGTCTCAGGAAAAAAAAAAAAAAAAAAAAAAAGCAGAATATTACACAAAAGAAAAAAAAAAACAAAAACAAACAAGCAACATGATTAGGTGGCCAGGCTCTAGTCAGGCTCCTTAGGTTTAAATCTCTGCTCTGCCATTTACTAGTGGTATGACCTTGAGAAAGCATATCAGTCCGTTTTCACACTGCTGATAAAGACATACCGGAGACTGGGTAATTTATAAAGAAAAAGAGGTTTAATGGACTCAGAGTTCCAAGTGGCGGGGAGGCCTCATAATCATGGCAGAAGGCAAAAGGCATGCCTTACACGGCGGCAGGCAAAAGAGAATGAGAGCCAAGTGAAAGGGGAAACCTCTTATAAAACCATCAGATCTCATAAGACTTATTCACTACCACAAGAACAGTATGGGAGAAACCACCCCCATGATTCAGTTATCTCCCACTGGGTCCCTCTCACAACACATGGGAATTATGAGTTACAATTCAAAATGAGATTTGGGTGGGGACAAAGCCAAACCATATCAGAAGGTAACTTTCTTATGCTTTTGACCTGAAGAAAGATGAGGCACATAAGGGTTTCAGCCTGCAGGGTGGCCTTTCTGACAGGCTGGGAATATCCTCCAGCCAGAAGCCAAAAACATGCATTCTGAGGGAGGAGCAAAGTGAAAGGGAGCAAGGTGGCAGAATACACATATTTAATAAGCTATAGGAGGAATCATGAATATTTATGAAGGGAGAAACATGTAAATGTGCAATTGAGCTTCATTACCCCTTCATGGGTCCTAGGTACAAAAAATGGGGCATCAGCATGATCTGAAGAGTTTTCAGCCTCTGATGTCAAAAGGTGAAGTAGAGGCCAATAAAATCCATACTGTGCATGCTCTGTAGACTGGACAAAAACTACCCCATGGTGGGTAGTCTGTTAGGCAAAAAAGGAAGGGCAGCAACAGGCTAATATCAGCGGTGGAGTCTTTTGAAAGGAATGGTTTCTGTTTATCCCTTAGGGAAGAAAGCCTGATCCTGGTTAGTGATGGAGGGGATATAACAAGGCAAAGCAAGAACTCAGTTTTCAAGGTTACTCTGGGTCCCGTTGGCCAAAAGGGAGTCCGTTCAGTCAGCTGGGGGGCTTAGTACTTAATTTGTATTTCTCTTGCCTCATTTTTAGGATTTGTAGGATGCTGAAGATAATTGCATATCTTTCATAGTGTTGCGGTGAGGATGAAATGAGATGATGCAGATAAAGCGCCAGAACATTAATTCATTTAAATAAATACTTACTGAGCATATATGCCCCATGCATCAGGCCCCTGAGGATACAGCAGTAAATACAACTGATTGAAAGGAAATAAAAACTGCCCTCTTGGATCTCTTAATTGTATATAACGAATAATAACAACAAATCTCTGGCACATAGGAGTGCTATGTATTATCTCTGTTACAAAGCAATATCCCAAGACAAGTTTTATAGTCCTAACCTAAATTATTTCTATAATTTTTTTTCTGAGACAGAGTTTTGCTCTTGTCACCCAGGCTGGAGTGCAATGGCATGGTCTCAGCTCACTGCAACCCCCGCCTCCCGGGTTCAAGCTATTCTCTTGCCTCAACCTCCCAGGTAGTTGGGATTACAGGCGTCTGCCCCCGCACCTGGCTAATTTTTGTATTTTTAGTAGAGACGGGGTTTCACCACGTTGGCTAGGCTGGTCTTGAACTCCTGACCTCAGGTGATCCACCCGCTTCGGCCTCCCAAAGTGCTGGGATGACAGGCATGAGCCACTGCGCCTGGCCTATTTCTATAATTTTTATTGTAATAAAAGGATAATACTCCACAAATACAGTGGTAATGCCTACGGCATAAAGACATAATCCAAGGCAACTCATTCATTGAGAGGTCACCAGAAGCTGGGAAGTGGGGGAAACAAATTTGAAAAAAAGGCCTGCTGATGAAAGTGATTGCATTTACCACACACCTTTGTCCAAGAAAAGCTATGTGAATGCGCCAACACCGGCCTGAAGTCTTCCTAAGAGTGCGTGCTTATAGCCTATTTGTTTAAACGGTGGGAGAGAGTTAACACCCAAAAACCAGAGATTCTGACTATATTTTATTAGTTCAAATGCCTCTAGAGTTAACAGAGTCTCGGGGGTTTGGTTAACAGGGCACATGAAAGCAATTCATTAAGCAGTGGAAAATAAAACCTGATCAAGTCTGATGCAGTCTATAAAAGCTAGGCCCCGGACTCCGTTGCTGCGGCAACCAACTCCGCCCCCACCCGGAGAGGGAACCTGAAACTTGGCGCCCCCAGCACCCCAGCGGGGTGGTCGCCTCCCTTCCGTGTCCCTGGCTTTGTTTTATGGTTGGGAATAGGTAAGGGACACAAATCAACGGCGATACTAGATTCGTCCCCTCTGATCTCCGTAGAGGGAGTTATAAAAGGAGGTTCGTCCACAAGCAGAAACCCCTCTGTGGCGCCTCAACGCTAAGGAGCCACGCCATTCCCTTTCCCTGGCGGGAGACTAAAGGCCGGAAAAACACAGCCGGCTCAGGGTTGGGAGCCAAGCTAGCCCCACCTCCCGGTAGCTTCCCGCGATCGTGTAGACGCAGCGAGTTACGTAACTTCCGGTCACGGCGCATCAGCTCCTCGGCGATTGGTCCATTTCCATGGCCGACTGGGTGACGTTATCGCCGGGTGCTAGGGTCGCACGTGTGGTGACGCATACAGAGGGGGCCTTAGGCTGGGCCTTGGTCTCCCGGCTGGACTTCGAGGGTATCTTCGCCGCCTCTGTTGGGGGTGAGCGCCGCGCGGCTGCAGCATGGTGAGCAAGCCTTACTTGTTTCGGCGGCCGGGCGCTGCGGTTTTGCAGAGGCCAGGCTGCTTCCGGTAATGCCTTGGGTACTGCGGCCTGGGTCTAGGTCGTGCCGGAGGCTGCTTGCGGCACAGTACCCTGAAATGGGCCATCCTCACCACCCCGGGCATTCTTTGCTAGTTACAGTCTCGCACCGCCGAGCCTCCCTGGGATGTGGCCCGGAGAGGAGAATGGCCTCCTTTTTACCCCTGGGAGCCTGCAGCCCTGTGCGCTTTCGGTTAGCTAAAAGCTTGTGACTGCGGACACAAACGCACCACCCTGTGCTTCTTGGGGTCGAGCAGAGGGAGCTGCTGGTCTCCCTCAGCGTTGGAGTGGCAGGTGTCTGCCTGTCTGTTTGCTCTGAGAAAGGGAACTTGTGGGAGAGCATAAGGTTGGGCCCAAAGTAAAGCCACTTAATTGGTTTCACAGTTTAGAGAATCAAAATTGAATAGCGAAGTAAGAATGTAGAAGTGGATGATGGATCTTATTAAACTTTAGCTCTTTGTATCGTGATTTTATTTGCTGGTTGGTAGATGCCCTATGTGGAACTCCAGATTATGCTGTGGCAGGCTTCTTGTCATTCTGGTTCAGTCGGCCAGGGGCCTTTCCTGAGCAGCCAGTGTAAAGTAGCTTTTAAGTCATTTTCACGTCACTGTCTTATATATTTTCACCGGAAATTATCTTGATTTTCTTGCTAAGAACAGGGACTTTATCTGACTTTCCCACTTCTGTATTCTCAGTTCCCATAACAAGGTCTGGCACAAAGTAGGTGCTCAAGGAATGTATGTTGACGGAAGGTTAAGTATGGATTCTACAGAACACAGCTGATGTGGCCTGCCCTAGAAGTGTAGATTTTTAAAAAGTATTTATCTTTAACATGACTACTAAAGATGGATGAGTGAACTATGGAATTGTTCTCTGTCGTTTTGTTTTGTTTTAACTAATTGTTGTGATTTTGTTCCTTTGAAGCCTCACAGGAAGAAAAAACCCTTTATAGAGAAGAAGAAAGCTGTGTCTTTTCACTTGGTCCACCGGAGCCAACGAGATCCTTTAGCAGCAGATGAGACTGCACCCCAGAGGGTTCTGTTGCCCACACAAAAAGTAGGTCCTGTTCTTTAGCCAGTCAGTTTGTAGGTAGACAATAGGTTTTTTGTGTGTTTGTTTCTTTTTCTTAAGTAAATAGTCTCGGCATGTTGCCCAGGCTGGTCTCGAACTCCTGGGCTCAAGTAGTCCTCCCAGCTTGGCCCCCAAAAGTGCTGGGATTACAGGCATGAGCCACCGCGCCGGGCCATGTTAATAGTTTCAATAAATTGTTAAGTCAGCTGTTATTCTCAGATAACTGATATTCTGGGAAATAATCTATAAGTTAATTTTCAGTACAATTTGCTGATTTTTACATCATTCATGTTATTTTGATTGGGAAGACAAAGATCTTTATTAGAGATGTTTAAATGAGCAAATCTTGTAGAATAATGGTAAATATTTACCAAAACATCAGCTACAATGTGGCATGATGTTATTTAGGGCACCCGTAAATGCTCAAACTGTGCTTTCTCTAAGATCCTGCTGTTTTATAACCACAAACTGCATTTTGCCTCCTGGTTGCTTATCTTAGGAAATGTAAAATATCTGAGCTTCTTGGTTAGCTCAGGGAACTTTGCAAGGGAACCTCGAAAAGATTCATTTAATGTTAGACTCTACTTATTAAGTGTAGATATTATGAAACAGAGTGTTGGGAAACAGAGTATTGGGGGACATGGGCCATGTTTCGCTTTTCAGTAAAGCTAGTTTTATTGTATGTTGAGAAGGTTTTTTTTTTTTTGCATATAAATAAAAGAAATTGTACTTACCTTTTAAGGCACCCAAATATCTGTTGCCTAGGCTGGCATGCAAAGTGGCTCCATCTCAGCTCGCTGCAGCTTCTACCTCTTGGGCTCAAGCGATCCTCCCACCTTAGCCTCCAGAGTAGCCAGTACTACAGGCACATGCCACCGGGCCTGGCTGATTTTTAAAACTGTTTTGTAGAAACGAGGTCTCACTATGTTGTCCAGTCTGGTCTTGAACTCCTGGGCTCAAGTGATCGTCCTACCTCAGCCTCCCAAAGTGCTGGTATTATAGGCATGAGCCACTGCACCTGGCCCCCGAAGTCTTTTCTTGTAACCCTCCAAATAGACAATAAAATAAGTTGTATGTATATTTCGTGACTCAGAATGTTGCACATAAATGTCTAGCGGAAGGAGCAATTGTTATTTATTTTTATTGCCCTTTTGAAAGCATGAATGTTTTCATTCCATTTTAATGTTATGTAGCACTGTGGTTTTGAAGCTGTACATTTCCTGTTTGTCAAGAATTCTTTGTCTTTTTCCCATCAGCCAAAATGTTCATGTGCCATCTGCTTCCTACTTGGAAAGCTGTACTCATTGTAAATATTTCCTTGCCTTATCCTTGGAAGGCATACTGATTCCATTTTGTTTATAGATAAACAGTGAAGAAAGTACTAATTCCATTTTGTTTATAGATAGACAGTGAGGAAAGGCGAGCAGAACAGAGGAAGTATGGAGTGTTCTTTGATGATGACTATGACTACCTGCAGCACCTGAAGGAACCATCTGGGCCCTCAGAGCTTATTCCCTCAAGTACATTCAGTGCACACAACCGGAGAGAAGAGAAAGAAGAATCGCTAGTCATTCCAGTAAGGCTTTTCAGCAATTTAAGTGTGGGAGTGGGTGAAGAAATCATTTTTAAATCAAGGTAACTGTTTGGGGCAAGAAATAGTGTCTGTATGAAGAGCACAAAGATAGACCATGTCTCCACTTAAAATTATGTATGTGTATGCACGTGTGTACCATCAGGAGAGAATAGGTCACCTCTTCTCTGGTGGCAGGTGTCAACGCAACAGCCTTTTTATAGGTTTAGAACTTTCGATTGATAGACATGGCCATGTTAGACAGCACTTTTCAATAGGAGAAAAGCAGCTGACATTCTACGTGTTAACAACATAACTGTTTCAGGATCATAAACTCTGTTCTAAGATAGGACTTAACTTTTGTGGAATATTTAGATCTTTAACACTTTTGTAAAAGCTGCAGGCTACTCATAAGCAAACAGAATGAGTGGATGATAATAACATTCCTGTCTTGTAAACTAATGTTCGGTCCACTTTAATACCTTCTCTTTCAGGACGAGTGATAGTACGTCTTTATATGAAATTAGTGCTGTTAGTCTAAGTTCTGTTTTCTCTCTTGTTTATGTTAAGAATGCCCATGTTGTATGCCTTTGTGACCTTATTTTTAATTTGATGTAGAGTAAATTTCCCTGTGGGAAACTTTTATATCATCTAGCACTTTAGAAAAAGGAGACATTCATTAGGTTTATAAACAAAAGGTAAGAGATAGAAAGGGCACCAGTTTACCCTGTCCCTTATTCCCCAATTCTGTCATGGTCTAGGCATTCCTTTCCTTGGGGAAGATGTGATTGTAGTTCTTACAGGCAATAGCTGGTTGCTTAAGGATACTTAGAAAGGTTCGGTTTCAGGATATCATCCCAAAGAAAGGTAGTAACTGCAGCTGCTTGTTCACTAACTAGGTTGTGACTCTTTTGTAACGCCCCAAATCCTATCACATCTCTGTCATAGAGAATCAACTTCTTTATTTCTTCTTCCTCAAGGCTTTATTGGTAGTAGGGACTTACTGGCTCACTTCCTTCTATAACCTATTGAGGGAGAGAAGGAGTTCCATAGTGGCTCAACTTGTTTATCTAAGGGTGAAAATTCTTAGTAAAGTCTTGCCTGGCTTGTATTGACCAGTACTTTTAATCCTTAATTCATTTTGAGTAAAAGCAGTCACTAATTGATTTTTTAACAGGATAAGGCTCTTAAATGGACAATTCAGTGATGTTTACAGGGACAACTGAATTGTATTTAAAAACAAAATTGTCGTTGGTTTTCTGTACAGCTATGAAAAAATATGGATTAGTCCCATGTACTTTTTTTACTTTAATTTGTAACACACCACCAAATTCAAATAGATTAGAAATAATGAATAACCCCTAGAAACAGTGTGAGACAGTGTAAAAAGGCAGCATAGAAATGATTGATGCTTGAGCAGGCCCTGATTTTGACATGAAAGAAAGAGGGTGGTGCCATTGTGGAAAGTAGCTGGGCAAACACCACGTAGTTGAGAACTACTGCAACCAATGAAAACACAGTACTCCTGTAAAAAAAAAAAGTAATTCCTCTTTAAACTCTAATCGTGTATGTGATTCTTTTCTTTCAAGATTTGAAAAATATCTCACAAAGGTACATTCATTTAACACAAGCTGACCTTGTGTTTAACCCCAAACCTCTAAGGATAAATATCACAAAGGTACCTTTTTAAAAGCCTAAAGGCTAAAACACTATGTAGATTTTGCTATAATTTTAAGTAATTAATAATGTAATATACTTAAAAAACATTAAATTGTACACTTTAAATAGGCGAATTGTATGCGAATGATGTCTTAGTAAAGCTGTTTTCTTAAAAATGTGCTCTATAGCAAAATAACAAATCTTTGCCCATGTTTATGCTACTGAGAAACTCATTTTGGAAGCTGTAACATCTTGCTGTGTGTACACTGCCATATGTAGCCTTTACTCATGCTCCTCAGAGGCTTCCAATTCAGAGCTTTCTCAGTGAGCCAATGAGGATGCACATTCCAGCTTTGTGCCTCCTCCTGGGCTAAGGATAGGGCAGGTGGTAAGGTGCACAGAGATAAATAACACATGGTGGTTGTCCTCACATTATCAACTGTTTGGTCAAGGAGAGGAAACAAGCATAAGAACCAGTCAGAGAATGTAGGCTAGCACATGTTTAAGTAGATTGCACTGTGTGAAGAAGGCGGGGAGTTCACACAAGGGAAGTTCTAGGACAGTGATCAGAAAGGGCTTCATGTGGGAGGGTAGGAACTAAGCTGGCCACCAAGCGGTGGGTACTGTTGACAGGAGAAGGAACTTTTTCAGTCAGGGTGCCGAGACAGCTGGCATTGTGGTTCAGTGTCAGGCACATGCATGCCAAGTAAAGTGTTTTGCATTATTACATGACTGAGGAATGAACTTGATTTGCATGGTCGTATAGAATAACTGAGAAATTTGGATACACAGAGTAGGCCTTGATTTTATAGGGCCTTGAGAACCAGGGCCTTAAATACAGAGTGAAAAATTGAGACCTGTTAGAAACTCAAGAAGGTCACATGATAAAACTATTAAAGGAGCTTAATCTAGCCGTGGGTATGGAGGTTATACTGGATATAGACTAGCTATCTGAGCGGTTGCAGTCATTTATGTTTTGGTTAACTATAGATGAGATGATGCCCCAAAGAATAGAGTGAAATCACTGTAAGTAAGAGATTTCTAGGGGACGTAGGACAGAGCAAAATGATTTATAACCACCCAAGGATTTAAGATAGCCAATTCATACAAGGGCTGTGCCATTACTAGAGATTAGGATGTTATCTCTAGTTTAAGAGGAAAAAGTTTAATTTTGTTTTGAAACTTCAGGCAAGTGGAGTTAAGAAACTCTGGGATTTGAATCCCAGAATCTCACTTACTGATCATTCTCGGGGGTGGACCATTTAAACTTTCTTAGTTTTCGTTCTTTTGCTAAAACATGGTGAAAACTCATGGGATCTAGGGATAAATGGAATAATTTACTAGAGAAAGCACTATGATGTATTATAAAGAGTTGCTTTTGAGTTTACGATGGAATATACTTTTTTTTTTTTGAGATGGAGTTTCGCTCTTTTTGCCCAGGCTGGAGTGCAGTGGTGCGATCTCAGCTCACCGCAACCTCCGCCTCCCAGGTTCAAGCGATTCTCCTGCCTCAGCCTCCCGAATAGCTGGGATTATAGGCATGTGCCACCATGCCTGGCTAATTTTGTATTTTTAGTAGAGACGGGGTTTCTCCATGTTGGTCAGGCTGGTCTTGAACTGCCGACCTCAGGTGATCCACCCGCCTCGGCCTCCCAAAGTGCTGGGATTACAGGCGTGAGCCACCACGCCCGGCCACATGTTTAACATATATACAACCTGGAGCACAGGTGAGAGAACACAGAATGTAGTTGTAACAGTTTCCTAGGACTGCAGTAACAAATTAGCACAAACTAGGTGACTTAAAACAACAGAAATTTCTTCCTTCATGGTTCTGGAGGTCAGAAGTTTGAAATGAAGGTATCGGCAGGGTTGGTTTTTTTCTTGGGGACTTAGAGGGAGAGGCTGTTGCATGGCTCATTCCTAACTTTTGAAGGTTACCAGTGATCATTCCTTGGAGTTCCTTGCCTTATAGAGGCCTCATTCCAGTCTGCTGTCATCTGCATATGGCATTCTCCCCTGTGAGTCTCTGTCCTCGTTGGTCTCATTATAGGACCATGGTCCAGTAAGACCTCATCTTATAGAGAGGACCCTATTTCAAATATGGTCACAGTCTGAGGTTCTGGATGGACATTGATTTTGGGGGGACTTCAACCCAGTACACTAGTTAAGAAGTATTTCCAAATAAACCTAACCATTGTGCAATTTCTTTTTCAAGAGCACTGGAATTAAGCTGCCTTCATCAGTGTTTGCTTCAGAGTTTGAGGAAGATGTTGGATTGTTAAATAAAGCAGCTCCAGTTTCAGGTATTTTTAATTCCTTTATCTTTTTATGTGGATAAATGTATTTTGCAAAACATAAATGGTGTAGGATTTTTCTATCCCCATTAAAGTATTGAAACAATTGAGATATGTCTGGAATTCAGATCAGGGATTATTAGGAAGGGATGAGTGTGATCTTTGTATTTTTGTATTCCTACCATCATATCCTTGCATCTTTTGAGTTCCTGTTTGGAGAGGAAAGTGGGGAAACTATTCTTGGTAATCTAGTAGGGGAATTGTAACCTTCACGTAACCTCTTACAAACATAGTGGTGTTCATTATTCATTACTTGTAGTGTAATTTTGCAAAATAATCTGTTGTCTTTCAGAGTTTCTCCCAAGAGCATACAGGTATTTTTATAGAAGTTCATTTTACCATCTACACATATATTGGGGGAAAATGTTTGTTTTTAATTTTTAGTACCAACATTGTATTTCAGAACAAACACAAAAGTTCACAGAAGTGGTGTTGGTATTTTCTCCTGAGTTGCCTTAATTATTAACTAACAGCTGTCCTGTGACATTCATTCATTAATTTATTCTACAGATTTTTGAGTTGCCGCTGTCTGTGTGGCAGGGCTTTGGGTTAAAACAGAATAAAGCATAGTCTCTGACCCAAAAATTTACCTCGTTTGGGAAAAATAAACAATAAATGGTAAATTACAGTATAGATAGATAATACTAGTGGGGTGAGGAGTACCAAACCCAGCCTCACAGAGTTGAGCAAGGCTTTCTAAAGGAGGTGATGTCTAGTTTGTTTCTTAAGTAAAAGTTAGGTAGATAGAAGAAGAAGGGGAGGGGTGGGGACAAGAGGATGTTCCAGACAGTGGACTGTATGTGCTAAGGCAACAGAACATGAATATAGGTAACTGTACACATTTTAGCAGGCCCAGAAGGAAGGGTATGGATTAAAAAGAAATGAGGCCGGAGGGTTAAGCAATGGCCATGTAGCAGAGGGTGTTGGAGGCCATGTCAGATGATAAATTTGGAGTTGAAAGTTTGTCTTGAACTTGAGTTTTGTTGTTGTTGTTTGTTTTCATTTTCTCCTTGTGGAGCCGGGCTAACTCCTAAGCAGTGTGCCTAGAGTCAGCCTAGTATTTTTATAGATGGAAGAATATATCTGAAGAAACAGGTAGATATTTATTAAAATCTCATAGTCAGAAAAGACTGAAAGTATAACAGTCTAAAAATTGTTCATTTGAGTTACTTTTAACAGGTGAATTTAAAGCCCAGTTTCTTCCTGCAGACAAAACCTTTGAATTATGCTAGACAAGGTTGAACATTATAGATGTATAATGGAACAGTATTTTTACCAGTGGATATTAAAAGGAGAAGCATCATTTCTTTTTTCTTTTTTTTTTTTTTAGTTATACTTTAAGTCCTGGGATATATGTGCAGGTTTGTTACATAGGTATACACGTCATGGTGGTTTGCTGCATCCATCAACCCATCATCTACATTAGGCATTTCTCCTAATGCTGTCCCTCCCCTAGCCCCCCCATCCCCCAACAGGTCCCAGTGTGTGATGTTCCCCTCCCTGTGTCCATGTGTTCTCAATTGTTCAACTCCCTGTTATGAGTAAGAGCATGCAGTGTTTGGTTTTCTGTTCCTGTGTTAGTTTGCTGAGAATTATGGTTTCCAGCTTCATCCATGTCCCTGCAAAGGACATGAACTCATCCTTTTTTGTGGCTGCATAGTATTCCATGGTGTATATGTGCCACATTTTCTTTATCCAGTCTATCATTGATGAACATTTAAGCTGGTTCCAAGTCTTTGCTATTGTGAACAGTGCTGCAGTAAACCTACTTGTGCATGTGTCTTTATAGTAGAATGATTTATTATCCTTTGGGTATATACCCAGTAATGGGATTGCTGGGTCAAATGGTGTTTCTGGTTCTGGACCCTTGAGGAATCACCACACTGTCTTCCACAATGGTTGAACTAATTTACACTCCCACCAACAATGTAAAAGCGTTCCTATTTCTCCACATCCACTCCAGAATCTGTTGTTTCCTGACTTTTTAATGATTGCCATTCTAACTGGCGTGAGATGGTATCTCCTTGTGGTTTTGATTTGCATTTCTCTAATGAGCAGTGGTTTGTAGTTCTCCTCTAAGAGGTCCTTCACATCCCTTGTAAGTTGTATGCCTATTTTATTCTCTTTGTAGCTATTGTGAATGGGAGTTCACTCATGATTTGGCTCTCTGTTTGTCTATTATTGGTGTATAGGAATGCTTGTGATTTTCGCACATTGATTTTGTATCCTGAGAATACAACTTTGCTGAAGTTGCTTATCAGCTTAAGGAGATTTTGGGCTGAGATGATGGGGTTTTCTAAATAGACAGTCATGTCATCTGCAAACAGAGACAATTTGACTTCCTCTCTTCCTATTTGAATACCCTTTATTTCTTTCTCTTGCCTGATTGCCCTCCAGAACTTCCAATACTATGTTGAATAGGAGTGGTGAGAGAGGGCATCCTTGTCTTGTGCCAATTTTCAAAGGAATGCTTCCAACTTTTGCCCATTCAGTATGATATTGGCTGTGGGTTTGTCATAAATAGCTCTTACTATTTTGAGATGTGTTCCATCAATACCTAGTTTATGGAGAGTTTTTAGCTTGAAAGGGGTGTTGAATTTTATTGAAGGCCTTGTCCGCGTCTATTGAGATAATCATGTGGTTTTTGTCATTGGTTCTGTTGATGTAATGGATTACGTTGAACCAGGCTTGTATCCCAGGGATGAAGCCGACTTGATTGTGGTGGATAAGCTTTTTGATATGCTGCTGGATTCGTTCTGCCAGTTTTTTATTGACGATTTTCACATTGATGTTCATCAGGGATATTGTCCTGAAATTTTCTTTTTTTGTTGTGTCTCTACCAGGTTTTGGCATCAGGATGATGCTGGCCTCATAAAATGAGTTAGGGAGGAGTCCCTCTTTTTCTATTGTTTGGAATAGTTTCAGAAGGAATGGTACCAACTCCTCTCTGTACCTCTGGTGGAATTTGGCTGTGAATCTGTCTGGTCCTGGGCTTCTCTTTTGGTTGGTAGGCTATTACTGCCTTAATTTCAGAACTTGTTATTGGTCTATTCAGGGATTCGACTTCTTCCTGGTTTAGTCTTGGGAGGGTGTATATGTCCAGGGATTTATCCATTTCTTCTAATTTTCTAGTTTATTTGCATAGAGGTGTTATATAGTATTCTCTGATGGTAGTTTTTATTTCTGTGGGATCAGTGGTGAAATCCACTTTATCATTTTTTGTTGTGTCTATTTGATTCTTCTCTCTTTTCTTCTTTTATTAGTCTGACTAGCAGTTGATCTTTTCAAAACACCAGCTCCTGGATTCATTGGTTTTTTTGAAGGGTTTTTTTGTATCTCTATCTACTTCAATTCTGCTGTGTTTTAGTTATGTCTTGTCTTCTACTAGGTTTTATATTTGTTTGCTCTTGTTTCTCTAATTCTTTTAATTGTGATGTTAGGGTGTCGATTTTAGATCTTTCCTGCTTTCTCCTGTGGGAGTTTAGTGCTATAAATTTCACCCTAAACATTGCTTTAGCTGTGTCCCAGAGATTCTGGTATGTTGTATCTTTGTTCTCATTGGTTTCAAAGAACTTATTTATTTCTACCTTAATTTTGTTATTTACTCAGTAGTCATTCAGGAGCAGGTTGTTCAGTTTCCAAGTAGTTGTGCAATTTTGAGTGGATTTCTTAATCCTGAGTTCTAATTTGATTGCACTGTGGTCTGAGAGACTGTTACGATTTCCGTTCTTTTGCATCTGCTGAGGAGTGTTTTACTTCAGTTATATGGTCAATTTTAGGATAAGTGCGATGTGGTGCTGAGAAGAATGTATATTTTGTTGATTTGGGGTGGAGAGTTATGTCACTGTCTATAAGGTCCACTTGGTCCAGAGCTGAGTTCAAGTCCTGAAGATCCCTGTGAATTTTCTGTCTCGTTGATCTGTCTAATATTGACAATGGGGTGTTAAAGTCTCCCATTATTATTATGTGGGAGTCTAAGTCTCTTTGTAGGTCTCTTAGAACATGCTTTATGAATCTGGGTGCTCCCGTATTAGGTGCATATATATTTAGGATAGTTAGCTTTTCTTGTTGCATTATTCCCTTTACCATTATGTAATGCCCTTCTTTGTGTTTTTTTATCTTTGTTGGTTTAAAGTCTGTTTTATCAGAGATTAGGATTGCAACCCTTGCTGTTTTTTGCTTTCCATTTGCTTGGTAAATAACCTCCATTCCTTTATTTTGAGTCTATATGTGTCTTTGCACATGAGATGGGTCTCCTGAATACAGCACACTGATGGGTCTTGACTCTTTATCCAGTTTGCCAATCTGTGTCTTTTAGTTGGCGCATTTAGCCCATTTACATTTAAGGTTAATATTGTAATGTGTTAGTTTGATTCTGCCATTATGATGCTAGCTGGTTATTTTGCGTGTTATTTGATGCAGTTTCTTCATAGTATTGATGGTCTTTACTCTTTGGTATGTTTTGCAGTGGCTGGTACCAGTTTTTCCTTTCCATATTTGGTGCTTCCTTCAGGAGCTCTTGTAAGGCAGGCCTGGTGGTGACAAAATCTCTTAGCATTTGCTTGTGTGGAAAGGATTTTATTTCTCCTTCACTTATGAAACTTAGTTTGGCTGGATATGAGATTCTGGGTTGAAAATTCTTTACTTTAAGAATGTTGAGTATTGTCCCCCACTCTCTTCTAGCTTGTAGGGTTTCTGCCGAGGGATCTGGTGTTAGTCTGATGGGCTTCTCTTTGTGGGTAACCTGACCTTTGTCTCTGGCTGCCCTTAACATTTTTTTCTTCATTTCAGCCTTGGTGAATCTGACGATTATGTGTCTTGGGGTTGCTCTTCTCAAGGAATATCTTTGTGGCATTCTCTGTATTTCCTGAATTTGAATGTTGGCCTGCCTTGCTAGGTTGGGGAAGTTCTCCTGGATAGCTTGGTTCCATTCTCCCCGTCACTTTCAGGTACATCAGTCAAACGTAGGTTTGGTCTTTTCACATAGTCCCATATTTCTTGGAGGCTTTGTTCATTCCTTTTCATTCTTTTTTCTCTAATCTTGTCTTCACGCTTTATTTCATTAAGTTGATCTTCAATCGCTGATATCCTCTCTTCCACTCGGCTATTGTTATTTGTGTGTGCTTCACAAAGTTCTCTTGCTGTGTTTTTCAGCTCCGTCACATCATTCATGTTCTTCTCTAAACTGGTGATTCTAGTTAGCAATTCCTCTAACCTTTTTTCAAGGTTTTTAACTTCCTTGCATTGGGTTAGGACATGCTTCTTTAGCTCGGAGGAGTTTGTTATTACCCACCTCCTGAAGCATACTTCTGTCAGTTCGTCAAACTCATTCTCCATCCAGTTTTGTTCCCTTGCTGGCGAGGAGGTGTGATCCTTTGAAGAGAAGAGGCATTCTGGTTTTTGGAATTTTCAGCCTTTTTGTGCTGGTTTTTCCTCATCTTCTTGGATTTTTGTACCTTTAGTCTTTGTTGTTGGTGACCTTCAGATGGGGTTTCTGTGTGGACGTCCTTTTTGTTGATGTTGATGCTATTCCTTTCCGTTAGGTTTATTTCTAACAGACCACTCTGCTGCAGATCTGCTGGAGTTTGCTGGAGGTCCACTTCAGTCCCTGTTTGCCTGGGTATCACCAGCGGAGGCTGCAGAACAGCAAAGATTGCTGCTTGTTCCTTCCTCTGGAAGCTCTGTCCCAGAGGGGTACCCACCAGATGCCAACCAGAGCTCTCCTCTGTGAGGTGTCTGTCGACCCCTGATGGGAGGTGTCTCCCAGGCAGGAGGCATAGGGGTCAGGGACCCACTTGAGGAGGCAGTCTGTCCCTTAGCAGAGCTCGAGCACTGTGCCGGGAGATCTGCTGCTGTCTTCAGAGCCAGCAGGCAGGAAGGTTTGAGTCTGCTGGAGCTGCGCCCACAGCCGCCCCTTCCCCCAGGTGCTCTGTCCCAGGGAGATGGGAGTTTTATTTATAAGTCCCTGACTGGGGCTGAGGCAGCATTTTTTTTTTTTTTTTTTTTGTCTTGGCATGATCACTCTTTATTCTTCACTAGACTGAACTTAGTTCTTAATCATTCTTTTATCCTCAATATATTAATAGACTCTTGCTATCATAGGTCCTTATATGAATGAATTGTTGCTACCTTGGGAATTGTTGCTCAATTTTTGTTTTCCTTCTAGGACCTCGACTGGATTTTGATCCTGACATTGTTGCAGCTCTTGATGATGATTTTGACTTTGATGATCCAGATAATCTGCTTGAGGATGACTTTATTCTTCAGGCCAATAAGTCAACAGGAGAGGAAGAGGGAAGGGATATACAGTATGTGTGGTTTGTTTCAAAGCAGAGATGATGACCTAAGTGTTACTGCTTCAGTGGGATGGTAACCATAGAACGTTACAGTTGGAAGAGACCTTCAAGAGCATTTAATCTGAGACTTCTGTATTTTAGAGCAGAAAATGTGAAATTTATTGCTTTTCCTACCAAACTGGGTTGATCAGACACCCTCCTGCCTAGACAAGAACCTTTCCTGAAATACCTTCTGGTTTTACTTGTGTAAAGTGATTTTGTTCTGTTACTTTTTAAGTTGTTTTGGTAGGTAATTTATGACCTTTACTTTAGGAAATCTGAAAATGAAGAGGACAGCGAGTGGGAAGATGTGGATGATGAGAAGGGAGATAGCAGTGATGACTATGACTCTGCAGGCCTATTGTCAGATGAAGATCGTATGTCTGTGCCCAGAAAAACCCACAGAGCTATAGCAGATCACTTGTTCTGGAGTGAGGAAACAAAAAGTCGCTTCACCGAGTATTCGATGACTTCCTCAGTCATGAGGAGAAATGAACAGCTGACCCTACATGATGAGAGGTTTGAGAAGGTAAGGTCCCCAAATAAGGGATGCTTTAGTACTATCTTATGATATATATATATATATTTTTTAATACCTGTCAACTTTAGCCCAGGTTGAAGTGCTCACCAACCACAAAGTCAATCATAGGATATTTACAACTATCCAGCTATAGGTTCATGTAGCCAGCATAAAGCAGAAGGGTATCAGTGCAGTACAGGAGCACAAAGACTGGAAAGGGAGCATAGAACTGTGCAGAAGAAGAGTAATCGCCTAGGAGGATGTGACTTTTCCAATTTATATCACATGCTTACACCTGGAGGTGGCCCAAATGATGTCTCATTCAACCTGAATGGATAACCAAAAGTAGTTGTAATCGTTTTATTCTCAGTAACTGTGGTAGGACAACTCACTTGAGTTTCTGTTTGGCCCTTAAAACCCCCAAGAAGTGGTCCTGAAAACCCCCATCATGTCTAATGTTGTGCTTCTTTATTGTGTGTGTCATATAGATTTGTCTCAGATTAGAATGTGAATTCCCCCAGGACAGAGAGTTTTTTGTATTTTGCTCACGGATACATCCAAAAGCCTAAACTGGTGTCTTGGCATGTAGTAGAAGTTTAAAGTGTTCCATAAATGATAAATGTATGAAGGAATAGTTTCCTTCAAGGTGAATCTAAAGATAGAAGCAATCCAGTACAGGACCTTGATGAAGCCAAGTGGGTTGAGGTGGATCTGGAAGCTGGACCATCCTCTGGCCAAGTCAGCCAATCCGCCTGTGAGCTAAGTAGATGTTAGGCGCCTTGCTGTGTGCCTTGTTTTTTTGTTTTTTAAATTTTTTTAAAAAGAGAGATTGGGACCCAAAGCTAAAACTTTTGAGTGTTGAAAACAACGTATCTCTTTATTAAAACAGAGCATAAAAGCACCCTACTTATTGTTGTTTTCCCTTTACGCACTCTGTGAGGCCAGTCACCCTAGTTTTGATTCTGGAAAGAATGTGTATAGGTCAAAAGGAGTTGGCTGATCAAACATTCTTATTGTCCCCCTTGAATTCTGACATCCTGATTCTCAGTTTCTCCAACAGTAATCCGTAAGATGTTGTATTTCTGAAGTATTGGCCTCATTGAGCACATCAAAATTCCATTTCTTTCCATTTCTCATCTGGAGTTTTCAGACATAACTAACACTGAGGAACATAATGGAAGTAGAGTATAAGATGCTTTTGAAAGTTTGAATTTTCATATACTGTATTTGGTTCTGTTGTAACAGATTAGCTCCAGGGTTTGTGATCCCAACCTATAGACTGTTTATAAGATTTTTAATCCCGCCTATGCTGTTGTTCTGTAGCACATAACACCTCCTAACATCATGTCTAATGTTGTGCATCTTTATTGTGTGTGTCATATAGATTTGTCTCAGATTAGAATGTGAATTCCCCAAGGACAGAGTTTTTTGTATTTTGCTCACGGATACATCCAAAAGCCTAAAATGGTGTCTTGGCATGTAGTAGAAGTTTAAAGTGTTCCATAAATGATAAATGAATAAAGGAATAGCTTCCTTCAAGGTGAATCTAAAATAAAGGCTCTTACCTTGCTACCTTCTCAGCTAATACTATTTTCCCTCTTCTCTTGAGGGAGAAGCAAATTGTTGCTACACATCTCACACTTCAGGAGATGTATCCCCCCCATTTACTCTTTGTCAAAGCTTAACAGTGTCAACACCATTTGCATAATATAATAATTATTGTCTAGACAAGAACGAAATATGTACATTAGTGGGAGAATTTTCAGTTGCACAATCTTTTAGTTTGCGTAACTAAGGAATTTGAAAATATCTTCAGGCTGGGCATAGTGGCCCATGCCTATTATCCCAGAACTGTGGGAGGCTGAAACAGGTGGATCACTTGAACCCAGGAGTTTGAGACTGTCTTGAGCAATGCAGAGCCTGTTTCTATTAACAAAAATAAATAAAGTAGCTGGGTGTGGTGGCATGTGCCTGTGGTCCCAATGCTTCAGAGGCTGAGGAGGGAGGATCACTTGAGCCTGAGAGTTTGAGGCTGCAGTGAACTATGGTCGCGCCACTGTACTCCAGGCTTGGAGACAGTGAGATATTTTAAAAAAAAAAGAAAAGAAAAAGTATCTTAAAAAATGTTTTGATGTAATCTGTGCTGCCTAGCATTTTGTTCTCCAAGCTAAGTAGAATAATGCCTTTCATTTACATGTTAAATGGAAGCCTATTTTTAGTCTAAATGTAAGTCTTAAAGTACTGAGCAGAAATATCTTCCACATCCTATTGCATTAAATCCCTACTAATATTTTAATGGTAATTGTGATAGTACCTAAATAACTATTGTGTAAGAATAAAATTAATGTAAAAAAATTTTTAAATATGTAGTCTTACTGAGTACATTTGCTTTTCATGGTATCTTTTCTCTGTTTATATTCAAGTTTTATGAGCAATATGATGATGATGAAATTGGAGCTCTGGATAATGCAGAATTGGAAGGTTCTATTCAAGTGGACAGCAATCGCTTACAGGAAGTTTTGAATGACTACTATAAAGAAAAGGCAGAGAAGTACAGTGACTTTTCTTTCCTTGTTTATCTGTTCTTTTTTTTAAAAAAGAAAAAATTCCAAAGAAAGGTCTATAGTATAACTGAATTGAGGAAAAAATTAACCTAGTCAAAATCCATATTAAGAAAATGAAAAAGGAAAAAAAAAGATAGGAGGGGGGAAAAAAGTGGTACATTTTCCATAAACTTTGGCTCATGTATAGCTCATCTGTTTTGCCTACATTTTGGTGTTAAGCATTCTGAAGTAGAATGTAATGGGAATATACGAGGGGCCACTTTTTGCATACCTTTGACTTGAGAAGAGTCGTGGTAGAATGTGTTTCGTTTTTTAATTTTTTTTTTTTTTTTTTGAAATGGAGTCTTGCTCTGTTGCCCAGGCTGGAATGTAGTGGTGTGATCTCAGCTCACCTGCAACCTCCACCTCCCAGGTTCAGGTGATTCTCCTGCCTCAGCCTCCTGAGCCGATGTGATTACAGGGGCATGCCGCCATGCCCAGCTAATTTTTGTATTTTTAGTAGAGACAGGGTTCCACCATGTTGGCCAGGCTGGTCTCAAACTCAACCCCATGTAATATGCCCGCCTCGGCCTCCCAAAGTGCTGGGATTATAGGCGTGAGCCACCGTGCCCAGCCCATTTTTAATTTTTTTTACTTTTATTTTGCTTAAAAGTTAAAGAAATAAAGGGACACATTCCCCTTGGGAAATAAGATGATATTTCTAGTCTTTGGGCTGAAGAATTATTCCAAGTATATGCTCTTTTCTTCTTTCTGAAATGCCAGGTGTTTTGAGAAGTAGGTATTTACATCTCGCGGAAAGATAAGAATTTGTCTCTCCAGCTAGATTAGAGGAACTGACCAGCTGGTTATTTTGGCAAATCAGCATCCACATCAAGGTGACTCTCCTCTGAGAGAAACTGATGAAGTGTTCAAATCTGCTAGAAAGGTCTGATGTTCCATGATCACTATAATATATAGATCCCATAGCAGGACAAGGAGCTGTATAGTTTGAGTAAAATATTTGAATACTTCGCAGAGACAGATGAGTTATGCTTTTTTAGGCTTTAAAAACCTGTTTTCTTAGGAAGCTGCCTTGGAAAGACACAGGTAGATGTTACCTTCCTATCAGCTAAGTGAATATCCAAAACTCACTGGAGGGAAAAGGCAGGGCTGGGTAGAACAGAGTTTGACAGAAAATGACAGATAGGTCACTGGAATATGTGCATTTTAAAACACTGGTTTTTTCCCACAGCTAGAAATTGCAGTTTTAGTGACATAGTATAATAAGAGGTCATTTTCCCCCCTCTCGGTCTTCACTTTTAAAAACTCATCCAAAAGTTGTGTAAAATTGAATACTCTTGAACCCTTGGAGGATCAAGACCTGCCAATGAATGAGTTTGATGTGTCTGAGGAGGAAGAAATGATTACTGTAGTCCTTGAAGAAGCCAAAGAGAAGTGGGATTGTGAATCTATTTGTAGTAAGTATATTCACTTTATGATAGTAATTTTAAAGTATTAAAGTATATCAACTTTAGTCTGGGTGCGGTGGCTCATGCCTGTAATCCCAGTACTTTGGGAGGCTGAGGCAGGTGGATCACCTGATGTCAGGAGTTCAAGACCAGCCTGGCCAACATGGTGAAACCGCGTCTCTACTAAAAATACAAAAATTAGCCAGGCATGGCGGCGGGCACCTGTAATCCCAGTTACTCGAGAGGCTGAGGCAGGAGAATAGCTTGAACTCGGGAGGTGGAGGTTGCAGTGAGCCGAGATCACGCCATTGTACTCCAACCTGGGCAACAAGAGCGAAACTCTAAAAAAAAAAAAAAACATATATCAACTTTGAAAAAATACATATATTTTAATAAGAGTTACGCTTTTAGGAAATTTGTGAAAAATTATTTGGAAAGAGTAATATTCCAATATTGAGTTGTAAGCAATTTATAAAACATTGATCAGAGACTCTAATGTTATTTTGCACTATGAAAACACAAGGTCAGAAGTATAGTAGGAATTCAGTAATGCTTGGTGGAACTGAAAGTGTGCTTATTGATACATGACTTTTATTTGTTTTTTTAGGTACATACTCAAATTTATATAACCATCCACAGCTTATCAAGTATCAACCAAAGGTAAGTCCTAGTGTGCTAAGCTATTTGAAGGATGAAGTGCCTAAAAAATAGAGTGCACATTTTCGCTCAGTAACTTTTTATCTTTGTGGCTAGCAGTGATATTAGGAAAAGCAGCAACAGTATGCCATTAATGTGCTATTTTTTAATAGGAATGAGAAATAACTCTAGTACCATTTTATCTGTATTTCAGCCCAAACAAATTCGAATATCTTCTAAAACAGGAATACCTCTCAATGTCTTACCAAAGCAAGGACTCACAGCAAAGCAAGCTGAAAGAATACAGATGATTAATGGCAGTGACCTTCCTAAAGTATCAACCCAGCCACGTTCTAAAAACGAAAGCAAAGAAGATAAAAGAGCAAGAAAGCAAGCTATCAAAGAAGAGCGCAAGGTAAAAAATGTTTTTCAAATGTGAGATTTACAAAGAGCTGGTGGAGGGGAAATTAGGGGAATTTTGTAAAAGCAGCCCGTTATCAGGTTAAAGATATGAGTAATACAAGTATATTCTTGTACTTACAACAGGAACGAAGAGTGGAGAAGAAAGCTAACAAGTTAGCATTTAAACTGGAGAAAAGAAGGCAAGAAAAAGAGCTGCAGAACTTGAAGAAGAATGTTGAGGGACTAAAGCTATAGACAGTAGAGCATACAGGGCAAGGCACTTTATTAGGGACTCTTCATTATCTTTAGTCATTGACTAGAACCTTCAGAAAGACAAAACTGTTTGCCATTTTACTGGCAGATAAGAAGAAAATACAGTATTTGTATTATTTTTATACCAGCAAGTGTCCCCTGCCAGCTGTCTTGTAAATACTGTAATGTTTTAATTTTTAATATTTTAAGCTTACATTTGCTCTGAAATAAATGACTTCATGAATGTGAAATGTTTGGATAAATTAAAGGAAAATATCTTCATAACTTGAATGGAATTGTATTCATTTATTTGTATGGTTGTCATAGTTGTTTTTTGCAGATGTTTTCAAATATTTCTTTGAATCCTCTCCATGCCTTTTCAGGAATTACGTGGTTTAATTTGCTGTAAATAGAAAAGTGGCCTGGTTAAACTCAATTTTGAAATGCTGACTTTATTCTGTTTAGTGTAAGATGAGTTTTTCTGAGAAGTTTCCACTGTTAGGAAGCTAAGTTTTCCCTTGCTGTATACAAAAGACTATTTCAAAAGGGTGGTAAAACTGAATGTTAAGGTTCTTAAGATTCATATTTCCTGTTATATTACTGGATGACTTGCTTTTGGGATTTAGGAACAGTGAAGGCAGGAAACAGAATAGTCAAGGAAATAAGAAAACTTATTTAGCTTCAATGAGTCCCTAGTTCAAAATCAGATGTATTTATTTCAGTTTAAACTGGAGAGTTTGCCTTTTCAACATTAGTTAATCCTTGGAACCGTTCATACTTGATTAAAATACATAGTTGAAAACTTTCCCTGTTTTTGATGAGTTGATTTTTGTTTTAACTGGTTCAAACTTTTTCAAGGTTTAGGCAATGACATCATCACAGTTGTTGATTATTTGGTAAACTGTGACTTCTTGCAACAGATTAGTGGCCCTGGTTTATGTTCTTGTCTAGTATGTTGTTATCTAGACTAAGCTGTAAAAATCTGTGAACACTGTTGCTCTGAGTTAGGAACAGAATGGCTGGGGCAGAACCATTTTTGGCAGGTGAGCTGCACTTGATATCTAAATTATTAGAAAACTGCCTTCATCTGTAATCATTTGCTTATGGTTTTTCCAAAGCTGGTAGGTATTAGCTTGTTCTACCATGTGTGATCTGTTTAAATCTAAGTACTGTAGGATTTTTAAAGAGTTGTCAAAACTGATGGCATTAGGTATTCTACCAACACAGGCTAGAAAAAAATCTTAACTGGAGCTTGTCATTGCAGAAGTAGGATACTGGAGAGAATGTGTTTAAATGCCAGCCTGTGAAGTAAAGGGTCAGATGATGGTTTATGTCAGTATTGAGAACGTAAGTACTAAAAGGATTGGCCATGTATTTTGATAGCTGTCTCAACTGAAGATTCTCAAAAACAGCAAGAGTCTTATAGGCATTGGATGTTCCTTTGTCATGTTACTGAAATTCTGTGTTATGAGGTGCTAACTTTACTTCACTTTGTTTAAATCCATATATTATATATTTTGCAATTAAGAGAAAAAGACTAGGCCATGAGTCTTGATGAAACATATTGTGATTTAGGCAGATTATACTCCAAACTTAAATATTTTAAATTTATTCTGAAGAACAAATTCATGATACTTTAAATGAGTTTTCTGATATCTTTGTTGTCTAAAAATCTATAAATGATGATTGGGAACTGATCATAAAAGCTCCGTGTTAAATGTTGGGAGCCCAAGAGATCAGAGGGTTTTTGCCTTCAGGAGCCACATGGTCTGAGGAGGCAGGATAGGTCCAACGAAATGTAACTGGCAATACTATCACTGTTGTGGTAAGTACCACTTTAAATGAGAATCTTGGTACTTGCTGTTCCCTGGAAGTGCTCTCACTACAGACAGACCTTCCTCATGGTTGGTGCTCAGCTGTCACCTTCACTATAGGCTATTCCCTGAGCTTGTATTTAAAAATACTGCCTGCATCCCTCCCTTGCATCCTTGACCTGCCCTCCCTGGGTTATGTTCTCCACAACCTCTGTTGACACACAGAACTGGTTTTCAGTCTCCTCTTGCAGGACAAACCCTGAAGGCACAGTGTTTTATTTATTGCTTTATCCTCAGGTCTGGAACGGTGCCTGGCATTCAGTATACAGTCACAAAGTAGTGTATGGATGAATAGATACATGGGAAAGATTTCAGAAAAGAATTAAATGTGGAGAAAACCATAGCAGGGCCTAGACTCACTGGGGTTAGGGAGGAGAGAAAGGCCTAAGAGATCCCAGGCAGGGGGCAAAATGTTGAAGAATTTGTATCTTAAACCTTTTTTGTTTTTTCTTTTTTTTTGCCAAGATGGAGTCTTGCTCTGTCACCCAGGCTGGAGTGCAGTGGTGCAATCTCAGCTCACTGCAGCCTGCAACTTCCGGGTTCAAATGATTCTCCTCCCTCAGCCTCCCGAGCAGCTGGGATTACAGGTGTGCGCCACCACGCCCGGCTAACTTTCGTATTCTTAGAGACAGGGTTTCACCATGTTGGCCAGGCTGGTCTCGAACTCTTGACCTTGTGATCTGTCCGCCTCAGCCTCCCAAAGTGCTAGGATTTCAGGCATGAGCCACCAGCACCCGGCCCACCTATTTTGTTTAAGCACTGCCTGTGACTGGTGTTGAAACCACCTGGATATTGTGGTACCACAGATGCTCCTTGACTCATGGTGGGATTATGCCCTGATAAACCCACCATAAGCTGAAAACATGGTAAGTCAAAAATGCATTTACTATACTTAACCTACTGAATATCATAGTTCAGCCTAGCCTACCTTAAACTTGCTCAGAATACTTTCCATTAGCCCACAGTTGTGCAAAATCATCTGGCAATAACAGTACGCTGTAG
The DNA here is from genome assembly GCF_000951045.1 of Mandrillus leucophaeus. NCBI lineage: Eukaryota > Metazoa > Chordata > Mammalia > Primates > Cercopithecidae > Mandrillus > Mandrillus leucophaeus. Next base: position 959,575 of record NW_012105709.1, on the reverse strand, counting down.
AGTTACCAGTTTGCCCTCGTGATCACGTGGCTGGCTGGGAGCAGTGGCTCGCCACTGCCGCCCAGCATCATGAGAGAGGATTGTACCACTTTCTACTGAATACATACTGCTTTCTCACCATCATGGAAAAATTGTGAAGTTGAACCATCATAAGTTGAGGACCATTTGTACTCTTACTTTACAAGTCTAAGTGTCTGAAGTGCAGTTACCGCTTATGTGTATTACCTGTGATGCCCTGTATCTACACCTCCATTGTGATGTCATCAAGTCACCTCACTTGAAAGAACTCTAACCTCTTGTAACTTTACTGTTATGTTTTCAATACTTTTATGTTACTTCACGTGGGTTGAGATTGCTATGCTTTATCAGTCTTTTTCCAGTTAAAGGGCAGAGAAGGTAGAAATTCTAATGGCCTTGCATTTTTATTGTGAAGCTTACAGGAGAATGTTTAAAGCAAACACAGGGCCACTGTTCAAGTTAAGAAATACAACATAGAAGTCCCCAGTGAATCCATCCTTGATTTCATGTCACTCTTTGCCCTCAGGTAATCCAGCTGTCATGCAAGTTGAACATCTCTAATCCAAAATCCAAAACGTTGAGTACCAATGTGAGACAACAAATAAAAAACACCACGCATAAGTACTTAATACAAGCTTTGTTTCATGCACAAAATTATTTAAAATATTGCATAAAATTACTTTCAGGCTGTGTGTATAAGGTGACATCTGAAATAAAGTGTTTAGACTTGGGTTCCATCCCCATGATATCTTGTTCCAAAATCTGAAAAAAAAAAAATCTGCAACACTTCTGGTCCCAAGCATTTTGGATAAGGGATACTCAACCTGCATTAAGTATTTCCTTCTTTTTTAAAGCTACTTGTATAGTATCCCTAAACACAACACCTTTTTTCATTTTGACAACTGAAAAAAACAAACCTAGCTTTTTGAGGGCAGTATTTGCTACCAATTAGATGAAAGCTTCCTAGGGAAGATGAACTGTGAACAGTCCCTGGGTCTGACTTCGACTTCTAGAGTTTACAGGAACCCATGTTTAGATGTCAGTGAGCAAGGTGATGAGTGAGTTTAGGGAACAAGTCACAGTTTAGGCATCCAGGATGAGCAGAAATATGCTTAAAGGATTGTATTCTTGTTTTATATTTTCTGCTTCTAAACTCACCCTGACCTCTCAAGATCAATGCAGAACCTTCCTGTGGGGTGAAATGAGTGTCTCCAACTGATCTAGAGATCAGGATATGGAAGGGAGAGCAGGCACTTTATTAGAATGTGGCCAAACATGCCAAGTGTAGAACAAAATGGGAGCCAGGACTTCCTTGAATATACTATCTTGAGATTATGAAGGCAGTGAATATGTTAGTCATGATAGCCTTCAACACATCTGTTTCTTTAATCACACACCTCAAACCTCGACTGGTTGCTCTTTGGTTGTGGTGCCTAACTATCATACTGAGAATTCTCTTTTCTCTATCCATTGTATAATTGCCTTTTCCTATATCTCATTCACATGCTTGTGGATCACATCCTCCAGTAATTCATGAAATGGGGTACAGGGGATGTAGACTTTTTGGGAACTTGGATGTCTGGAAATATATTCTACTCTTATGCTGGATTGACAGCTTGACTGGATATAGAATTCTTGGTTGTAGATTACCTCAGAAGTTTAAAGCGTTTTTCCCATTAGTTTCCATTTCCAATTTTGCTTTTTGGAAATCTGAAGCCATCCTGATTGCTGATCGTTTGTATCTAATTTTTCTGTGGAAGTCTGTAGAATCTGTCTTCAGTATTCTGAAACTTCCATTTTACTGAGTATTTTAAATCAGAAGGTGTATTAGTGTTCTCTAGAGGGACAGAACTAATAGGATAGATCTATATATAAAGGGGAACTTATTAAATATTAACTCATAATCACAAGGTCCCACAATAGGCCGTCTGCAAGCTGAGGAGCAAGGAGAACCAGTACAGTGCCCAAACTGAAGAACTTGGGAGTCTAATGTTTGAGGGCAGGAAGCATCCAGCACAGGAGAAAGATGTAGGCTGGGAGGCTAGGCCAGTCTAGTCTTTTCACATTTTTTTTTTTTTCTGCCTACTTTAGATTAGATCCACGCTGGCAGGTGACTAGATGGTGCCCACCCAGATTAAGGATGGGTCTGCTTTCCCCAGTCCACTGACTCAAATGTTAATCTCCTTTGGCAACACCCTCAAAGACACACCCAGGATCAATAACTTTGATCCTTCAATCCAATCAGGTTGACACTCAGTATTAACCATCACAAGTCCACCTCTTGTCAACTTGAACCCATATCCATCTCCTGAGATCATACGTAATCTCCAAATAAAGACGATAATGAGGTCATAATTACGGCTAACGTAATACAACTATCCCTCCTACAATCAGAAATGCACCAATCCCCAACCCAAATACTATTACTATACTATATAGTATACTTACATACTATACTATATACTACATATAAGTACACTATATGTAAGTATACTATATAGTATATTATATACTATACTATATACTATATAGTATGTGAGTATACTATGGTAAGTATAGTATATAAGTATACTATAACAATACTTAAATGGTGATGTGAAGTCAATAAATCATATCACATGATGAAAGAAAAAGGAAATAAAATGAAGATATCTTCTTAGTACAAGTGTGTACGTGCACAAACATGGTTTTAACAAAAGAAGGAGGAAACACTCATGACAATTACAGTCCTCGTTTCTGCAGCTGGTCAAGTGGTCATAGCTGATATTGATGACTACATTCTTCTACTACCCATTCTGTATTCCCTTTGCCTTCAGCAAGCACCTCAGCAGGTTATGGTTTTTTCCTGGTGGAGTGACCCAAACCTTCATTCCTGAAGGGTCTGGGCCATTTGTAGTTCTGCCTGGATTGGGCTGTTGTAGTTTCCCATTGACCTTAATCACAGGGCATGGTAATACTAAGAGACACCCTAATGAATCTCCTGTATTCCATGCATACTCTTCCTTACCTCTGTTGTGGAATAGTGGAGCATACATGGCCTTCCAGAGAACTTTACCCAGCCCTTCAAAGTATTGTCACCTAGTTGGTGTTGTGATTGTGACTTCAAAAGGCCATTCCACTGTTCTATAAATCCAACTGCTTCAGGATGAGGAAGAACATGGTGAGACCAGTGAATTCCATGAGCATGAGCCCACTGCCACACTTCTTTAGCTGTAAAGTGAGTGTCTTGGTCAGAGGCAAAGCTTTGTGGAATACCATGACAGTGGATAAAGCATGCTATGAGTCCACGGATGGTAGTCTTGGCAGAAGCATTGCATGGAGGATAGGCAAACCCATATCCAGAGTGAGTGTCTATTCCAGTGAGGAGAAACCTCTGCCCTTTCCATGATGGAGGAGGTTCAACATAATCAACCTGCCAGCAGATAGTTGGCTGATCACCCTGAGAAATGGTGCCATATCGAGGTCTCAGTGTTGGTCTCTGCTGCTGGAAAATTGGGCACTCAGCAATGGCTGTAGTCAGGTCAGCTTTGGTGAGTGGAAGTCCATGTTGCTGAGCCCATGCATAACCTGCATTCCTGCCACCATGGCCACTTTGTTCATGGGCCCATTGGCCGACGACAGGGTTGGCTGGGGAAAGAAGCTGAGTGGTGTCCACAGAACAGGTCATCCTATCCACTTGATTATTAAAATCCTTCTCTGCTGAGGTCACTAGTTGGTGAGCATTCACATGGGATACAAATATCTTCCCAGTTTTTGACCCCTCAGAGAGGTCCATCCACATACCTCTTCCCCAAATTTCTTTGTCACCAATTTTCCAAGCATGCGTCTTCCAAGTCCCTGACTATCCAGCCAAACCACTGGCAACAGCCCATGAATCAGTATATAATCACACATCTGACCATTTCTCCTTTCATGCAAAGTGCACAAGCAAGTGCACTGATTAAAGTTCTGCCCACTGGGAAAATTTTCCCTCACCGCTTTCAGGGATGTCCTAGAAAGGCAGCTGTCCACTTTTGGGTGGTGCCTCCATATTGTGCAGAACCATCTGTGAACCATACTCTAGTCTTTTTCTGTCAACTGATCATAGGGAACGCCCCATGAGGCATCGGTGCAGGCTGGGGGAGAGAAGGCAGGGTGGCAGGAGTGGAGACCATGGGCATTTGAGCCACTTCCTCATGTAAGTTACTTGTGCCTTTAGGACCTGCTTGAGCCCGATCACGTATGTACCACTTCCATTTGATGATGGAATGCTGCTGTGCATGACCTACTTTATGGCTAGATGAGTCAGAAAACACTCAGTTCATGATAGGCAGATCAGGTTGCATGGGGGCTTGATGACCCACAGTCAGACGTTCAGTTTCACCAAAGCCCAGTATCAGGCCAAGAGCTGTCTCTCAAAAGGAGAGTGGTTATCTGCAGAAGATGGCAGAGCCTTACTCCAAAATCCTAGAGGCCTCTGCTGTGATTCACCTTTGGGGGCCTGCCAAAGGCTCTAAACAGTATCGCTATCTGCCACTGACACCTCAAGTACATTGGATCTGCTGGGTCATATGGCCCAATTGACAGAGCAGCTTGCACAGCAGCCTGGATCTATTGCAGAGCCTTCTGCTGTTCTGGACCCCACTCAAAACTGGCAGCCTTTCAGGTCACTCAATAAATGGGCCACATTAACACACCCAAATGAGAAATGTGTTGCCTCCAAAATCCAAATAGACCCACTTGACATTATGCCTCTTTCTTGGTGGTAGGAGGGGCCAAATGCAGCAACTTATCCTTCACCTTAGAAGGAATATCTTGACAGGACCCATAGCACTGGGCCCCTAGAAATTTTATTGAGGAAGAAGTTCCCTGAATTTTCATCAGATTTCCCATCCTCTGGCACACAAATATCTTACCAATAAGTCCAGTGTGTTTACTACTTCTTGCTCACTGGATCCAATCAGCATAATGTCATCAATGTAATGGACCAGCGTGATATCTCGTGGAAGCAAAAAATGAGCAAAGTCTCTCTGAATAAGATTATGACACAAAGCCAGAGAGTTAATATACCTCTGAGGTAGAACAGTAAAGGCATATTGCTGGCCTTGCCAGCTGAAGGCAAATTGCTTCTGGTGGGCCTTATGGACAGGAATGGAGAAAAGGGCATTTGCCAAGCCAATGGCTGCATACCAGGTACCAAGAAATGTGTTAATTTGCTCAAGCAGTGAAACCACATCTGGTACAGCAGCTGCAGTTGGAGTCACCACTTGGTTAAGCTTATGATAATCCACTGTTATTCTTCCAGATCCATCTGTCTTCTGCACAGGCCAAATGGGAGAGTTGAATAGGGATGTGGTAGGAATCACCACCCCTGAGTCTTTCAAGTCTTTAATGGTGGCACTAATCGCCACAGTCGCTCCAGGGATGTGATACTGTTTTTGATTTACTATTTTTCTAGGTAAAGACAGCGCTAGTGGCTTCCATTTGGCCTTTCTCACCATAATAATCCTCACCCGACCAATCAGGGAGCCAATGTGGGGCTTCTGCCAGCTACTAAGTATGTCTATGCCAATTTTGTATTCTGGCGCTGGGGAAATGACCCGGATGGTCCGAGAACCCACTGGACCCACTGTAAGTCAGACCTGAGTTGAAACTCCATTATTACCTGACCTCCATAAGCCCATACTTTAACTGGAGGACCATAATGATGTTTTGGGTTCCCTGAAATCAACATCAGCTCAGAGCCAGTATCCTGTAGTTCCCAAAATATCTGATCATTTCCCTTTCCCCAGTGCATAGTTACCCTGGCCAAGAAGGCCAGAGGTCTTCTTGGGGAAGGATGGGAGAAAGATTAACAGCATAAATTGTCAGTAGTGTAATGGAGTCCTTTTTCAAGGGGACACGGCCTCCCCTTCATTCAAGCAGCTCTGGGTCTCTAAACTGGCTCAAGTCTGGAAATTAAGGGGCCATGATTCTCTCTTTTTATAATTCAGATTGGTCTTTTGTTCATTCGACCTAGAAGTTTTCTGCTTATATAAATTAATTAAAAATGCAGTAGGCTTTGTATCAATTTCACTTCTAGAAACACTGTGATTAATTAGTCAGTGCCAGAGTACTATATGAGTCAGACTATTCTGATTGTTGCCACTTTGCCTCTGTACTCCATTACAGTAGCTACGTGCACCTTGCCTTTGACGGCTGAGTGCTGCCACTTGACCCCTGCCACCTTGGGATCCAAATATTCCCACTGTATTTATTTCTTACTTTTTAAATTTATGTTTTAGTCTGTTTTCATGCTGCTGATAAAGACATACCTGAGACTGGGAAGAATAAGAAGTTTAATCAGACTTAACAGTTCCACATGGCTGGGGAGGCCTCAGAATCATGGCAGAAGGAAAATACATTACTTACATGGTGGCAGCAAGAGAAACTGAGGAAGAAGTAAAAGTGGAATCCCTGATAAACCCATCAGATCTCATGAGACACATTCACTATCACAAGAATAGCATGGGAAAGACCAGACCGCACTTAGTTATCTTCCTCTGGGTCCCTCCCAAAACACATAGGAATTCTGGGAGATAAAATTCAAGTGGAGATTTGGGTAGGGACACAACCAAACCACATCATTCTGCTCCTGGCTCCTCCAAATCTCATGTCCTCACATTTCAAAACCAATCATGCCTTCTCCACCGTCTCCCAAAGTCTTAACTCATTTCAGCATTAACCCAAAAGTCCACAGTCCAAAGTCTCATCTGAAACAAGACAAGTCCCTTCCACCTACGAGCTGTAAAAATCAAAAGCAAGCTAGATACTTCCTAGATAAAATGGGGGTACAGGTATTGGGTAAATACAGCCATTTCAAATGGGAGAAACTGCTCAAAAAAAAAGGGGTTACAGGGCCCAAGCAAATGTGAAATCCAGCAGGGCAGTCAAATTTTAACGTTCCAAAATGATCTCCTTTGACTCCATGTCTCACATCCAGGTCATGCTGATGCAAGAGGTGGGTTCCCATGGTCTTGGGCAGCTCTGCCTCTGTGGCTTTGCAGGGTACAGCCTCCTTCCTGCCTGTTTTCATGGGCTGGTGTTGAGTGTCAGTGGCTTTTCGAGCCACACAGTTCAAAGTGTCAGTGGATCTACCATTCTGGGGTCTGGAGGATGATGGCCCTCTTCTCACAGCTCCACTAGGCAGTGCCCCAGTAGGGACTCTGTGGGGATTCCAACCCCAGATATCCCTTCCTCACTGCCCTAGCAGAGGTTCTCCATGAGTGCCCCGCCCCTGCAGCAAACTTTTGCCTGGGCATCCAGGTGTTTCCATACATCTTCTGAAATCTAGGGGGACGTTCCCAAACCTCAGTTTTTGACTTCTGTGCACTCGTAGGCTCAGCACCATGTGGAAGCTGCCAAGGCTTGGGGCTTCTACCCTCTGAAGCTACAGCCTGAGCTGTACATTGGCACCAATCAGCCACAGCTGGAGTGGCTAGAACACAGGGCACCAAGTCCCTAGACTGCACGTGGGGACCCTGGGCCCTGCCCCATAAAACCACATTTTCCTCCTAGACCTCTGGGCCTGCAATGGATGGGAGGGGCTGCTGTGAAGGTCTCTGACATGGCCTAGAGACATTTTTTCCATGGTTTTGGGGATTAACATTAGACTCCTTGCTACTTATGCAAATTTCTGCAGTCAGCTTGAATTTCTCCTAAAAAAAATGGGTTTTTCTTTTCTACTGCATCATCAAGTTGCAGATTTTCTGAACTTTTATGTTGTTTCCCTTTTAAAATGGAATGCTTTTAACAGCACCCAAGTAACCTTTTGATGCTTTGCTACTTAGAAATTTCTTCCGCCAGATACCCTAAATCATCTCTCTCAAGTTCAAATTTCCACAAATCTCTAGGACGGGGCAAAATGCCACCAGTCTCTTTGATAAAACATAACAAGAGTCACCTTTTCTGCAGTTCCCAACAAGTTCCTCATCTCCATCTGAGACCACCTCAACCTGGACCTTATTGTTCATATCACTATCAGCATTTTTGTCAAAGCCATTCAACAAGTCTCTAGGAGGTTCCAAGCTTTCCCACATCTTCCCGTCTTCTTCTGACCCCTCCAGACTGTTCCAACCTCTGCCTGTTATCCAGTTCCAAAGTCACTTTCACATTTTTGGGTATCTTTTCAGCAACACCCCACTCTACTGGTACCAATTCACTGTATTAGTCTGTTTTCACAATACTGATAAAGACATACCTGAGACTGGGAAGAAAAAGAGGTTTAATTGGACTTACAGTACCACATGGCTGGGGAGGACTCAGAATCATGGCAGGAGGTGAAAGGCACTTCTTACATGTTGGCAGCAAGAGAAAATGAGGAAGAAGCAAAAGTGGGAACCCCTGAAAAATCCATCAGATCTCGTGAAACTCATTCACTATGAGGAGAATAGCATGGGAAAGACCAGCCCCCATGATTCAATTACCTTCCCCTGGGTCCCTCCCACAACATGTGGGAATTCTGAGAGATAAAATTCACATTGAGAGTTTGGTGGGGACACAGACAAATCATATCAATTTATTTATTTATTCTTTTATTTATTTTTTTGTTTTTGAGATGAAGTATCTTTCTGTTACCCAGACTGCAGTGCAGTGACATAATCTTGGCTCACTGCAACCTCCACCTTCCAGGTTCAAAGGATTCCCTGCCTCAGCCTCCTGAGTATGTGGGACTGCAGGTGCCCAGCACCACACCCAGCTAATTTTTGTATTTTTAGTAGAGATTGGATTTTATCATGTTTGCCAGGGTTGTCTTGAACTCCTGACCTTAAGTGATCTGCCCACCTCAGCTTTCCAGAGTGCTGGGATTACAGGCATGAGCCACCACTGCACCTGGCCTATTTCCATTGTATTTAAATTTTGTAGTTGGGTGACTGTGTATCCCACTGTTAGATCTGACATATAGAGAAGGGCAATTACAAGACTCTTCAAAGATGCAGGTGCTGCCCTCTCAAATCTGTTTCACAACACATTGGTCAAGGGTATATTTTCTGGACCCTCCTGGATGGGATGAGTAGGTCTAAAGTGACTAATCCACCCCACCATCCCTAAGCTTTTGGGTCCCTTCTTCTACATTAAACCAAGGGAGATCAGGCATTTCCAGCTTGCTCACAGTGGGCCATCTTTTAATCCGTATTTCAGCTAACCAAGCAAATAAACTGTTAGATTTTTTTAAAACTCCCTGATCTGCAACAGTAAATGCAGAGTCTCTATTTAGTGTCCCCCAATCTATAAATTCAGCCTGATCCAACTCTATGTTCCTTCCACTATTATCCCACACCCTTAATATCCATTCCCATGCCTGTTCTCCAGATTTCTGTTTATGTAAGTTAGAAAACAGTTCTTTTTGAATGTATCACACCTCTCATGGGTCACATTCTCAACCTCACTTCTAGGGCCCGCCAAGACTTTTGTCTATTTATAGATCTAGAAGCAAACAGAGGTGTTGGGGGTGGTTTCTGAGGAGAATCAACATTATCTTGCCTGGCAACTGCCTTGGGGGAGGCCATAACTGTTGCCTCAGGCAGCGCAGGGTTTATCTCTTCAGACAAAGGTGGAAAGGCTGATGGCAGCATGGGTCAGGGAAGGGATGTTGCCACTACTGGGGATGGGGAAGCTGTTTCTTCTGGCAAAAAAGGTCCATCAGAGTTTACAAACTCAGTGTCCCCACCTTCATCAGGGTACTCCCACATGTCCCCATTCAAAGTTGCAGGGTCTCATTCTTTTCCAACCAATGACCTCACTTCAACAGCAGACACCTGGCGAGGCTGTGCATGCACCTTTCATTGCAGCTCAGCCACTTGCATGATAAAAGCTTGTATCTGTTTTTCCATAATTTCAGCTCTTTCTCTAAAGGAGATAAGACTCTCACTCTGGGCAATCTTAGCAGATTTGAGGCTAAGTATCTGCTTCTGAAGCTGGGAGTTAAAAATCCCTGAATTCATCATTTTCTTTCATCACTTTGTCCACTGAACTTAGGAGCAACTAACCAGCTTCATTATGTTCCTTGGTTCTCCACATATGGTCAAAGGTATTACGTATAGAGTCACTAAACTCCTTGCCTCTCATGAGCAATGAATCAGGTGTGTCAAATGCATTATTATTATTATAACTCTCTAAACAGTTCATGCCAAGGACTATCAGTGTTTTTCATACTATTAGAAGTAGAGTCCTTAGCATTTTTGGATCTAATTATATTAAGCAGCCAACTCCAGAAACCCCAAAACCGATGAAAGAACTCCATTCTTAATATTCTGTTGTTCTAGAACTCCTGGTACAAAAATCTGTATTAGTCAGGGTTCTCTAGAGAGACCGAACTAATAGGAAATGTATATAAAGGGAAATTTATTAAGTATTAACTCACATGATCACAAGGTCCCACAATAGGCCGTCTGCAAGCTGAGGAGAAAGGAGAGCCAGTCTGAGTCCCAAAACTGAAGAACTTGGAGTCTGATGTTCAAGGGCAGGAAGTATCCAGCACGGGAGAAAGATGTAGGCTAGGAGGCCAGTCTAGTTTTTTCATATTTTTCTTCCTGCTTTATATTCTAGCCTTGCTGACAGCTGACTAGATTGTGCCCACCCAGACTGACAGTGGGTCTGCCTTTCCCAGCCCAATGACTCAAGTGTTAATCTCCCTTGGCAACACCCTCACAGGCACACCCATGATCAATACTTTGCATCCTTCAATCCAATCAAGTTGACACTCAGTATTAACCACCACAGGAGGTTTATGTCCTTCTTTTTTGGAAATAATTTAAAAATATTTTTATTCTCTTCCTCATATTTTCTCCTTTTTCTCTCTTGAAGTATTATTTGGAGTAGACCCGTCTGGACCAGTATTCTACTTTGCTTGTTTCTTTGCCATTTCTATGCCATTTTACTTTACTTTCTGGGAGATTTTCCTAATTTTATCTTTCAACTCTCTATTGAGTTTTTCTCCTAAAGACTTTTTTAATTTCTAAGAGTTATAATTTTCCTTTAATTTTTTTTTTGTCTGTTTTGGACTTACCTGCTAGAGACATTCTTCAGATCTTTGGAAATTCCTGTCTGTTTGTTCATCATTAAGACTGGAAGAGGAAAAACATGGAAATAACGAACAAGTGAGCAGTATTTCATGACCAAGCTGTATTGTAGGGTGGTCTGAGTGAGCTGTTCGGGAATCTCCCAATATCAGTGTCTTTACATATTTGCTAGTGGAATAATTTGATTCCCAGGGAAGTTACATTTTGCCCTGAGGGCAAGGGTTTGGCAAGCAGAGTCCTCTAAGCCAAGTAGAAGAAGATGGGCATGTGAATATTCTCTGCTTTCAATATCACTATTCATGAAATTAATCACTAGATTGTATATATGTACCCATATACATGTATATATAGACATGCATACATATATAGCTGATTCTTGTTATTCATGGATTCCCTATTTGCAAATTTACCTACTTGCTAAAACTTACTTGTAACCCTAACATCAGTACTCATGGCACTTTTATGGTCATTTGCAGACATGCACATAGTGATAAAAAAGTTGAGTCATCCAGCACATTTTCCCAGCTGAGGCTGAACAAGGTAATACTCTACTTTCTAGTTTTAATGCTCATAATGTACTCAAGTTCCTTCCATGGGCCATTTAGTGCCACATTTTCCACATTTTTGTGCTTTTTCTTTGGTGATTTCACTGTTTAAAATAGCCGTGTTAGTGGCTCACACCTGTAATCCAAGCACTTTGGGAGGCTGAGGCAGGAGGATCACTTGAAGCCAGGAGTTCGAGACCAGCCTGGCCAACATGGTGAAACCCCATCTCTACCAAAAATACAAAAAATTAGCCAGGTGTGGTGATGTGGGCCTGTGCTCCCAGCTACTCGGGAGGCTGAGGTGGGAGGATTGCTTGAATCCAGGAGGCAGAGATTGCAGTGTGCCAAGATCGCACCACTGTACTCCAGCCTGGGTGACAGAGCAAGACCTTGTCTCAAAGGTGGAAGGGGATGGGGAAAGGCCACCTAGCACAGTGCTGAAGTTCTGTCTGGTGTTCCTAAGCTGAAGGCTGTGATTTGCCCTAAGGAGAAAATATGTGCATTAGGTAAACATTCAGGCATGAGTTACAGTGCTGTTGGCATGAGTTCAACATTACTGAATCAACACTGTAAAGAAAGTGTCTTTAAACAGAAATACACATAAAACAAGGTTTTTGTATTGATCCATTAACAAAAAAAGACGGAAACCTAACTCTGTATTTCCCCTAGTAGCCACAGTTCAGTATTTGCTAATTCAGTGCTCACAGTGACTTTATAGAACTTAACTACCAAAAATAATGAGAATTGACTGTGTGTATGTCTGTATCTATACCTACCTGTTTTTGCTGTAGTATTCATACCTTCAGACGTGCCTCATATTGACTAATGCACAGACTGCTTATTTTTACCTTTCCAGAAAGCAGAATCACCTAGAGATGGGGAAGGGCATGTATCCAAGGAGCAGGAGAGTTGCGGTGTGGGGCAGGGGTTGGGGGCGGGGCATGATCTAGGAATCTTAACTTCTTTCAAAGAGCTTTCCCCTTAGTCCTCCATATTTTGACAGTCTCTTCCTCCTCATTTGCCTGCCCCAGTTGTAGAGGTACATGCTGTCCAGGAGTTCCTGTGACTTTTAAGAGTCTGTAGGGTGCGTCTGGATCGTTCTCAGTTCTCCCTTACTGTTAGTTTGGGAAGTAGAGTTTGGTGTTGCTTTAAGTCCTCCAAGTCAGTTACAATGTCTATTAGCTTTCCAAATTTTAGGTTTCTTGTTTTCTTTCCTCCCTGTCCTATGTTTCTATGTCCCTTTGTCCCTTTACTGTAGCTTTGTTGGGGTTTAGGGAGAAAGCAAAATTAGATGGGAAGCTCTAAATTAGATAGGATCTGCTATCCTAACTGAGTCTTAATTCTTTTTCTTGTCTCATGACTCATGTTCCTGAGATAAATTTTATTGATAAGTTGAGGCCATTATTCCACCCCCTTGCCATAGGGCCTTGGAAGATGTTGATATTGCTAAATATTTGCATGTTCTGGACTGCAAAGAACTTAAGAATTCTGTGATTTGCAGGCATCTGAATGAGAAAGTGTCTTCCTTTTTCTTCTCTACCATGTTCCTTTAAGAAAATGTGGATAGCTTAGTTCTCTACAAAGCACTCTTAATTTCCAGCTCAAGAAAGGGAATATCTGGTCAGAAGTAAAACTTTTTCAGTTTTAATCTAACCCTAATTCTCTCCATGCTTCTTTGTAATGTTTGTTTGTTTTTGTTTTTATTTTTTTTTCCTGCTCATGTTGTCCCTGTTTTTTTTTGTTTGTTTGTTTTTTGGTTTTTGGTTTTTTTTTTGAGATAGGGTCTAGCTCTGTTGCCCAGGCACAATCAATCATGGCTCACTGCAACCTCAGCCTCCTGGACTCAAGCAATTCACTGTGTTTCCCAGGCTGGTATTGAACTCCTGAGCTCAAGCAACCCTCTCGCTTCAGCCTCCCAAAATGCTGGGATTATAGGTGTGAGCCACCATTCCTGGCCTATGTTTTATTTTTGATGTGTTAAACAGAGCTTTATCACTCCCAGATTACTTTCTGTTACTCATTTTTAATGTTTTCAAAGATTACAAACCAATGTTTGAAAACAATAGCCACTATGATAGTTTACCAAGTATGATTCCAGGTAGACAGGAAAAGAAATCGCTGAGGTGATACTCATTGTTTTAGAACATCTTCTACCAAAGGGGTCCTTCTTTATTTTTTAAAAGGCACTCATTTGTTCTGATTTTTAAAACAGTAATGCATAATTCTCATTAAAAGTTTGGAAATACAGAAAACTAAAAGTAATATTCATCTTTACTCATACCCAAAGTAATTACTCTTGTGTGCCCTTCCAGTCTTTATTAGTAAATATATGAATAAAAATGTTTCATTAATATTTTTCCATGTTATTCTCCCACAAATTCCTTTAAATTAATATAAAAATGGTTCAGCAATTTTTGGCAACCTATTTCTGTCAGAGGCCAAGTAGTATAATTTTTGGCTTTGCGGGTCATATGGCCTTCATTAAAAGTATTAAAATCTGCTCTTGGAGCCAGAAAACAGCAATAAATACTACGTATACAAATGAGCATGGCTGTGTTCCCATAAAACTTTATTTACGAAAAAAAAAAAAAAGGCTCAGATTTGGTCCACTGGCTACAGTTTGCTGACCCCTAGATATTATTTTTAAACTTTTAATTTTGATATAATTATAGTTTTACAAAATGTTACAAAACAGCACAGAGAGATAGATGCTGGATGCCATTTACCCAGTTTTCCCCAAGTTACATCTTAAATAACTATAGTACAATATCAAAACCAGGAAACTGACATTAGTACAAGGTGTGTTCACAGTCTGCACAATTTGATAACATGCAAAACCACCTCACAATGAAGATACAGAACTATTCCATTATACAGAGATCTCCCTCATTCTAACCTCATAGAGTCACAATCACCTTCCACCTCACTCCCAATCATCTTTATCCTTTTAAAGTCTCTAATCTGTGTCCTATTTCTCTAATTTTGTCATTTTTTAATAAGTTATGCAGGTGAAATCACACAGCATGTGACCTTTGAAGATGGGCTCGTTTCACCTAATACTGACATCCGTCCAGGTTGTTGCATGTATCAGTGGTGTTCTTTTTCAGCTGGGCACGGTGGCTTACACCCGCAATCCCAATACTTTGGGAGGCCAAGATGGGAGGACTGCTGGAACCCAAGAGTTCGAGACCAGTCTGAGCAATATAGTGAGACCCCATCTCTACAAAAAATAAAAAAAAGCTAGCTGGGTGTGGTGGCACATGCCTGTTGTCCCAGCCACTCAAGAAGCTGAGGTGAGAGGATTGCTTGAGTCCAGAAGGTAGAGGCTGTAATTGGTCGTGATTGTCCCACTGTATCCTAGCCTGGGCAAAAGACCGAGGTCCTGTCTCAAAAAAAAAAAACAAACAAACAAAAAAAAAACACGCATTTTTATTGCTGAGCAGTATTCCAGGCTCACCATTCACCTATTGAAAGGCATTTTGGGAGCTTCAAAAGGTTCTTTTAATGTTCTAGCAATCGCCTATTCCATGTGATTCAATATACAAAACAAACACTGCAGACCTCATTGATCTCCATGTTTGATTCAGCTGGCTAGCTAGGTGTTCCCTTCCTTCCTTATACTCAAGCTTCTGAGTTGAATGTGGTTCAGAATGTGGTGGTCCATCTGTATCCAAGTATTGAATTGAATCATATCATTTGTATCTGTCAATATTTTAAACTCATTGAACTCACTGATTTCAACCAAAGGTCATTAATCCTCTAGGGACTTCTAGTTGCTTTGCAGGTGAGTACTAACATCTCTCTAGTTGTGGTGATGGTTGAATTAATAGTCTTAATACTTGGAAAGAGACTCAAATTCAAGTCCCAGTATTGCCACTTACTACCTACAGTCGTAGAGAAGTTACCTACTTGAGCCTCCGTTTGCTCATTTGTAAAATAAAAATAGTACTAACCCTGTCTCATAGGGTCACTGTGAGGATCACATTAGATAACATAGTAAAGCACCACACAAATGTTACTGTAATATTCATAAAAATAGATTATCCTTCACTAGTGTTTTAGAAAGAGCAGCAGTAGTTTTATAATCAAGATGAGTAGTTTCAGGTTGTGGTACCCTTGCTTAAAAATATGTACACATATTTTATATACATTTATATATATTTAGATGAAGTTTTACAAACTGCACCAAAAGAACAGGGAGGGCAAGAGGTATTTCTGTGTGCTGTGATGGATGACCTGTGTTGAAAATACAATACCAATTAGCAGATGTGAGAAGAAATCATTTAAATCAACAATGTCTGTAGCAGGCTACCCATCTGCTTCCTGTTAACTAGGGCTTCCTTTTTCAAACTGTCTTCCTTGGTTTCCATGACCCTGTTCTCTCCTGTTTCTCCTCCTGGCTTATCATCATCATTTTCTTGGCCCTAAATATAAGTTTCCCTAAGGATCATCTCTGCACTTCTCTTTCCATGACTTCTTCCCTGGCAATATCATGCCTTTACTTCATTTCTCAAAGCCTACATCTGTGTCTCTAACCCTGACCTCCCTCATTTCCATCCTGCTGGCTGGACAACTCTATTTCAACTCAGTGTTTCCAAAGCTGAGGTCATTTTTCTTCCTAAGATGGCCCTTCTTTTCAAGTTTCCTGTTTCTGTCCCACACCCCAGCATCTTCTCAGTCCTTCTGCCTCTAAACGTAGAACAATCCTCAAGCATTCTTCTCTCTTTGCCACCTCCTACCCCCCACAAATCTAATTATGCTGTTGACTCTTTGATACAGAATCATTCATCTCCTCTTTCTTTTCCATTTCAGGCCTCCACCTTCAGCTTTTTTGTGTGTATGTGGGGGAGACAGGGTCTTGCTCTGTCTCCTAGGCTGGAGTGCAGTGTTATGATCATGGCTCAGTGCAACCTCTGCCTCCTGGGCTCAAGTGATCCTCACCTCAGCCTCCTGAGTAACTGGGACCACAGGTGTGAGCCACCAAGCCCCACTAATTTTTTATTTTGTGTAGAGACACAATCTCCCTATGTTGCCCAAGTTGGTCTCAAATCCCTAGGCTCAAGCAATCCTCCTGCTTCAGCCTCCCATAGTGTTGGGATTACAGGCGTGAGCCACCACACCTGACCCACCTGCAGCTTTTTCCCTAAACTCCACTTTTCTCCCACTATACTCGCAATCCATTTGCCCTTCCTTGCCTTTCTCACATCAGTCTTCCACAGTTCTATTCTTCCAACTTAATGTCCCTTGTTACTTTCCTTGCATGTAGAGTAAAGCCCAGATGATTGGTCTAATATAAAGTCTATGCTCAGACCTCAAACTGCTATTTTTATTAACCTAAGATATCATAGCTTTGATCAAAGTGCTTTTTAAATCTTTACAAATTTGACTCCTGATGAACCAAAAGGAAGTAATACAAAAAACCCTTTTTCAGAATTTCATAATATTTTGTTTTTCTCATGATACTTTTCTAATGTCATTCATTTATCTGCATACTTTTTTCTACACTGGTCCCATGTATGATTTCTCCCAATATTTCCACAGAATTGCATATAGCCAATATCTATTTATCGAACGAATGACTGTTTCTATGTTACAAATTCAATTCTTGCTTGGCCCATGCATTCAATCAATAATTATTGAGTACCTTACTATGGGTCAAGTACTTGGAGGCATTGGGCATAAAATAGGCACATTCTCAGCCTTCATAGAACTTACCTTCTAGTAGGAATCCCAAGGATGTTACCACTGGATTATTTATGACTGACCTTATACTAAGGTATTTTTTGCTTATGTCTCAAGCAAAGTTATCAAGCACTTCATTTAAGAATATATTAAATATTAAATCAAATAATTATACTCTGGTTGCCTGAAGATATGGAATTTACTTGTTTAGTGATATGAGTTTATATCAGGAAAGGAAAACACAGGTGAGTTTACACAGGGTCTTCACAAGGGGAAGAAGCGGTTGGTGGGGAGGGAAAAGAGAGTGAGGATATCAAGCTATTGAGGTCACCTCCAGTCAGTCATTTCTTCTTGGCCAGGCAATTCCATGAAACTAACATAATGTGCTCTTGAATTTTACACAGATGGCAATCAGGAGTTATTTCCCTGTGAAGTCTGTGGAAGACGCTTTGCAGCAGATGTTCTGGTAAACATAAAGACGTTTTGTAGATGTGTTTCATTGGACTTAAATGAACTGTCAAGTCAATGAGGAGGCGGCAGTGCAAAGATTAAAGACAGATGTGGAGGGGAAGCAAGGGAAGAGGAGAAGTACATAACCTATGGCTGGTGGGCCCAGAGAACACTGAGGCAGATTGATGCTGCCTCACTCAAAAGCGACCCTGTTGAACATGGTCCTCCTGAAATGATGCCAGATGGAAGTCTCTTGGCATCGTCAATGATCCCTCAAGAGGTTTTGGCTCTTCCGCCTTTTCTTTAAGCATCAAAAATTCAAATTTCAAGGCCAAAGCACCAGGGAAATTAGCTAGTCAAGAGGAATGAGCATTGAATTTTAGACATCTGGAAACTTGGCTTTTAGCCGCAAATTTGTCACTAATCCTGACAAGTCCTTTAACCTTCCTGTTTTCTGTTTTGCCACGTATACAGAACCTTCCAATTTCAGGGTTTTTATACCATTTGAACAAAATGATACGTGGATGTAAGGCCTGTTCCCAGATCTAATTGTTGTCCAGATTCAAGCTAATGACATGTCAAGTCCCCTGATTGATGACTATAAAGTTGAATAAAAGCTTGATTTATTTCAAAATTAGGGAATCAAATAGATGACACGCCCCAATATTATAAAGGGGTTCCCAAGAAAGATGATTTTTTTCAAAAAGAAAATCTAAGATGATAATACAGCTGTAAATTGGGACATTTTAGATAAAGGAGACTTATCTGGAACTTAAAGGATGTGAACTGTAAGCCTGACTACGTTTGGGACAAAAGACTATCAAATGAGGTTGTAGGTTTTATTTTTCTGGGGAATTTAAAAAACGAAACAGCTGTCTTTTAGTTAACTGTGGTTAGAGCTTCCTGAAACTAGAGGGAGAGCTTGCGGAGCTGGTTGTGGCCCTGTAGCCCACCAGTGTGTGTCACTGCCTTTGCCAGCCTGGAGCCGCACCCCCGGCCGAGAATCAGTTTGAGACCTGGGAGGTTCCATTTGCAGAGGGAACTCTAAATGTCAAGTACATCTTGGATACTTTTGAGTTTCATTTCCTAAGCCTATTTCTAAGCTATGGAGGGCATTGATCAAATGATTTGATCTTTCTCTCTCCTTTAGCTTAAAATGCATGGCTTGTTCTTAGCCAGTGCAGTGATTTTTATAGAGCTTGTATTTTGTGGGGTCTTACAAAGCTACTGTGTCAATGACAACTATTACGTGTCACACATCCACCAAGGGAGAGGGCAAAGGTCCCATAGTGGTACAGTAGCATACTTTATACAGATGGTACACAGGCAAAGCTCTGCGTGTTAGCTTCTCAGTTTTTGTATCAGAAATGTTGAATACTTGAAGGATTACTGGTTGGAGTAAAAAGTATACTGCCCACATTTGAGTTAAATATATGAACCCAAATTTGAAGTAAGTCTTTTAGCTACAAAGGCATTTTATTGTCTTTGCTCAAACACAGTATCTAGTTATATGTAACATGGATGAGAAGAGTCAGATGGATTCACTCTGCTGTGACCTGTTAGAGAATGAACTAGGCTCTGAGGAGCAAACATCGTCCCTGGAGTAGGGGCTGTTTAGGAATGCCTAGGCATTAAAAACTGATTGTGCACTTTAGAAATTCCAATCCCTACCCTTCATTTTCTAGGAAAGGCATGGACCAATATGTAAAAAACTCTTCAACAGAAAGCGTAAACCTTTCAATTCTTTGAAGCAAAGATTACAGGGCACCGACATTCCTACTGTGAAGAAGACTCCACAATCCAAGGTACTCCTGATATCTTCTTTATTGTTTGTTATTACATTCTGTGGGACTCTAAGGCCTATTTCTGGGACTTCTGGTTTCATTTTTGCTTGATAACACAGTAATGTAACTATAATCCCCCTTTACTGTTTTCTTTATAATCTTGCTCACTTAGATTTCCAAATATACTTCAGATATTTTCCAGATGTAGCAAAAAATAATCTTGTTTATGTTTTCGTTAGAGTGGCTTTAAATCTAGCAATTAACTTGAGAAGAAAGTCACTTTTAATTTTATATTTGTCTTTCTTTAAAGTTTTATAGTTTCTTTATTTTTCTGAATTTTCTTTTGTGTTTTCCCTCACTATTGTGGCCTGCAAATTATATTACTGTATTTTCCAAACCTCTTTAAGGAGTACTTTTGAAAAAGAAACTCTCCTTTTCTCCAATTTTCACAGTTCTGTTTCCTGTGAATTCAAATTCCAGCTTTAAACAAAATTGTAATGGAGAGGTATATAGTCTAGGGTATTATTTGTTGGTTTTATTTTTTACAGTCTCCACCTGTGAGGAAGTCTAACTGGAGACAACAACATGAAGACTTTATTAACACAATCCGATCAGCAAAGCAGTGTACGCTAGCCATTAAAGAAGGCCGACCCCTCCCACCTCCACCCCCTCCATCCTTGAACCCAGGTGTGTGGACATTTTGGGTTGCTTTTGAGGCTATGCTTGACTTTTGACCAAATCATCATGCCCTGTATGCACTCTGAAATTGACAATAACAATTACATAGAAGTAATTTTATTAATTATATAAAAGTAAACTTATCCTATTTTTTTCAGTTCTGCATAAAGATTCTGTCTCAACATGGGAACACCAGTGTAGCTGTGCTGTAGTATTACATATCTCCAAGGGACACCAGACACCTCTTAGCTGATAGGCATGGAGCTATGCAGAGCAAGCTAACCAACTCTGCAACAGCTCCGTCGTGTCAGATACCCACAGCTCTTTTTCTTTTCCCGGGTAAAATTCCCAAAACATGAAATTTAGCATTTTAACCATTTGAAGCTGTACAATTTAGTGGTCCACAGCTTTTTTTTTTACTGGAAACATTTTATTTGAAAATTTAAAAATCTGTAGAAAAGAGGAAGGAATAGTACACATGCCCTCCACTGAAACTTGGCAATTGTTGACGTTGTTGCCATAATTTCTCCCTTTCTCTTTTTTATCTTTGGCAAAACTATTTAAAAGTAAGTTCCAAGTAACATCAATACTTTATCTTTAGCTATTTTAGTGTGTATCTCTTAAGTTCATTTTCCTGCATAATCTCAATACTATTATCACACTTGATATATATTAATATGTTTTCCCAATTACTTTAAGAATGTTTTTTAAAGCTCTCTTCTCACCCATATTCAGCCACAATCCAGGATCCAATCACAGTTTACATATTACCTTTTGTTATCTCTTCAGTCTTTATTAAATCTTGAACAACATCCCTACCAGGCTATTTATCTTTTACAATGTCTCATGTTCTGTATTTCTCCACTTATTTAGTCATATTGGTAAACTTTTTCCTCTATCTCATCTTTCTGTAAACTGGAAGTTAGGGCTAGAATCTCAATGAGATTAACATAAATATTAATATAAGATTATTAATATATCAATATTAATCTCATCAGATACAATACATGACTTGCAAATATTGTCTCCAATTCTGTGGACTGTTTTTTCTCTCTCTTGATAATGGCCTTTAATACACAAAAGTTTTTTGTTTTGATGATGTCCAATGTATCTGTTTTTTCTTTTGTTGTCTGTGATTTTGATGTCATATCCAGAAATTAATCACCAAATCTACATCATGAAGCTTGCCCATGCTTTCTTCTTTTGGTTTTAGCTCTTATGTTTAGATTTTTTAAAATCTATTTTAAGTCTATTTTTGTGTGTGATATAAGTTTCCAACATCATTTTTTGCATGTGGCTATCCAGTTATCTCAGCACCATTTGTTAAAAAGACTTTTCTTCCCCATTGAATAATTTTGGCACCATTGTCAAAAGTCACTCAATCATATGTTTGAGGATTTATTTCTGGGCTCTCTGTTCTATTCCATTGGTCTAGATGTCTGTCTTTATGCCAGTACCAAAATGTTTTGATTACTGTAGCATTCTAGTAATTTTGACACAAGGAAGTTTGAGTACTGCAAAATACACTCAAGATTGTTTTTGCTATTTTAGGTCCTTTGAGATTCCATATGAATTTTAGGATTTTTGTTCTGTTTCTGGAAAAATATTATAATGAAATTTTGTTAGGGATTGAATTGAATATATACAATGTTTTGGGTAGTATTGTCATCTTAATAATATTAAGTTTTCCAATCCATGAACATGGGATGTCTTTCTATTATTTACATCTTCTTTAATTTCTTTTAGCAAAATATTGTAGTTTTCAATGGACAAGTCTTTCACCTCATTGGTTAAATTTGTTTCTAAGTATTTTATTCATTTTGACATTATTATAAATGGAATTTTTAACTTTCTTTTCAGATTGTTCATTTTTAGTGTATGAAAATGTAACAGATCATTGTATGTTGACTTTGTATCCTATAACTTGTGCTGAATTCATTTATAATATTATTTATGATAGTGTTTTTGTGGGATCTATAGGATTTTCTACAATAAGATTATGTCACCTGAAACAGAGATAATTTTACTTCTCCCTTCCCAATTGATATGTCTTTTATTTCTTTTTCGAACCTAAATCCTCTGGCTAGAACTTTTAGTACTATATTGAATAGGAGTTGCCAAAGTAGACATCCTTGTCTGGTGTTTTCCATTGAGGATAATATCAGTTATGGGTTATGACTTACTTTTTAAAGCATAAATAATAGCATATAATGGGTATTATAACATGGAAGTGAAATGTATGACAACAATAGCACAAGGTTGAGTGAGGAAAATGGACATATATTGTAAGGTTCTTACATTATACATGAATAGGTATAGTGTCATTTAAAGGTAGACTATTGTATAGTAAAGATGCCTATTGTAAGCTCTAGAGTAACCACTAAAAAATACTGCAATTTAGTTAATAAGACAATACATGGAGTAGAGATAAAATTGTAAAAAAGTTCAATCCAAAGGGGGAAAAAGGCACAAAGAGCAGGTGGGATAAAGACAAATAACAAGATGGTAGACTTAAACGTAACCATATGCATAATTGCATATTAATGGCCTACAGACTCCAGATAAAAGACAGAAATTGTCAAACTGAATAGTAAAGCAAGACCCAACTATAAGTTTTCCATAAGAAAAACACATTGATATAAAGACACAAGTAAGTTAAGAGCATGGGAAAAGATATACATGCAGACAATAAAACTGGAATGACTGTATTAATATAGCACAAAGTTAACTGCAGGGCAAGTATTAACAGATGATGATTCAAAAGATAAATACATCAAGAAGACCTTTCAGTTTTAAATGTTTATATGCCTAGTAACAGCTTCTAAGAATGTGAAACAAAAACTGACGAAACTGGAAGGAGAAGTAGACAGATTCACAATTATATTTGGAGATTTTATCACTCCTCTCTTAGTAACTGATAGAATACACAGCAGGAAAATCAGTAAAGATATAGAAGAGTTGAGCAACAGTAACCAATTTGACCTAATTGACATTTATACTTATCCTATGACACATAGCCACAGCAGAAGACACAGTGTTTTCAAGTATACATAAAACAGTCACCCAAGAGAGACCATATACAGGACCACAAAGTAGGTCTCAAATTTAGAATTGACATCATACATAATATATTCTTGGATCAGAATGGAATTAAATTAGAAATGTATGACAAAATATATCTTGACTATTTGGAAATCAACAAGTCATTCCTAAACCTATGGATCTAAGAAGAAATCACAAGATAAATTAGAAAGTATTTTTAACTGAGTGATAATGAAAACATCTAACTTTGTGGGATGCAGCTTAATTAATTCTTAGAAGGAATTTTATAGCTTTAAATGTTTGTAATAGAAAAGAGAAAAGGTTTACTTCAATTATCTTAAACTTTCTCTTTAAAAGATTAGGAAAAGAACAAATGAGACCTAAATTAAGTCAAAAGAAGAAAATGACATAATTCATTAAATTAACAAAATATTTTTAAAAGCATATGATCATCTCAATAGAGAAAAAGCCTTCCACAAGGTGTAACTCCTTACACATTAAAAACAATACAAAAAAAACCAAAAAACAAAAAAACAAACTTCTCAGCAAGGTAGAATTAGGAAGGAATTTCCTTTATGAAGGTCATCCTTGAGAAATCTGCAGCTAATATCACACTTAATAGTGAAAAACTGAACACTTTCTCACTGAGATCAGGAAAAAAACAAGGATGTTCATTCTGACTACTTCTATTCAACACTGTACTATTGATAATGCTCAGTGTAATAAGGCAAAAAAAATCAATTAAAATATTATATTTATATGTAAAAAGCATGTAAATTGGGGAAGAAGATGTAAAACTATCTTTATTCACAGACAACATAATCATGAATGAGTACATATAGAAAAGTCTAGGGAACTACAAAAAAGCTACTGGAATTAAAGTGAATTTAACAATGTTTCAGGATATAAGGTATACACAGGTGAGTTGTAGTTCTATATACTAGACATAAACAATTAAACAATGAAATTTAAGGCTGGGCGTGGCAGCTCATACCTGTAATTCCAGCACTTTGGGAGACCGAGGCGGGTGGATCACAAGGTCAGGAGTTCGAGACCAGCCTGGCCAAGATGGCAAAACCCAGTCGCTACTTAAAAAAAATACAAAAATTAGCCAGGTGCAGTGGCAGGTGCCTGTAATCCCAGCTACTCCGGAGGCTGAGGCAGGAGAATCACTTGAACTGGGAGGCAGAGGTTGCAGTGAGCTGAGATCGT
>NW_012105709.1:917993-935064 GCF_000951045.1 Mandrillus leucophaeus | reverse complement strand
GGAGGCAGAGGTTGCAGTGAGCCGAGATCATACCAGTGCACTCCAGCCTGGGTGACAGAGTGAGACTCAAAAAAAAAAAAAAAAAAAAAAAAGAAAGAAAAGAAAGAAATGTAATAAATTTATAATAACATAAAAAATAGTAAATATTTAGGGGTATATTTAATGAAATATATGAAGAATCTATAAAATGAAAATCTCATAGCATTCCTTCAAGAAATTAAAGAGGACCAGACTAAATGGTGAGATGTACCATTTTTCTGGTTTGGAAGACTCAAGATTGTGTTATGATGTCAGTTCTACCCAAATTAGCCTATGGATTAAATGCAATTCTAATAGAAATACCTAGAAGTTATTTTTGCTGAGTAGAACTAGCTGGCCAGGTGTGGTGGCTCATGCCTGTAATCCTAACACTTTGGGAGGCCGAGGCGGGTGGATCACTTGAGGTCAAGAGTTCGAGACCAGCTTGTCCAACACAGGGAAACCCTGCCTCTACTAAAAATACAAAAAATTAGCTGGATGTGGTGGCGGGCATCTGTAATCCCTGCTACTCGGGAGGCTGAGGCAGGAGAATCCAGGAGGCAGAGGTTGCAGTGAGCAGAGATGGTGCCACTGCACTCCAGTCTGGGTGACAAGAGCGAGCGAAACTCAGTCTCAAAAAA
This sequence comes from Mandrillus leucophaeus, assembly GCF_000951045.1. Taxonomy (NCBI): domain Eukaryota; kingdom Metazoa; phylum Chordata; class Mammalia; order Primates; family Cercopithecidae; genus Mandrillus; species Mandrillus leucophaeus. The sequence goes on along the minus strand of NW_012105709.1, from coordinate 934,405 downwards.
AAAAAAAAAAAGAGAAAGAAAGAAAAGAAAGAAATTGACTAGCTGATTCAAAAATCTTATGGAAATGGAAAGGATCTGGAATACGCAAGATAGTTTTTTAAAAAGCATAAAATTAGAGTATTTACATTACCTGATGTCAAGACTTATTGTAACATTACAGTGATCATGACAACTTGGTGTTGGTGTATCAATTTAACAGAAAATAGAATCTAGATACAGATACCCCCCTATCTGTAGGTAACTGATTTTCTTAAAAGATGCCAAGGTAATTTACTGGGGGAAAGGCTAGTCTTATCAACAGATGATGGTGGAACAACGGATATCCATATGGAAAAATGAACCTTGATTCTTATACCATTGTCTTAATCTGTTTGTGTTGCTGTAAAGAAATACCCGAGGCTGGGTAATTTATAAAGAAAAGGGGTTTATTTGGCTTACAGTTCTGCAGGTTGTACAAGAAGCATGGCACTGCATCCGCTTCTCTTGAGGATCTCAGGAAGTCTCCAATCATGATGGAAGGTGAAGGGGAGCAGGCATCACATGTCAAGAGAGAAAGCAAGAAGGAAGGAAAGGAGGTGGGAAGGAGGAGTGACAGGCTCTTCTTCTTCTTTTTCTTCTTATTTTTTTTTTGAGAGGGAGTCTCACTCTGTCACCCAGGCTGGAGTGCAGTGGCATGATATCAGCTCACTGCAACCTCCACCTCTCAGGCTCAAGCCATCCTCCCACCTCAGCCTCCCTAGTAGCTGGGACCACAGATGCATGCCACCGCACCTGGCTAATTTTTTGTATTCTTGGTAGATGTGGGGTTTCTCCATGTTGCCCAGGCTGGTCTTGAATTCCTGGACTCAAGCAATCCGCCTGCCTTGGGCTCGCAAAGTGTTGGGATTACAGGTTTGAGCCACTGCACCCAGCCCAGGCTCTTCTTAACAATAAGTTGTGATGGGTGGTAATAGAGCAAGAACTCACTCCATACCAAAAGGACAGCACCAAGCTTGTTCATAAGAGATCCACCCCCATGATCCAAACAGCTCCCACTAGGCCTGCCTCCAACATTGAAGATCAAATTTCAACATGAGATTTGAAGGGGACACATATCTAAACTGTATCAACCACAGACAAAAAGTCATTCAAAAAGGATCATTGACCTAATATAATTGTTACAACTAATGACCAACAAAGATTTGCCAGGCAGAACACAAAATCCACTAATAATTTTTTTTAAAAAAAGGAAATTAGCAAATTAGGCCTTACCAAAATTAAAAATTTCAGTTTGAGACTTAAGAAAATGAATCTGGTCTAAAGAAATGATCAATAAAGAAAACAACAACAACAACAACAAAAATGGAAAGGCAAGTTACAGACAGGGAGACAAATATTCATAATATGCATATCTGACATAACAGGAATATATAAAGAACTCTTAAAACTCAGTAATGAGACAACCCAATCAGAAAAGGTCAAGAGATGTATTTGAACAGACACATCATAAAATAATAGCCAATAAGCACATGAAAAGATACTCAACATCATTTTCATTAGGAAAATGCAAATTAAAAACCATGAGATACCACTACACAGCCACTTCAATGGCTAAAATTAAAGACTAACAATACAATGCCTGTAATCCCAGCACTTTGGGAGGACGAGGTGGGTGGATCTCTTGAGGCCGGGAGTTCGAGACCAGCCCGGCCAACATGGCAAACCCTGTCTCTACTAAAAATACAAAAAATTTAGCCGGGCATGGTGGCTCACTCCTGTAATCCCAGCTACTTGGGAGGCTAAGGCATGATAATCATTTGAACCTGGAGGCAGAGGTTGCAGTGAGCAGAGATTGTGCTAATGTACTCCAGCCTGGGTGACAGAGCAAGACTCTGTCTCAAAAAAGAAAGAAGAAAAAGACTGACACTGTTAAGTGTTTGCTATGATGTGGACCAACTGGAAGTCTCATATGCTGCTGATAGAAGTATAAAATAGTACAACCACTTTGCACTGGTATTTTCTTAATAAGTTAAACATACACTTAGCCTATACAGCAATTCCATTTCTTGGTATTTATACAAAAAATGAAACGTGTCCATAAAAAATATTTACATGAATGTTAGCGTAAGCAAGCTTTATTCATATAACGTAAACTGGAAACAACTAAAAATAATCTGTCAACAATTGAATAGGTAAACAGATTGTGGAATATTTACAAAATAGACTAGTATTCAACAATAAGAAGGAAATACATGCAGTAACATAGATGTTCTATTATATGAAATTATAGGTCAGGGAAATCTTATGAATAGTAACAGGAAATGGATAATTGGTTGCCTGAGACTGGGTTTTGCAAAATATTGACTGAAAGGGGGCATGAGGGAACTTTCTGGGGTGATGAAAATGTTCTGTATTTTAATTAGGGTGGTTAAAATGGATACATTTGTCAAAACTCATTGAACTGTACATGTAAAATAGGTGCATTTACTTGTGTGTAAATTATTCCTCAAAAAGACTATTTAAGAAAGTGCAAAAATGAAAAGCCACAGTGTAGTCATACTATAAAATCGTCTGAAAAATAAGTCATCTGAACTTCTATACCAGAAAATAATCCTCATATTTGCTTCCCTTTTATTGAGTGCTAATGAAAATATATCTTGAAATGATGTGTTGTCTTAAGATATTCAGTAGAAAGATCTGTGCTGTGATTTTAGTAATAATATAAGTACTTTGGCAACAAGTTTCATATAACAAAAAACATCTTTTATGAGAAATATATTCATTTTAAGATCAGAAGCTACAGCATTGATGGCTACCTTATGGTTCTTTAATTGAATAAGTGAAACCATGTCAGATGTCCTGCTGTGTGAATTTCTCTCACATTTTAGATCCAACTTGGATCTAACTTGGATCTAAAATGTGGGGATTATTGTTTCTCCAAAAAAAAATTCCTTTTGTAAGGCCTCACCAAATGTTCAATTTATTTTTCTTTTCTTTATATTTCTATGCTAACATATCATTTTATAATGAACTTCTTTCTTGTGCCCTTTACATAATTTTATGCAACAAACCAAATGATTATATGCACTCCCAATATTTTCACCACAATTGGATGATTTTGTTTGTGCAGGGATTTTATATTAGCCCAGAATTCTCAGGCTTAAGTACTAGAGAATTTATTTGCTGTTGTTGTTGTTGTTTTTCTTTCTTTTTTTTTTTTTTTTTTTTTGAGATGGAGTTTTGCTCTTGTTGCCCAGGCTGGAGTGTAATGGTAGGACCTCAGCTCACTGCAAACTCCACCTCCCAGGTTCAAGCAGTTCTCCTGTCTCAGCCTCCTGAGTAGCTGGGATTACAGGCACCCATCACCATGCCCAGCTAATTTCTGTATTTTTAGTAGAGACAAGATTTCATCATACTGGTCAGGCTGATCTTGAACACCTGACCTCAGGTGATCCACCCACTTCGGCTCTCCGAAGTGCTGGGATTACAGGCATGAGCCACTGTGCCCAGCCAGTATGAGAGAATTTATATACATATAACTAGAATTATATATAACATGGCCTAACATGCATGAATGTGCCAGTAATTTCCCTTTTTTTCTCAGCATGTTTCCCTATTTTCATGATTCAGTTTTTGAGACATGCCTATATTCTGCTTTTTAGTGACTTAGCTAAGCCTGTCAATGATTTAAATTTCTCAGATACTGTGACAGTTTATGGGGACAGTGATATAGAATATTTATAATTGTTATTTTTCTGTGAGACCTGGGACATTCAGTTACCATTTTATATAGCTACATAGACATGGATATACAGCACCATGTTGGCATTTTAAAATAATGCTTGGTTTTCCACTTTTCTGTGAGATCTAGCCACCATATTCCTCATAAGAATTCATTTGTACTCTGACTTTTAAAATCATTACCTATTGAAATAAATAGGACGTGGTGATTTTCTGAAAACATTATTGATAGAGGAAGAGAGGTGACTCCGATTGAACTGACAGTAGAACAAATAACTCGGTCATGCTGGGTTCAGATTATTGTTGCAGAAAACACAACAATTCTTAAAGTATGTGAAGTTCAACATAAATAGAATCAGCAACCTTGAATTCTCAGCCACAGGACCCTCTCCTGCCTGCTCTCTGCCCCTCTGGTGGGGACTTACGTTCCTTCTGTAGGTTCCCAGAGGCCTTAGTGCCTCCTCTTCTACAGTTTATCCCACCAAGCAGTAATTGTCTGTTTGCCTAGTCATCTCTGAGATTTTCATTGGCAGAGAAATAGACTTCAACTGCTGTCTCCATGGTGATATGTAGTACCAAACACACAGAAGGGTGGCAGTGAGTGAATGAGCAAGTGCGATTAAGGAAGCTACTCAATATTGCCATGATCATTGTCTTTGCCTAATGTGAGTAGGGTTTATGGTTGCGGCATTTCTTATGTAAGACTTCGATTTCCAGCTGGCAAAATTGAAGAAATAATCACCAAGCTGAGAGCCATGTTCTAGATGGTTCTTCTAAACCATTGTAAATGAATTCTGAATGATAATGGCACTTTCTATTGTACTTTTTTCCTAGGCAGTTTCACTTCTATTTGGTAGTTGGAAACATAATCTTGCTGAACCTGTTTCCTTATAGCAATAGCTAGCATTTATAAAACATTTAGTATATTCCACCCTGCCCACTGTGCCAAGCCTTTATGTGGGTTATCATAGTTAACTTTCACAACAACCTGACGAAACGGGTGATATGTAGGTGCTGGGAAAATGGAAGCTTAAGGAGGTTGGGTAACTTGCCTGCGTTCACACAGATAGCAAGTAAAGAACTCAGGCTCAAAACCACTCAGGCAAGCTCTAGCATTGGGCTTTTTATCATTTTCCAGTGCTGTCCTGTTCTGTTTTTTTCAAAGCATTTAACTCCGTGTGAAACTTTTATTTATTTGTTTCTGTACTAGAATGCTTACTCCTTGATTTCAGAGACATTGCATCCCCAGGTGTAAGACAGCACCTGGCACCAAGTAGATGCTCAATCAGTATTAAATAATGATGAGGTACTGCCTTCTGGATGGAGTAAGAAATAAAGGATAAGGTTACCACATAATTTGTAAGTGCTTAACAATTGTTACATTTTATGAATATACATTTTAGGAAATGATTTGTTCAAATAGAAAACTCCCTAAACTGCTTTAAAAGGTGGCTTACAAAAAATTCTTAATATCCCTTCATGAAATATCCATCCACACATGTAGGAATTTTGACTATACACTAACACAAGTTCTACACTGAGTTTGAGGTTGATGCAGTTTCACAACCTTCTTGGGGTGCGGGGGGGGGATTATTTTATGTTGCTGATATCTAGTATGTTATCCCTTTAAGGTGCCTAAAACAAAACAAAGCAAACATCAATCTCTGCTTGATTTAGAGAGGTAGGTGCCAACCTAGTTTTGCTATGAGCAACTCCACGTTCTAAGAAGATCTTGGCTCTTTCCCAGTTCTCATTTCTCTCACTAGCCAATTATGTCTGGTAATTGCAAATGAAAGAAGAATTTAGACAAAAAGATATTATACAGAACCACAGAGAACCTGAGGCCGACAGGAGCTGCCTGGGCCATTGCATCTCTGGAAGCTGAAGCTGTTTTTGGTGAACTTTCCTATCATCCCTCCTTTTCTCCCTTTTCTATTTTTTGACTCCTCACCTTTTATCCTATTACTATCTCCTTCCTGAATATAGCCTGCTCACTTAGTAGTTAAGTGAAAAAAAAATCTAGCCTCTGCAAAAGCAGTATGTCTTTCTGCCAGTGACACAGTCCCATTGACTTCCGTTCACATCTCCCAAACCCCCATTTTGAAACATCCCATCTCCCTCTGTAACTCCGTAACTTCTGTAAGACCCACCCAGCACTACAACCTAGGTTTTGAATATTCTATGCCCTTCTGTGCCATCAATATTAACATTCTGTGTTTCTAGAACTACTTTCTTTACACAGGATTTACTAAATAATTCATTTCATTGGGAAGTTCTTAAGTATAATCTTCTTTGTTTTTCTGGAAAAGTATATCACTTAAACATTTCAAGGGCACATACTTGAAATGAATGCACAGGCTGTGACATTTTTCCCTGCCATGTCCTTTAGTTGAGCCCTGCATGTCTCCCCCTTTGGGAGTTTGGGATCTTGTTCTTTCATGTTGGAGCAGAGTTCATATCATTACTTATATATTTATTTATTTATTTACGTATTTGAAATAGTGTCTTGTTTTGTTGCCCAGGCTGCCGTGCGGTGCATGATCACAGCTGACTGCAGCGTTGACCTTCTGGGCTCAAGCTATCCTCTCGAGTGGCTGGAACCACAGGCACACACCACCACACCTGGCTAATTTTTTGTAGGGACAGGGTTTTGCTATGTTGCCCAGGCTGGTCTCAAACTCCTGGGCTCAAACAATCCACTCACCTCACCCTCACAAAGTGCTGGGATTACTGGCATGAGCCATAATATCCTTATTTCACTTAATGTAGTTCACTCTATAATTCTGTAGTTGTTTTTGAAATGTTAATTGCCATTTGTTATCTTTACATTCAGATTATATTCAATGCCCATATTGTATGAGGAGGTTTAATGAAACCGCAGCCGAGCGACATATTAATTTCTGCAAGGATCAGTCTTCTCGCCGAGTCTTTAATCCAGCTCAGACAGCAGCCAAATTGACATCCAGAGCTCAGGTAACTATCTCTCCCCAGGTGTTGGCTCTTGTGCCCTTGCATGCCGGGGGTGAGCAGGTAGAATTCCCTAGAGAACCTCAATTACCCATCCTAAGAAGTGTAAGGGTGAAGAGAACTGATCACCATTGCTCATCCCTATGGGAGCTGACTTCTTTTGAAGAATGCTTTCCAGCTAATGGCACCTTTGGGTGTTGTAGAAAAAAACATTTCTAAAGTATTTGTAGTTTCTTTGGGTGAAGACTTGAATATATAGTGTTTCTATAGTATTATGGCAAAACTCTTTATCAAACAGTAGGTATCAACCTTAACCATCCAGAAAAGAATTACGAATCTAAAGTGAAACTGCCTGAGTGAGACGGGCTGTCCCAAGGCAACTTCCCCACAGGTCATGTGTTTTGCTCTGTAGAGGAGGGGTCTTCACCTTTTATTTAAAGTCACAGAATCAGCAAGTTAAAGGGATATGTGAAAGAACGGAAGCAGCTGTTATAATTAGGTGCAAATCAGTAAAATAACAACCTGAAGTGGAAGACAGTAGATTTATAAACCACAGAACTGGAGCCAGCAAACAGCACCATACACATCAAAGGTCTCAGGTACATACCTACAATATAGCATAAAAACTATTCGTTTCATAGACATGCTTAGATGCCATGAAAAGTTGGTTTGAATACTTTAAGTGTATACAGACTGTTTATTTTTGAGACAGGGTCTCACTCTGTTGCCCAGGCTGGAGTGCAATGGTATAATCATGGCTTATCGCAGCTTTGACTTCCCAGGCGCAGGTGCTCCTCCCACTTCAGCCTCCTGAGTAGCTGAAACTACAGGTGCATGGCACCACGTCTGGCTAATTTTTTGTATTTTTAGTAGAGATGGGGTCTCACTGTGTTGCTCAGGCTGGTCTCGAACTCCTGGGCCCAAGCGATCTGCCCTCTTCGGCCTCCCAAAGTGCTAGGACTACAGCTGTGAGCCATCGTGCCTGGCCCCTGCAGCCTGTTTAGAAAGCTTCTGGTTAAATCCGGTATCTAATGGAGTGGGACCCTTTCCAACAAAAGCGGATCCCACAGACTGTGGATCATGAGCTCTATTCCCATAAGCATTAGAGAGTTATTGACTATCACACATGTACCAGAAACTGTGCTAGCTACTGGTTGATCAAGCATTTGTCATTGAAAGATGGAGGAGGACTTGGAGCTGGTACAGTTGGCATATATAGGAGAGCTATGGAAGAAGAAGTCACTGCAATTCCTGGAAGTCTTCAAAGGCAAGCAAACGTTTTGCCCTTAAATATCAAAATGGGTTCACCAGCCTAGAGTTGGGGTTGGGAAGCGCTTTATGCACAAAACATCCAGCTTGTGGCCTGAGGCACCCATCTGGGGGGCTAAAGCATACAGTACCTATGAAAGAGGTACAGGATGCCAGATGTGGTGGCTCATGCCTGTAATCCCAGCACTTTGGGAGGCTGAGGTGGGCAGATCACCTGAGGTAGGGAGTTTGAGACCAGCCTGACCAACATGGAGAAACCCCGTCTCTACTAAAAATATAAAATTAGCCGTGCGTGGTGGCACATGCCTGTAATCCCAGCTACTTGTGAGGTTGAGGCAGGAGAATCAGTTGAACCTGGGAGACGGAGGTTGTGGTGAGCCGAAATCATGCCATTACACTCCAGCCTGGGCAACAACAGTGAAACTCCGTCTCAAAAAAATAGAAAGAAAGAAAGAAAAGAAAGAAAAGAAAGAAAAGGAAGGGAGGGAGGGAGGGAGGGAGGAAGGAAGGAAGGAAGGAAGGGAGGGAAGGAAGGACAGGGACAGGCAAGATAGGCAGCCAGATCTAGAAAGGCTTTAACTCAAGTCAGTTGAGAGAGGAAGAAAAGAGGAATTGATTGAAGAGACACCCTAAAATCAAGGACAGCCAGACCTGAGGGCCTGGAAGCAGGAACTGGAAAGTCCTCAGGAAGTCAGGCAGTCCTCCTTTGTACTTTGCCATCCCGTCTCTTCCTCCTGCTATTCACTGCCTTCTGTTCTCTCTGACGATGGGGTTTCTTGGCCTTTCTGTCCAATTGGCCTCATGTGTCATCCTGCAGGCAGTGTGGGTTGGGTGAACAGTGGAAGCTGGAGTGACATGGAACTGGCTTTTAAGGAAGGTCACTTTTGCAACTACTGTTCCGCATGGATTAATGGGAGACCAAGTAGGACCCACCACAACAGGGAAAAAATGAGGGCCTAGATTAGGAAGATTAATAGGGTGTGTGGGAGGGAGAATCTAAGAAATAATTGGTGAGACTGAGAAAATGATTAGACATAGGATAAAAGAGGGGATCAGAGTTGACAATAAGGTTTTCAGCTCCAGAGCCTGGAGAGATAGGAAGACAATCTCTGTAGATAATAGAACACAGGAGGGAGGACATATTGGTGTTGAGGGGCAGTGGTTATGATAAATACAGTTTTATAGATTCAGTTTTGTTTTTTACTTTTGTTTTTGAGACAGAGTCTCACTCTGTCACCCAGGCTGGAGTGCAGTGGCGCAATCTCGGCTCACTGCAACCTCCGCCTCCCGGGTTCAAGCGATTCTCCTGCCTCAGCCTCCCAAGTAGCTGGGATTACAGTCACCCACCACCACTCCCAGCTAATTTTTGTATTTTTAGAAGAGACGGAGTTTCACCATGTTGGCCAGGCTGGTCATGAACTCCTGACCTCAAGTGATCTGCTTGCCTCAGCCTCCCAAAGTGCTGGGATGACAGGCATGAGCCACCACACCTGGCCTAGATTCAGTCTTGACATCTGAGATAGCATGGGAAGAAGTGCAATGTAGAAAAAGCCAGGATTCTACATTCAGTAGTCAGGGTTTGAATTTCTTTTTTTTTTTTTTTTCTTGAGATGGAGTCTCACTCTGTTGCCCAGGTTGGAATGCAGCAGTGCGATCTCAGCTCACTGGAAACTGCCTCCCGGGTTCAAGCAATTCTTGTGTCCCAGCCTGCCAAGTAGCGGGATTACAGGCGCCCACCACCATGCCTGGCTAATTTTTGTAATTTTAGTAGAGACGAGATTTCACCATGTTGGCCAGGCTGGTCTTGAACTCCTGACCTCAGGTGATTCGCTTGCCTTTGTCTCCCAAAGTGCTGGGATTACAGGCATGAGTCCCCGTGCCCAGCCAGGGTTTGAATTTTAATTCTATAATTTAGGTAAACTTGGCTGATTTACTTAAATTCTTTGAGATTCACTTTAATCTGTCAAATGGGGTTAATCATGTGTGCCTTGCTGAGTTGTTGGGGGACTTAAAGATAAGTGAAGGACCCAGTTCAGTGTCTTGCACATAGGGGCTCCTCCTTTCCTCTCTCTACGTTACCCCACCCTCCCCTTCTACAGTAGCCTTTTCTAGTTGATACGATTGGCACCACACCTTTGGAGGAATATGACTACTTTGGGCTTGATTACAGCCTAATTATGGAAAAGTTTCTTTGTATAAGTCTACCTATATTCTGTAAAGCAGTAAAAGGTGAGTTACATTTCTGCAAATGGTTCCTCTTACCGGTCTCCATAGTTAGTCAGCTTTAGTGGGGCCAAGGAGAGCACAGGAAAGCAGCAAACGGAAGTGTTTTTATTCCTGAAGAAGGCCAGCTGGCTGTCAGTGTAACCAGTGACTTGGCCCCATTCCTCTCCTTGTTTTCCAGAGCTGAGTGGTGATTGGGAACACAGAAGAAAAATTGCTTGCTTTGTGAATTCCTTCACTCACTGTAGAGTATATCTGAACAGCCGTATTTGTTTCCTTTGTGCCAGCTTCACCACTTTGGGGCCTTGTCTAATAGTGAGGCTTACTCAAAAATGGAACAGGAAAGGAGGGGTTGTTTCAGTTTTGAAGGGCTGTTAACAACACAGCCGAAATATGTTTCTATTTTAAACATAATCAGCTTTTAAAATGTGTCATACCCTTAACCAAAAGAGACCAATATGGGCCTCTAAAAATAACTTTATTTGTGTGAATGGGGATGAGCTGTGTGTTATAGTCTCTCAGCCATTCTTACCCAAGTGAGAATTCTCACTTGGGGTAACAGGTTATCTTTATACTGCAGTTTCCATGGAACTGGAGGTGGGATCAGTGACAAGGTGAAAGGAGCATGTGAGAAACCTTTTGGTCCTTATTTCGTTTTAATATAACTATTCTGCTGCTGCTGCTCTGCAGGGAGGGGGATGGTATAGGGATGTTGTAATTTCATGCTTAAAACATTTGTTGCCTGCCAATCTGTTTTTCTTCTCTGTTCATGTTAAAAAAAAACAAAAAAACAAAAACTGTCTTCAACTGTAGTGAAAAAAATAAAATGTTCTTTAACCTTTATTGACATTAAGTGATTTCTTATGTCTCCATACAACTAATTTTATAGGATGAATATATCACTAACAACCCCAAGGGCTTCATTATGGAAGGGAAGCTTCAAAACCCAGATATGGCTTTGAGCACCAGCTGGGAGGACAAGAACTAGGCTAACTGAAGTGCAGGGTGTGTGTCTGTCCCCTTCTCCTGGATTCAGGGAGTCCCTGCAGATGATGCCAGTCTGCTGCTGGTGAAGTGGGAACAACCGTACCTCCTATGTGGTACCTGAGGTTACAGAAGGTGTTCTCTTTGTCTCTCTTTCTTTCTCTCTCTGTAGGGTAGGGCTCAGATGGGTCCAAAAAAAGAACCAACTGTTACCAGTGCCGTGGGAGCTTTGCTGCAGAACAGGGCCCAGGTGGCCACAAGTGAAGTCCCAACCAACTCCGGTGAGTCAGAGAGTGCATTTCAGCTCTCAAATGATGGGGGTCAGAGGAGATCACTATTGGGTCTGGGATTCACCGGTAGTCTGCAAAGGCTCTAAGACATTCACACTGCTAAGACATTCACTGATATTTGGAGTAGAGGTTAAAGCTTATTTGCCAAAAGGGAGTATTTCTTAATTTATCAGGATTACACAACTTTCACAATGTACAAGTCAAATTCTATTATTGCAATGGGAGTCTAGAACCATTGTTCTCTGGTCTAGTAAAATTGAAGAGATTGAAAACAGGAGAAGACCATGTGTCTTATGTTTGTGTTGAAAATAAAGGGAAAGTTTCTTCTCTAGAAATAAATACAGATCCTCCTCAACGTATGATGGGGCTATGTCCTGATAAGCCCATTGTAAATAGAAATATGATTTTAAAAAATGCATTTAACACCCCAATTAACTCATGTAAAGTTGAAAAATCTTATGTCAAACTATCATAAGTCAAGAATTTCTGTACAGTCATCCCTCGGTATCCACAGGGAATTGGTCCCAGGGCCCTAGTGGATACCAAAACCTGAGATGTTCAAGTTTCTGATATAAAATGGTGTAGAATTTGTATATAACCTAGGCACATCCTCCTGTATACACTAAATCATCTCCAGATTACTTATAATACCTAAGGCAATATAAATACTATGTAAGTAGTTGTTATGCTATATTAAAATTGTTGTATTATTTTTTATTATTGGTACAGTTGTGTTTTATTTATTTATTTATTTATTTATTTATAAATGTTCTCCATCTGTAGTTGTTAAATCTGCAGATGTGGAACCCATGGGAACAGAGGCTGACTGTAATTTCTTCAAAGTAGCAGCAAGGCAGAACCATAGGAGCCATCCTAATGGGGATGAGGTGGTATCTCATTTTAGTTTTAATTTGCATATCTCTAATGATTTGTGAGGTTAAGCCTCTTTTCAAGTGCTTATTGATCATTTGTATATATTCGTTGAAAAAATGTCTGTTCAAGTCCTTTGCCCATTTTTGAATTGTTTTTGTTGTTTTGGTTTTTGCTAACTTAATCACCAGTGTAATTAGTTGTTTTTGTTGTTGACTTTTAGGAATTCTTTATGTATTCTGGATATTAATCCCTTATCAGCCATATGGTTTATAAATGTTCTTTTATTTCCTATTCCATGGGTTGCCTTTTTTACTCTGTTGATATTCTTGTGTATATGTGTGTGTGTTTGTTTGTTTGATTTTGAGACAGGGTCACTGTTGCCCAGGCTGGAGTACAGTGGCACAATCATAGCTCACTGCAACTTCAACCTCCCAGGCTCAAGTGACCCTCCCACCTCAGCCTCCCGAGTACCCAGGACTATAGGCATGTGCCACCATGCCCAGATAATTTTTAAATTTTTCATAGAGATAAGTTCTCACTATGTTGATATTCTCCTGATTCATAAATTTTTAAAATTTTCGTGAAGTCCAATTTGTCTATTTTTCTTTGGTTGCCTCTGGTGACCAAGAAATCCAAGAAATTGGATTAATCTTTGCCTAATCCAGGGTCAGAGAGGTTTACTCCTATGTTTTTGTCTAAGCTAAGGCTAGCTTTAGATCTTATATTTTAGGTCTTTGATCCATTGTGAGTTAATTTTTAATATTTGGTGTTAGGTAATGGTCCAGCTTCATTCTTTCGAATGTGGATGTCCAATTTCCCCATTCAACCAATGGTCTTGCACCCTTGTCAAAAATCATTTGACCATGTAAACAAGGGTTTATTTCTGGACTCTGTTCTATTTCATTGGTTTATATGTCTGTCTTTATGCCAGTATTACATTTCCTTGATTACTATAGCTTTTAGTAAGTAGTGACATAAGGAACTATGAGTCCTCCAAGATACAGCCAAGATTGCTTTGGCTATTTGGGATCCCTTGAGATTCCATGTGAATTTTAGGTTGGGCTTTTTTATTTCTGCAAGAAACATCATTGAGATTTTAACAGTGATTGCACTGAATCTGTAGATTGCTTTGTTTAGTATGGACATCTTAACAATAGTAAGTCTTCAAATCCATGAACATCTAATATATTTCTGTTTATTTATGTCCTGTTTGTTGGTGTTTTTTTTTTTTTTTTTATCATGAAAGGGTGTTGAATTTTCTCAAATGCTTTTTTATGCATCAGTTGAGTTGGTGATGTAATTTTTGTCCTTTATTCTGTAAATGTAGTGTACATTGATCAATTTTCATGTGTTGAACCATCCCTGTATCCCAGGAACAAATCTCACATGGTCATGGTGTATAATCCTTTTAACATGCTACTGAACTTGATTTGTTAGTATTTTATTGAGGATTTTTGCATTAATGTTCGTAAGGGATATAGTTTTCTTATAGTGTCTTTGAAGTCAGGGTACCCTTGGCCTTATGGAATGAATTAGGAATGTTCCTACTTCTTAATATGTTTGGGAAAAGTTTGAGAAGGTTTGGTATTAGTTCTTCTTTAAATGTTTGGTAGAATTTACCAGTGAAGCTCTCAGGTCTGGAGCATTTTAATGTCATAAGATTTTTTATTATTAATTCTATCTCCTTACTAGTTATAAGTCTTTGAAATATTCTATTTGTTCATGATTTACTGTAGGTAGGTGTTTTGTTTTTTAGGAATTGATCCATTTCATCTAGGTTATCCAATTTTTTGGTATATATTTTTTCATAATACTTTCATGAAATCCTTTTTTATTTCTATAGCATTGGTAGTTATATCTCCACTTTCATTTCCGATTTTAGTAATTTGTGTGTTTTCTCTTTTTAAATTTTAACTTTTTTTTTTTTTTTTTGAGAGAGAGAGCCTCACTTTGTTGCCAAGGCTGAATTGCAGTGGTGAAATCTTAGCTTACTGCAACCTCCATCTCCTGGGTTCAGGCGATTCTCCTGTCTCAGCTTCTCCAGTAGCTGGGACCACAGACACACACCACCACACCTGGCTAATTTTTGTATTTTTAATAGAGACAGAGTTTTGCCGTGTTAGCTAGGCTGGTCTTGAAATTCTGGCCTCAAGTGATCTGCCTGTCTTGGCCTTGCAAAGTGCTGGGATTACAGGCATTAGCCACTGTGCCTGGCCCCTCTCTTTTTTTTTTAATTAGTCTATCAAGCTAATGGTTTTCTTTTTAAGTTCAGGGGTACATGTGCAGGATGTGCAGGTTTATTACATAGGTAAACATGGGCTATGGTGATTTGCTGCACAGATCATCCCGTCACCTAGGTATTAAGCCGAGCATCCATGAGCTATTCTTCTTCATGCTCTCCCTCCTTCCCCCATTCTCCAACAGGCCTCAGTGTGTGTTGTTCCCCAGCGTGTGTCCATGTTTTCTCATTATCCAGCTCCCACTTATAAGTGAGAACATGTGGGATTTGGTTTTCTGTTCCTGCATTAATTTGTGGAAGATAATGGCCTCCAGCTCCATTCATGTCCCAGCAAAGGACACCATCTCATTCCTTTTTATGGCTGCATAGTATTCCATGGTGCATATGTACCACATTTTCTTTATCCAGTCTACCATTGATAGACATTTAGGTTGATTCCATGTCTTTGCTATTGTGAATAGTGCTACAATGAAAATACATGTGCATGTATCTTTATAATAGAATGATTTATATTCCTTTGGGTATATATTCAGTAATGGGATTGCTGGGTCAAATGGTATTTCTGCCTCTAGATCTTTGAGGAATCACCACACTGTCTTCCACAATGGTTAAACTAATTTACAGTTCCACCAACAGTGTAAAACTGTTCCTTTTTCTCCACAACCTTGCCAGCATCTGTTATTTTTTAACTTTTTAATAATAGCTATTCTGATTGGTGTAAGATGGTATCTCATTGTGGTTTTGATTTACATTTCTCTTATGTTCAGTGAAGTTGAGCTTTTTTCATATGTTTGTTGGCTGCATGTATGTCTTCTTTTGAGAAGTGCCTGTTTATGTCCTTGGCCTACATTTTAATGAAGTTGTTTTTATCTTTTAAATTTGTGTAAGTTCCTTGTAGATGCTACATATTAGATCTTTGTCAGATGGATAGATTGCAAACATTTTCTCCCATTCTGTAAATTGTTCACTCTGATGATAGTTTCTTTCACAGTGCAGAAGCTCTTTAGTTTAACTAGACCCCATTTGTCAATTTTTGCATTTGTCGCAATTGCTTTTCGTGTCTTCATCATGAAATCTTTGCCCATGCCTATGTTCTGAATGGTATTGCCTAGATTTTCTTCTATGGTTTTTATAGTTTTGGGGCTTTACATTTAAGTCCTTATTACATCTTGAGTTGATTTTTACAGATGGTGTAGGGAAGGGGTCTAGTTTAAATTTGCTGCATATGGCTGGCCTGTTATAGCAGCACCATTTATTAAATAAATAATTCTTTCCCCATTGCTTGTTTTTGTCAGGTTTTTTGAAGATCAGATGGTTTTAGGTGTACAAACTTGTTTCTGGCTTCTCTATTCTGTTCCATTGGTCTCTGAGTCTTTTTGTACTTGTGTAATACTGTTTTGGTTACTGTAGTCTTATAGTGTAGTTTGAAGTTGGGTAGCGTGATGGCTCCAGTTTTGTTCCTTTTGCTTAGGATTGTCTTGACTATCTGGGCTCTGTTTTGATTTCATATAAATTTTAAAATAGTTTTTTTCTAATTCTGTGAAGAATGTCAGTGGTAGTTTAATGGAAATTGCATTGCATCTATAAATTGCTTTAGGCAGTATGTCAATTTTCATGATATTGATTCTTCCTATTCATGAGCATGGTATATTTTTCCATTTGTTTGTGTCATCTCTGATTTCTTTGAGCAGTAGTTTATAGTTCTCTTTGAAGAGATTCTTCACTTCCCTTTTTAGCTGTATTCCTGGGCATTTTATTCTTTCTGTGCCAATTGTGAATGGAGGTTCACTCATGATTTGGCTCTCAGCTTGCCTATTGTTTGTATATGGGAATGCTAGCAATTTTTG
>NW_012105709.1:913041-917943 GCF_000951045.1 Mandrillus leucophaeus | reverse complement strand
TTTTATCTTTTAAATTTGTGTAAGTTCCTTGTAGATGCTACATATTAGATCTTTGTCAGATGGATAGATTGCAAACATTTTCTCCCATTCTGTAAATTGTTCACTCTGATGATAGTTTCTTTCACAGTGCAGAAGCTCTTTAGTTTAACTAGACCCCATTTGTCAATTTTTGCATTTGTCGCAATTGCTTTTCGTGTCTTCATCATGAAATCTTTGCCCATGCCTATGTTCTGAATGGTATTGCCTAGATTTTCTTCTATGGTTTTTATAGTTTTGGGGCTTTACATTTAAGTCCTTATTACATCTTGAGTTGATTTTTACAGATGGTGTAGGGAAGGGGTCTAGTTTAAATTTGCTGCATATGGCTGGCCTGTTATAGCAGCACCATTTATTAAATAAATAATTCTTTCCCCATTGCTTGTTTTTGTCAGGTTTTTTGAAGATCAGATGGTTTTAGGTGTACAAACTTGTTTCTGGCTTCTCTATTCTGTTCCATTGGTCTCTGAGTCTTTTTGTACTTGTGTAATACTGTTTTGGTTACTGTAGTCTTATAGTGTAGTTTGAAGTTGGGTAGCGTGATGGCTCCAGTTTTGTTCCTTTTGCTTAGAATTGTCTTGACTATCTGGGCTCTGTTTTGATTTCATATAAATTTTAAAATAGTTTTTTTCTAATTCTGTGAAGAATGTCAGTGGTAGTTTAATGGAAATTGCATTGCATCTATAAATTGCTTTAGGCAGTATGTCAATTTTCATGATATTGATTCTTCCTATTCATGAGCATGGTATATTTTTCCATTTGTTTGTGTCATCTCTGATTTCTTTGAGCAGTAGTTTATAGTTCTCTTTGAAGAGATTCTTCACTTCCCTTGTTAGCTGTATTCCTGGGCATTTTATTCTTTCTGTGCCAATTGTGAATGGAGGTTCACTCATGATTTGGCTCTCAGCTTGCCTATTGTTTGTATATGGGAATGCTAGCAATTTTTGCACATTGATTTTGTATTTTGAGACTTTGCTGAAGTTGCTTACCAACTTAAGAAGCTTTTGACCTGAGACAATGGGGTTTTCTAGATCTAGGATCATGTCATCTGCAAATAAAGATAGTTTGACTTCCTCTCTTCCTATTGGAATCCTCTTTCTTTCTTTTGCCTGATTGCCCTGGACAGAACTTCCAATACTATATTGAACAGGAGTGGTGAGAGAGGGCCTCTTTGTCTTGTGCCAGTTTTCAAGGAGAATGCTTCCAGCTTTTGCCAAATCAGTGTGATATATGCTGTGGGTTTGTCATATATGGCACTTATTATTTTGAAATGTGTTCCTTTAATACATAGTTTATTGAGAGTTTTTTATATAAAGGGATGTTGAGTTTTATTGAAGGTCCTTTCTGCATCTATTGAGATAATCATATCTTTAGATCTGTTTGTGTAATGTATCACATTTATTGATTTGTGTACATTGAACCAACCTTGCATCCCAGGGATGAAGCCTACTTAATTGTAGTGGATAAGTTTTTTGATGTGCTGCTGGATTTGTTTTGCCAGTATTTTGTTGAGGATTTTTGCATTGATGTTCATCAATGGTATTGACCTGAAGTTTTTGTTGTTGGTGGTGTATCTCTGACAGGTTTTGGTGGTGGGCTCCTGTAATCCCAGCTACTCAGGAGGCTGAGGCATGAGAGTCACATGAACCTGGGAGGCAGAGGTTGCAGTGAGCTGAGATTGACCCACTGCACTCCAGCCTGGGTGACAGAGTGAAACTCCATCTCAAAAAAGAAAAAAAAAATGCGTTAGGGAAGATTCCCTCCTTTTCAATTTTTTGAAATAGTTTCAGTAGAAATAGTACCAGCTCTTCTTTGTACCTTTAGTGGAATTCATCTGTAAATCGATCTGGTCCTGGGCTTTTTTTTTTTTTTTTTTTTTTTGACTGGTAGGCTATTTATTTCTGCCTCGATTTCAGAACTTGTTATTGTTCTGTTCAGGCATTCTGTTTCTTCCCTGTTCAGTCTTGGGAGGATGTATGTGTCCAGGAATTTTCTTCTAGAATTTCTAGTTTATGTGCATAGGGTTGTTTATAGTATTCTCAGATGGTTGTTTGTATCTCTGTGGGATCAGTGGTGATATCCCCCTTATCATTTCTGATTGTGTTTATTTAAATCTTCTCTCCCTCTTTATTAGTCTAGTTAGCAGTCTATCTATCTTATTAATCTTAAAAAAACAGTTATTGGATTCTTTGATTTTCTGAAGGGTTTTTTTTGTGTTTTTACTTTCTTCAGTTTAGCTCTGATCTTGATTATTTCTTGTTTCTACTAGCTTTGGGTTTGTTTGCTCTTGGTTTTCTAGCTCTTTTAGTAGTTAAGTTGTCAATTTGAAGGCCGAGCGCGGTGGCTCAAGCCTGTAATCCCAGCACTTTGGGAGGCTGAGACGGGCGGATCATGAGGTCAGGAGATTGAGACCATCCTGGCTAACACGGTGAAACCCCGTCTCTACTGAAAAATACAAAAAAAAAAACCTAGCCAGGCGAGGTGGCAGGCGCCTGTAGTCCCAGCTACTCGGGAGGCTGAGGCAGGAGAATGTCGTGAACCCAGGAGGCGGAGCTTGCAGTGAGCCGAGATCCGGTCACTGCACTCCAGCCTGGGTGACAGCGCAAGACTCCGTCTCAAAAAAAAAAAAAAAAAAGTTGTCAATTTGAGATCTTTCTAGCGTTTTGGTGTGGGCATTTAGTGCTATAAATTTCCCTCTTAACACTGCTTTAGCTGCAACCCAGAGATTCTGGTACATTGTGTCTTTGTTCTCATTAGTTTCAAAGAACTTGATTTCTGCCTTAATTTCATTATTTGCTCGCAAGTCATTCAGGAGCAGGTTCCATGTAGTGTTCAGTTTCCATGTAGTGGTGTGGTTTTGAATGAATTTCTTAATCTTGAGTTGTTCCGTTTCCATGTGATGTGGTGTGGTTTTGAGTGAATTTCTTAACCTTGAGTTCTAATTTGATTGTGCTGTGGTCTGAGAGACTGGTTGTTATGATTTCAGCTCTTTTGCTTTTGCTGAGAAGTGTTTTACTTCTGATTATGTGATCAGTTTTAGAGTTAAGTGCCATGTGGCAATGAGAATAATGTATATTCTGTTGTTTTGGGGTGAAGAGTTCTTTAGATATCTTTTCTTTCATTTCAATCTTGGAGAATCTGATTATTATAGGTCTTGGGGATGATCTATCTTCTCACGGAGTATTTTACTGGGGTTCACTGTATTTCCTGAATTTGAATATTGGCCTGTCTTGCTAGGTTGGGGAAGTTCTGGGTTATATCCTAAAGTGTGTTTTCCAACGTGGTTCCATTCTCTCTGTCTCTTTCAGGTACGCCAATCAGTTGTAGATTTGGTCTTTTTACATAATCCCATATTTCTCAGAGGTTTTGTTCATTTTTTTCATTCTTTTTTCTCTATTCTTGTCAGCCTGTCTTATTTCAAAAAGATAGTCTTCAAGCTCTGAGATTCTTTCTTGCTCTGAGATTTTTTCTTCCACTTGGTCTATTCTGCTATTAATATTTGTGATTGCATTGTGAAGTCCTGTAGTGTGCTTTTCAGCTCTAACAGATTAGTTATGTTTCTCTTTAAACTGGCTATTTTGGCTCTCAGCTCCTATATTATTTTATCGTGATTCTTAGCTTCTTTGCATTGGTTTACAACACGCTTTTTTATCTCAGTGAAGTTTATTACCCACCTTCTGAAACCTACTTCTGTCATTTCAACCATCTCAGCCCAGCCCAGTTCTGAGCCCTTGCTGGAGAGGTGTTGCAGTCATTTTAAGGAAAAGGGGCACTCTGGCTTTTTGAGTTTTCAGTGTTTTTGCATTGATTCTGTCTCATCTTAGTGGGTTTATCTACCTTTGATTTTTTATGCTGCTGATCTTTGGATGGGTTTCGTTGTTGTTTTCTATTTGTTTTTCTTTTAACAGTCTGGCAACTCTTCCATAGGGCTGCTATGGTTTGCTGGGGATCCACTCTAAACCTTAGTTTTCTTTTTTTTTTTTTTTCGGTACCTTGAGGTATCACCTGTGAAGCCTGTGAAATGGCAAAGATGGCAGCCAACTTTTTCCTCTGGAAGCTCTGTCCCAGGGGTCTTGACCTATTGCTGGCCCAAATTTGCCTGTAGGAGGTGGCTGAAGACTCCTGTTGGGAGGTCCTACCCAGTCAGGATCAGGAACCCTCTTAAAGAAGCAGTCTGCTTTTGATAGAACAGCTATGCTGTATTGGAGATCCCTTCAGTCCCTGATCTGTTTGGGCTCTCCAAGGCCCACAGGCTGGACAAGCTGAGAAGCCAAATGGCCAAGTTGGCAGCCTGCCCCACCCTTCAGACACTTTGTCCCAGGGAGAACACAGGTCAGGGTGACCGGAGGCCACTGTGGGTGGGACCTGACTGGGAGTACCTGCCCCACAAGGAGGAGTGGATCAGGGTCTTGCTTAAAGAAGCAGTCTGGCCATACCTCAACAAAACAGCTGTGCTGTGGTGATGGACTGCCTCTGCCCTTGTCAACTTGGCCTCTACAAAACCCAAAGGCCAGAAGGGCTAAGTCATCCAACCAACCCGGGTGACAGCCCTCCCCTCCTCTGGGCACTTCATCCCAGGGAGAGATCAGAGCTCTGTCTCTAATATGTGCAGGCAGGCATGGCTGGAGGGTCCAGCTGGAAGGTTCTACCCAGTGACGAAGAAGCAGTCTGGCCATGATCTGGCAAAGCTGCTGTGTTGCACTTCTAGGGAAACCCTTCCTCGTCTGGACCGTTTTGACTTTCCAAAGCCCACAGGCTGAAATGGCTGAATTGACCGAACAGCAGAGGTATTGCCCTCCACTCTCCTCTTGAGGCTCCATCCTCAGGCAGGCTCCACCCTGTTGCTGATGGCTTGCTGTAATTCCA
>NW_012105709.1:904519-911346 GCF_000951045.1 Mandrillus leucophaeus | reverse complement strand
AGGTACGCCAATCAGTTGTAGATTTGGTCTTTTTACATAATCCCATATTTCTCAGAGGTTTTGTTCATTTTTTTCATTCTTTTTTCTCTATTCTTGTCAGCCTGTCTTATTTCAGAAAGATAGTCTTCAAGCTCTGAGATTCTTTCTTGCTCTGAGATTTTTTCTTCCACTTGGTCTATTCTGCTATTAATATTTGTGATTGCATTGTGAAGTCCTGTAGTGTGCTTTTCAGCTCTAACAGATTAGTTATGTTTCTCTTTAAACTGGCTATTTTGGCTCTCAGCTCCTATATTATTTTATCGTGATTCTTAGCTTCTTTGCATTGGTTTACAACACGCTTTTTTATCTCAGTGAAGTTTATTACCCACCTTCTGAAACCTACTTCTGTCATTTCAACCATCTCAGCCCAGCCCAGTTCTGAGCCCTTGCTGGAGAGGTGTTGCAGTCATTTTAAGGAAAAGGGGCACTCTGGCTTTTTGAGTTTTCAGTGTTTTTGCATTGATTCTGTCTCATCTTAGTGGGTTTATCTACCTTTGATTTTTTATGCTGCTGATCTTTGGATGGGTTTCGTTGTTGTTTTCTATTTGTTTTTCTTTTAACAGTCTGGCAACTCTTCCATAGGGCTGCTATGGTTTGCTGGGGATCCACTCTAAACCTTAGTTTTCTTTTTTTTTTTTTTTCGGTACCTTGAGGTATCACCTGTGAAGCCTGTGAAATGGCAAAGATGGCAGCCAACTTTTTCCTCTGGAAGCTCTGTCCCAGGGGTCTTGACCTATTGCTGGCCCAAATTTGCCTGTAGGAGGTGGCTGAAGACTCCTGTTGGGAGGTCCTACCCAGTCAGGATCAGGAACCCTCTTAAAGAAGCAGTCTGCTTTTGATAGAACAGCTATGCTGTATTGGAGATCCCTTCAGTCCCTGATCTGTTTGGGCTCTCCAAGGCCCACAGGCTGGACAAGCTGAGAAGCCAAATGGCCAAGTTGGCAGCCTGCCCCACCCTTCAGACACTTTGTCCCAGGGAGAACACAGGTCAGGGTGACCGGAGGCCACTGTGGGTGGGACCTGACTGGGAGTACCTGCCCCACAAGGAGGAGTGGATCAGGGTCTTGCTTAAAGAAGCAGTCTGGCCATACCTCAACAAAACAGCTGTGCTGTGGTGATGGACTGCCTCTGCCCTTGTCAACTTGGCCTCTACAAAACCCAAAGGCCAGAAGGGCTAAGTCATCCAACCAACCCGGGTGACAGCCCTCCCCTCCTCTGGGCACTTCATCCCAGGGAGAGATCAGAGCTCTGTCTCTAATATGTGCAGGCAGGCATGGCTGGAGGGTCCAGCTGGAAGGTTCTACCCAGTGACGAAGAAGCAGTCTGGCCATGATCTGGCAAAGCTGCTGTGTTGCACTTCTAGGGAAACCCTTCCTCGTCTGGACCGTTTTGACTTTCCAAAGCCCACAGGCTGAAATGGCTGAATTGACCGAACAGCAGAGGTATTGCCCTCCACTCTCCTCTTGAGGCTCCATCCTCAGGCAGGCTCCACCCTGTTGCTGATGGCTTGCTGTAATTCCAAGACAGTGGGTCTTATCTTGTGAGGTGCGGTGGAAGTGGGGTCTACAGAATGATGCTGATTGGCTCCCTGGATTCTGCCCCCTTCCTAGGGGTATATGTGAACCACCCACCTTGCCTGAGTTGCAGAAAGACTGGTGTGTTTAAAGTTCCTGGGTTTCTGTGTGTGCCTCAGCAGTTGCTCTGCCAAGTCTCTACCCAGTTCTAAGTGACAGATCCAAAGCTCTGGTGCATGGGCTCACAAGGGGATCTCCTGATCCACAGGTTGCAAAGATCCATGGGAGAAGCATGGTTTCTTGGGTCACATAGTCACTAATTGCTTCCCTTGGCTGGGGGTGGGAGTTTCCTTGGCTCCATGTCACTCCTGGTGGGCCATCGCACCACCCTACTTTTCTTCATTCTCCGTGTATTGAGTTGATTCCCTAATCAGTACCAATGTGAGAACCTGGATGTTTCAGTTGAAGGTGCTGTATTCATTTGCCTGTTTTGTTCCTCTCTGTGAATGCTGTGGACCACAGCTGCTTCTAATTGGTCATCTTGGCCCCTGCCCCTATGGTTTTTCAATTTATTGATTCTTTTCAAAGAACCAACTTTTGGTTTTATTGATTTTTCTCTCTTATTTTTCTATTCTTGATTTCATTTCTCTCTGTCTAAACTTTATTATTTACTTCCTTCCACTAGCTTTTGATTTCATTTGTTCTTCTCTCATTCCATAATTTGCAAAGTTGGATTGTTGATTTGAGATCTTTTTTGTTTTTTTAATGTAAGCATTTATAGGTGTAAATTCCCCCTTAGCACTGCTAAGTCCCATAAGTTTCAGTGTGTTTTTTCTTGAGCTTTGTTCATCTCCAAATATTTTCTAATTTCTCTTGTGATTTCTTCTTTGATACATTGGTTGCTTAAGAATATGTTGTTTAATTTCCACAAATTTATGAATTTTATAGTTTTATTTCTGCTTTATCTCACTGTGGTTGGAGAAGACACTTCATATGATATATGTCTTTTTACATTTACTGATACTTAATTTGTGGCCTAACATGTGGTTCATTCTGAAAAATGTTGCATGTGCCCTTGAGAAATATATATTGCTGTTTTTGAGTAGAGTGTTCTGTATATGTCTGTTAGATCTAGTTGGTTTATTGTGTTAAGTCCTCTATTTTCTTACGTATCTTTATCTAGTTGGTATTGGAGTGGGGTATTGAAGTCTCCAACTATTATTGTAGAACTGTCTATTTCTCCCTTTAGTTCTGTTGATTTTTGCTTCATATATTTTGATGGTCTGTCAGTAGGTTCCTCTTTGTCTCTTGTAATCTTTTTTGATTTAAAGTTTATTTTGTCTAATATTAGTGTAGCCACTAATATTAGTGGCCTCTGTTCTCTCTGGTTATTATTTGCATGCTATATGTTTTTCCATTCTCTCAATTTCAATCTATTTGTGTCTTTGGATCTAAAATGAGTATTTTATAGACAGCATGTAGTTTTATTCATTCTGCCAATCTCTGCCTATTGATTGAACAGTTAAATCGATTTACATTTCAAGGAATTACTGATAAGGAGAGATATTTGTCATTCTGATATATGTTTTGTATATGCCTTATAGCTTTTTTGTTCCTCATTTCCTGCATCACTGTTCATATGATTTGGCTGTGTCCTCACCCAAATCTCATCTTGAATTCCCATGTGTTGTGGGAGGGAACTGGCGGGAAGTAATTGAATCATGGGGGCATGCCTTCCCTGTGCTATTCTCATGACAGTGAGTAAGTCTCATGAGATCTGATGGTTTTAAAAAGAGGAGTTCCCCTGCACAAGCTCTCTGTTCTCTTTGCTGCCGTATGAGATATGCCTTTCACCTTCCACCATGATTGTGAGGCCTTCCCAGCCATGTGGAACTGTAAGTCCAATAAACCTCTTTCTTTTGTAAATTGCCCAGCCTTAGGTATGTCTTTATCAGCAGCATGACAACAGACTAATACAGTAAATTGGTACCAGTAGATTGGGGCGCTGCTGAAAAGATACCTGAAAATGTGGAAGTGACTTTGGAACAGGGTAACAGGCAGAGGTTGGAACAGTTTGGAGGCCTCAGAAAAAGACAGGAAAATGTGAGAAAGTTTGGAACTTCCTAGAGACTTGTTGAATGACTTTGACCAAAATACTGATAGTGATATGGACAATGAAATCCAGGCTGAAGGGGTCTCAGATGGAGATAAGGAACTTGTTGGGAACTGGAGCAAAGGTTCCTTTTGTTATGTTTTAGCAAAGAGACTGGTGGCATTTTGCCCCTGCCCTAGAGATTTGTGGAACTTTGGACTTCAGGGAGATGACTTAAGGTATCTGGCAGAAGAAATTTCTAAGCAGCAAAGCATTCAATATGTGACTTGGGTGCTGTTAAAGGCATTCAGTTTTAAAAGGGAAACAGAGCATAAAAGTGTGGAAAAGTTGCAGCCTGCAACTTTTATAGCACAGGAGAGACTTGCCCCCATTATTTAGTTACTTCCCACTGGGTCCCTCCCAAAACACATGGGAATTCAAGATGATATTTGGGTAGAGACACAGCCAAACCGTATCATTTTGTACCTGCCCCCCCAAATCTCATGTCCTCGCATTTCAAAATCAATCATGCCTTCCCCACAGTCCCCCAAAGTCTCAACTCATTTCAGCATTAATTCAAAAGTCCATAGTGCAATAGAAAAGAAAATCCCATTTTCTGGGGAGAAATTCAAGCTGTCTGCAGAAATTTTCATAAATAATGAGGAGCTGAATGTTAGTCCCCAAGACAATGAGGAGAATGTCTCCATGGCATGTCAGAGCCCTTTGTGGCAGCATCTCCCATCATAGGTCCAGAGGTTTAGGGGGAAAAATGGTTTTGTGGGCCGGGCGCAGCATCTCTCTTCTGTGTGCAGTCTAGGAACTTGGTGCCCTGTGTCTCAGCTGCTCCAGCCCTGACTAAACGGGGCCAAGAGACAGCTCAGGCTGTTGCTTCAGAGGGTGGAAGCCCCAAGCCTTGGCAGCTTCCATGTGGTGTTGAGCCTGTGGGTGCACAGAAGTCAAGAACTGAGGTTTGGGAACTTCTGTCTAGATTTCAGAAGATGTATGGAAACACCTGGATGCTCAGGCTGAAGTTTGCCGCAGGGGTGGGGCCCTCATGGAGAACCTCTGCTAGGGGAGTGTGGAAGGGAAATGTGGGGTCAAAGCCCCCACACAGAGTCCTGACTGGGGCACCGTCACCGTCTAGTGGAGCTGTGAGAAGAGGGCCGGCTGCCATCCTCCAGACCCCACAATGGTAGCTCCACCAATAGTTTGCACCATGCACCTGGAAAAGCCCCAGACACTCATCACCAGCCCACAAAAGCAGCCAGGAGTGGGGCTGTATCCTGCAAAGCCCTAGGGGTGGAGCTGCCCAAGGCTGTGGGAGTTCACCTCTTGCATCAGAGTGACCTGGATGTGGAACATGGAGTCAAAGGAGATTATTTTGGAGCTTTAAGATTTGACTGTCCTGCAGGTTTCAGACTTGCATGGGGCTGGAGGCCCCTTTGTTGGGCCAATGTCTCCCATTTGGAATGGCTATATTTACACAGTGCCTGTATCCCCATTGTATCTAGGAAGTAAATAATTTGCTTTTGATTTACAGGCTCATAGACAGAAGGTAATTGCTTTGTCTTGGATGAGACTTTGGACTGTGGACTTTTGAATTAATGCTGAAATGAGTTAAGACTTTGGGGGACTGTTGGGAAGGCATGATTGGTTTTGAAATGTGAGGACATGAGATTTGGGGCAGCGGGGGGCAGGTACAAAATGATATGGTTTGGCTGTGTCTCTACCCAAATATCATCTTGAATTCCCATGTGTTTTGGGAGGGACCCAGTGGGAGGTAACTGAATCATGAGGGCAAGTCTTTCCTGTGCTGTTCTTGTGATAGTGAATAAGTCTCATGAGATCTGACGCCTTTAAAAAGAGGAGCTCCCCTGCACAAGCTCTGTGTTCTCTTGTCTGCTGCCATGTGAGACATGCCTTTCACCTTCCAACATACTTGTGAGGCCTTCCCAGCCACGTGGAACTGTAAGTCCAATAAACCTCTTTCTTTGTAAATTGCCCAGTCTTGGGTATGTCTTTATCAGCAGCATGAAAACAGACTAATACAACTGTCTTATTTTGTTTTTAGTTGATTTTTGAAGCAAAACATTTATATTCCCTCCTCATTTCCTTTTGTATGTATTCTGTAACTATTTTCTTAGTGGTTACCATGGGGACTACATTTAACTTCCTAATCTTATCACATTCTAATTTGAGTTTATAGCAGCTTATCTTCATAACGTAAAAAAACTGCTCCTTCAGCAACTTCTTTTCCACCCATTTTGGTTGTTGATTTCACAAAATTACGTCTTTATACAGGTTGAATGTTCCTAATCTGAAAATCTGAAATATAAAATGCTCCAACATCTGAAACTTTTTGAGCACTGACATGACATGCAATTGATTTTTGGATTAGTGATGTTCAACCAGTAAGTATAATGCAAATATTCCAAGATTTTAAAAAAATTTGCAACACTTTGGTCCCAAGCATTTCAGATAAGGGATCCTTAACTTGTGCTTTGTATACTAAACTATAATTCCTCTATTTGGTCTGTTAAATTATGTATAAAACAAAATGTGGAGTTACAAACCAGTTACAGTACTAATTTTTAGACTAATAATTGTTTTTAAAAATGTATTAGTCTCAAATCATGTAGAAAACAAAAAAGTTGAGTTATAAGCCATTATTACAATAGTACTAGCTTTTATAATTGTCCATGCATTTGCCTTTATTGAGATTTTGATTTCTTCATACAGCTTCAAGTTTCTGTCTAGTATCCTCCTACTTCACCTTGCAGTATTCCCTTGAGTATTTCTTGCAGGGCAGGTCTCATGATAATGAACTCCCTCAGCTTTTATTTATCTGGAAATGTTTTAATTTCTTCCTCACCTTTTTTTTTTTTTTTGTAAGAGACAGGACCTTACTATGTTGCCCAGGTTAAACTCAAGCTCCTGGACTCAAGCAGTCCTCCTACCTCAGCCTCCTGAGTAGGTGGGACTAGAGTCATGCACGTCTGTGCCCATCTCCTCCCTTACTTTTTGAAGGATAGTTTTTTTGTATATGGGATTTTTGGTTGACAGTTTTTTTCTTCTAGCACTTTGAATATATTGGCCCACTGTGTTTCATCCTCTAAGGTTTCTGTTGAGAAGTCTACTGATCTGATTGAACATTCCTTGTTTGTGACAAGTCATTTTTTTTT
>NW_012105709.1:842329-903719 GCF_000951045.1 Mandrillus leucophaeus | reverse complement strand
TAAGGTTTTCTCAGTCTTTTTGAGCCTGTGCCTTTCTCTGGGTGTGGCATGTTCACTTTCTAATTACCTAATATATGTAGTTTTTTTTTTTTTTAAAGCCTAGTTTTTAATGTCTAGTTTTCAAAAAGGGGAAAAGACTAAAATAAAAGGAGAGAAGGGCACTATCCCTTTAAATCCCTTGGAAGTTACTTCAGCCAGAGGAGAAGGGGCTTACAACAATGATGGAAGGTACAACAACAATGGCCACCTGCCCCCTTGTCCCTCTTTGATCAGAAACAACAATCAGTGATCAGAGAATAAATCTCTGATAGTTAGAAATTTTATTTGGGTTCCTATTTGCCTACCATGGCTCCCACAGGCCATGTCCGGATTGATCCAGGAATATGTGCAGAGCTGCCTGCCATGCAGCTGAGGGGTGGAGGATGTGTAGCTGTTGCTGTGCTAAGATCTGAAATTGATGAAATTAACTGTATCTTACTGTTCAAGCCTTCCCCTGGAAGTTTTGAGTCTTCAATAGACTCCAGAGTCCAAAATAGTTACGGGGACACATTCTGCCAGTGCAATTGTTATCTAGGAGGGGAGACAAATTCCTGGTGCTTCCTACTCTGCTATTTTTCCAGAATTCTGACAAGTCATTAGTTTTTTCCTCATTTGGGAAAAACTTAACAATCAGGTAGATATTAGTTTTAAGTAAGAAAAAGATTTAAATTGTATTCATTTGGTAAAACTTTTACTAATACACTTTTTTCTAAAGTACGATGCTAGTGTCCTTCAGAAAAATAAAAAACAATGTCTTTATATTATGGTTTCTTTTTTTATTTTTCAGAGATAATACATATGAGAATGCTTAAAGGAGCAAAAAACACTCCTTGAAGTTTGAGGTCAGATCTTATTTCTCAAGAAGGAATATTTCTTAAGTTATAAGAATTAGATAACAAATCAACACGAGGGTCTAGAACAATTGAGCTCTTGTTTAGTAAACTTGGAAAGAGATCATGAATGGGAAAAGACAGCATGTCAGTTATGGTGTTAAAAATCAGAAAAGAATTTCCTTCCTTGAACTAATTTCTTTAAAATAGCAGCAAGACATAAGTGAAAAGGTCCCAAGTTAGGAATCAGAAGTCCTGTGTCCTAGTATGTGATGTTAAACAGAATATTATAAAGATACCATTCTAATACATAAGAAAATAGACTAGTAGATCAGTAAATCTAAGCAAAATGGTATTATGTTTGCTCTTGACTAGTTAATGATAATTTGTAAGTACTGTGATGTCACTAAGTAAAAGGCAAAGTTCTTAAAATAGTTGGCACGACTGGGCACGGTGGCTCACGTCTGTAATCCCAGTACTTTGGGAGGCTGAGGTGGGCAGATCTTGAGGTCAGGAGATGGAGACCATCCTGGCCAACATGGTGAAACCCTGTTTCTACTAAAAATACAAAAATTGGCCAGGTGTGGTGGCACGCACCTGTAATCCCAGCTACTTGGGAGGCTGAGGCAGGAGAATCGCTTGAACCCAGGAGCTGGAGGTTGCAGTGAGCCAAGATCACCACTGCACTCCAGCCTGATGACAGAGTGAGACTCTGTCTCAAAAAAAAAAAAAAAAAAAAAAAAAAAAAGGTTGACACTAGATTCCATAATACCATCTGAGCTCACCTTCTCCTATTTCTTCTTTTTCTTAAAAAACTGAATCCCAAAATACTGTGCTATTTCTTCTTAATCCTGCTCCAGGTTCAGGTGGCCCCAGGTTGTTCCTTGACCATAGCAGCCATGCACACTCCTCTCTCATGACTATTCACTGGCTGCCCCCTCTGCTGAAAACAAAAACATTCCCCCAGTAATCTGCACTGTTCACTCATTCACTTCCTTCAGTTCTTTGCTAAAGTGTCATCTCAGTGAGACTTCTCCAACCTCTGTATTTAAAACTAACCAAGCCTTCCCTAATTCCTTTGTTATTATTTCCACATAACCTTTATCACTATCTAATATTCAATATATATTTAACTCATTTATCTCTCCTGCGCCAAAAAGAAATGGGATGTAAGTTTCAAGAAAGGGGAATTGTCTACTGTATCTTTCTCTATTGTACTGGAATATCCCTACTTTTTAGAGTTGTTTGTGGCACACATGAGGCACTCAATAAATACTTGTTAAATGAAATGTATGGGGAGAAGTGGAAATCTTGATTCCATAATTTCACACTCAAATTATTATCATAGAATAGAATTATCATGTTAATTAGCTTTAGGAGACAGCTTTATTTTATTTCAAGTTCAAGATGCTTTTTAAATTTAATTTCTTACTCTCTACTTGCTTACGTTAAAAAATATAATTGCTGGCTGGGTGTGGTGGCTCACATTTATAATCCCAGTGCTTTGGGAGGCCAAAGTCAGAGGATCGCTTGATGCCAGAAGTTCAAGACCAGCCTGGGAAACATAGCAAGACCTTGTCTCTACAAGAAAAATTTAAAAATTAGCTAGATGTGGTGGCACCCACTTGTAGTTCTTGCTACCCAGGAGACTGAGGTGGGAGGATTGCTTGAGTCCAGTACAGGTGTTCAAGGGTTCAGTGAGCTATGATCATGCCACTGCACACCAGTGTGGGTGACAAAATAAGTCCTTTTCTCTTAAAACAAAATAACAAAAATAAAGTTGCTAGGGTTAATGTGTCTTTAAATTAGTCACATGTAATTTGAAGTCATTCCAGGGAGGAATTAGAAGCATACTGGGTGAAGGTGAATCTCTAAAGTATTTAAGGACTTGGAGAAAAGTACCAAATGCCTTTCATTGATGCAAACAAGCGCATGCATTAGTTAGAATCTCACTTAGCGAGATTTCCTTTGTTCTGTTCTGGTATTAGTCTACTTGTAATATGGTGGTCTTTTTGTTGATATATACTATTTGTGGAATATATACTATTTTTATGGAATGCATGTGGTATTTTTGATACATGAATAAAATGTGTAATGATCAAATCAGGGTATTTAAGATATCTATCACCTCAAACATTTATTATTTATTTGAGTTGGGAACATTTCAAATCTTCTTTTCTAGTTATTTTGAAATATACAATATATTGTTGTTAACTGCAGTCACCCTACTGTGCTATCAAACACTAGAACTTACTATTTCTATCTAACTGTTTTTTGTACCTACTAACCAACCTCTCCACCACCACCCTGCCACACACATACCCTTCCTGGCCTCTGGTAACTATCATTCTATTCCCTACCTCACTGAAAAAAACTTTTTTAGCTCCCACATATGAATGAGAACAAATATTTGTCTTTCAGTGTCTGGCTTAATTCATTTAACAATAATGACCTCTAGTTGCATACACATTGCTGCAAATGACAGGATGTCATTCTTTTTTATGGCTGAATAGTATTCTACTGAGTATATATACCACATTTTCTTTTTTTTCCAATTTTATTCACATTTTTTATTCATTCATCCATTAATGAACATTTAGATTGATTTCATATGTTGCTATTGTGAATAGTCTTGCCATAAACAAGAGGATATGGGTATCCCTTTGATATACTGATTTCCTTTCCTTTGAATAAATACCCAGTAGTGAGACTACTGGATTTTATGCTAGTTGTATTTTTAGTTTGTTGAGGAAATTTCATACTGTCTTCTGTAATGGCTGCACTAATTTACTTTCCAAACAACAGTGTATAATATAGAGTTTCCTTTTCTCTGCATCCTCACAAGCATCTGTTATTTTTTGTCTTTTTGATAAGAGCAATTCTAACAAGGGTAAGATGTCTTATTGCAGCTTGGATCGGCATTTCCCTGATAATTCATTATGTTGAACATTTTTTCCACATACCTGTTGTCCATTTTTAAGTCCTTTTTTCCCCTCCTTTAACCAGAGGTGAGAGAGGTATGTCTTCTTTTGAGAAATGCCTACTCAGATCCGTTGCCCACTTTTTCATGGGATTATTAGTTTTTTTGCTGTTAAGTTGTTTGAATTCCTCAGGTGTTTTTGTATTGTGTTAGATAAAAAACACAAAAAGTTGTTTGAGTTCCTTGCTTATTCTGAATATTAGTTCCTTGGCAGATGAATGGTTTGCAAATATTTTCTCTCATTCAGCATGTTGTCCTTCTCACTCTGTTGACTGCTTCCTTTGCTGCATGGAAGCTTTTTAGTTTACATAGTCCCATTTGTCTATTTTATTTTTGTTGCCTGTGCTTTTGAAGTCTTAGCCATACATTTTTTGCCTAGACCAATGTTTGAGAGCATTTTCCCTATTTTCTTTTAGCAATTTCATAGTTTTTAGGTCTTACGTTTAAGTCTTTAATCAATTTTGGGATGACTTTTGTATATTGTGAGACATAGGAATCTAGTTTCATTTTTCTGTACTTGGATATCCAGTTTTCCCTGTGCCATTATTGATGAGTATGCCTTTCCTCAATTTATATTCTTGATGGCTTTGTTGGAAATCAGTTAGCTATAAATGCATGCATTTATTCCTGGAGTGTCTATTCTGTTTCATTGGTTTATGTGTCTGTTTTTATACCAATACCTTGCTGTTTTAGTTACTACAGCTTTTTAATATATTTTGAAATCAGGTATGTGACGCTTCCAGCTTTGTTTTTTTTACTCAGGGACACTATGGCTATTTGGGTTCTTTAACGGTTCTATACAAATTTCAGGATTTTTTTGTATTTATATGAAGAATGTCATTGCTGTTTTGATTGGGATTACGTTGAGTCTGTAGATTGCTTTGCATAGTATGGTCATTTTAACAATATTAATTCTTCTGAGTCATGAGCATGGGCTATCTTTCCATTTGTTTGTGTCCTCTTAACATTCTTTCATCAGTGTTTTGAAGTTTTCCTCGTAAAGGTCTTTCACTTTCTTGGTTCAATTTACTCCTAAGTATTTTATTTTTCTTAGCTATTGTAAATGAGATTGTTTTCTTTTTTAGCCAGTTTATTATTGGCACATAGAAATGCTGCTGATTTTTATATGTTGATTTTGTATCCTGCAATTTTACTAAATTCATTTATTGGTTCTAAGAGTGTTTTTGGTGGAGTCTTTAGGTTATATACATGCATACACATATAAGTATATATGTATTTTTTATATATATATATCCATGTCTATATAGTACATACACACACACACACATACATATATCCATGTTATTTACAAAGAGGCACAGTTTTACTTCCTCTATTCCAATTTAGATGACATTTATTTATTTCTCCTGCCTGATTGCTCTGGCAAGGACTTCTGGTACTATGTTGAATAAAAATGATGACCCAATCTCTAAATAAATAATAAAAATGAGGTGGTGGAAGTGGATATCCAATATCTTGTTACAGTTCTTTCAGCTTTTCCCCATTCAGTATTATGTTAGCTATACATTTGTCAGATATGACCTTTATTATGCTGAGGTATGTTTCTTCTATGCCTAATTTGTTAAGAGTTGTAATCATGAAAGGAAGTTAAATTTTATAAAATTCCTTTTCTCTGTCTATTGAAATGATCATATTGTTTTTGTCCTTCATTCTGTTGTTGTGAGGTATCACATTTATTGACTTGCATGTGTTGAACCATCCTTTCATCTGATATATTATCCTTTTATGGTGCTGTTGGATTCACTTTGCTAGTATTTTGTTGAAGTTTTTTTGTGTCTGTGTTCGTCAGGGGTATTGGCCTGTAGTTTTCTATTTCCATTATGTTCTTGTCTGGTTTTGGTATCAGGGTAATACTGGCCTCACAGAATGAGTTCAGAAGAATTTCCTCCTTTGAATTTTCTGACATAGTTTGAGAATAATAGGTGTTAGTTTCTCTTTACAAGTTTGATAGCATTTGGAAGTAAAGCCATCCGGTGCTGAGCTTTTCTTTGTTGGGAGACTTTTTATTACTGATTCAATCTCATTACTTGTTATTTTATTTTTATTTATTTTTTTGAGACAGAAGATCGCTCTGTCGCCCAGGCTGGAGTGCAGTGGCACAATCTCCCCTCACTGCAAGCTCCACCTCCCAGGTTCACGTCATTCTCCTACCTCAGTCTACCGAGTAGCTGGGAGTACAGGCGCCCGCCACCATGCCCGGCTAATTTTATATATTTTTAGTAGAGACGGGGTTTCACCATGTTAGCCAGGATGGTCTCAATCTCCTGACCTCGTGATCCACCCGCCTGTGGCCTCTCAAAGTGCTGAGATTACAGTCATGAGCCACCCCATCCGGCACATTACTTGTTATTGGTCTGTTCAGGTTTTTCTTTCTGATTTATTGTGTTTTTTTTTTGTTTTTGTTTTTTGTTTTTGTTTTTGTTTTTTGAGAGGGAGTTTCACTCTTGTTGCCCAGGCTGGAGTACAGTGACTCAATCTCGGCTCACAGCAATCTCCACCTCCCGGGTATAAGCAATTCTCCTGCCTCAGCCTCCCAAGTAGCTGGGATTACAGGCATGTGCCATCACACCAGGCTAATTTTTTTTTGTATTTTTAGTAGAGACAGGGTTTCTTCATGTTGGTCAGACTGGTCTCGAACTTCTGACCTCAGGTGATCCGCCCACCTTGGCTTCCCAAAGTGCTGAGATTACAGGCATGAGCCACGGTGCCCAGCCCTGATTCATTCTTGGTAGATTGTATGTGTCTAGGAATTTATCCATTTCCTCTAGCTTTTCTAATTTGTTAGCATATAGTTCTTTATAAGTCTCTGATGCTTTCTTGTATTTCTGTTGTTTCAGCTGTAATGTCCCTTTTTGTCTGTGATTTTGCTAATTCACATCCTCTCTCTTATTTTCTTGGTTAGTCTAGCTAGTGATTTATCTATTTTGTCTTTTCAAAAAACTAACTTTTCATTCCATTGACCTTTGTATTATTTTTAAGTCTCTATTACATTTAATTCTGCTCTGATCTTTATTTTTTCTTTCCTTCTGCTAATTTTGGATTTGTTCTGCTCTTGCTTTTCTAGTTATTGAGGGGTATCATTAGCTTGATTATTTGAAATGTTTCTACTTCTTGATATAGGCATTTATTACTATGAAATTCCCTCTTAGCACTTCTTTGACTACATCCCATGGGTTTTGATATGTTGTGTTTCCATTTTCATTTGTCTCAAGACATTTATTTCCTTCTTTCTTCTTCATTGACCCAATGGCTGTTAAGCATGTTATTTAATTTCCAAGTATTTGTACGGTTTCCAAAGTTCCTGTTGTTATTGATTTCTAGTTTTATCCCATTGTGATCTGAAAGGTACTTGATATGATTTTGATTTTTTTTAAAATTTAAACTTGCTTTTTGGCCTAGCATATGGTCTACACTAGAGAATGTTTCATGTGTTGGTGAGAAGAATGTGTATTCTGTCACTATTGGATAAAATATTCCATGCATGTCTTTTAGGTACATTGATCTGAAGTGCAGTTTAAATCTAATGTTTCTTTGTTGGTTTTCTGTCTTGATGATCTGCCTAATATGGAGAGTAAGGTGTTGAAGTCTTCAACTATTATTGTATTGGAGTCTATCTCTCCCTTTAGATCTAATAATATTCGCTATATATTGCTATATATTTGCTATATAAGCTAGAGGAACTGGATGTTCTGGTGTTAAGTTCATATATATTTAGAATTGTTATATCTTCTTGCTGAATGGATCCCTTTATCATTATACAGTGACCTTGTTTATTTATTTAAAATAGATTTAGGGGGTACAAATACAGCTTTGTTAAATGGGTATATTGCCTAGTGCTGAGGTCTGGGCTCCTAGCGTAACCATCACCTGAATAGTGTTTACTGTACCCATTAGGTAACTTTTCATCCCTCACCCGCCTCCCACCCTCCCACCTTTCCAAGTCTCTAATGCCTGTTATTCCAATCTGTATGTCCATGTGTGCATACTATTTATCTTTCACTTACAAGTGAGAACATGCAGTATTTTACTTTCTGTTTTTGATATTTTACTTAAGATAATGGCCTCCAAATCCATACATATAGCTGCAAAAGACATTATTTTATTTTTTCACGGATACATAGTATTCCATATATATATACCACATTTTCTTTATCCAATCATTCATTGATGGTTACTTAGGTTGATTCTGTGTCTCTTGTGACTAGTGCTGTGATAAACATGAGTGCATGTATCTTTTTCATAAAATGATTCTTTTCCTTTGGCTATATGCCCAGTAGTTGGATTGCTGGATCAAAGGGTAGTTCTATTTTTAATTCTTTGAGAAATCTCTATACTGTTTTCCACAGAGGTTGTCTAATTTACGTTTCTACCAGCAGTATATAAATGTTCCCTTTTCTCTGCATCTTTGCCAACATCTGTTATTTTTTGACTTTTTAATAGTAGCCATTCTGACTGGTATAAGATGACATCTCATTATGGTTTAAATTTGCATTTCTCTGATGATTAGTTATGTTGAATATTTTTTCATCTGCTTGTTGGGCATTTTTATGTTTACTTTTGGAAAATGTCTGTCCATGGTTCTTTGCTCACTTCCTAATCCTTTTGTTGTTGTTGACTTGTTTGAATTCCTTGTAGATTCTAGATATTAGTCCCTTGTCAGATGCATAGTTTGCAAATATTTTCTTCCGTTCTGTAGCTTGTCTGTTCATTGTCTATTTCTTTTGCTCTATAGAAGCATTAGTTTAAGTCCCATTTGTCTATATTTGTTATTGGTGCATTTGCTTTGAAATCTTAGTCTTGAATTCTTTGCATAGGCCAATGTCCAGAAGAATTTTTCCTAGGTTTTCTTCTAGAAGTTTTAGTTTCACATCGTACGTTTCAGTCTTTAACTCATCTTAATTTTTGTATATAGTGACGGATAAATCCAGTTTCATTGTTTTGCATGTGGCTATGCAGTTTTCCCAGCACCCTTTATTGAGTAGGGTGTCCTTTCTCTGATGTATGTTTTTGTCAACTTTGTTAAATATCAGTTGGCTATAGGTATGTGGTTTTATTTCTGGTGTAGCAGGAAGAGCCACAGACAAAACCCCTCAGACACCGAGTTAAAGAAGGAAGTGGTTTCTTCAGCTGGGAGCATTGGCAAGACTCCTGTGTCAAGAGCCGAGCTCCCCGAGTGAGCAATTCCTGTCCCTTTTAAGGGCTTGCAACTCTAAGGGGGTCCATGTGAAAGGGTTGTGATTGATTGAGCAAGCAGGGGGTATGTGACTGGGGGCTGCATACACCGGTAATTAGAAAGGAAATGAACCGGACAGAGATCTTCACAGTGCCTTTTTAATGCAAATAACCGGTTAGGTCAGGGGTAGATCTTTAACTTCCAGGCCCAGGGTATGGTGCCGGGCTGTCTGCTTGTGGATTTCATTTCTGCCTTTAGTTTTCACTTCTTCTTTCTTTGGAGGCAGAAATTGGGCATAAGACAATATGAGGGGTGGTCTCCTCCCTTACTGGGTCCTCTATTCTGTCTGTTGATCTATATGTCTATGTTTATACCAGTACCATGCTGTTTGATTACTATAGACTTGTAGTATAATTTGGAGTTAGGTAATGTGATGCCTGCTTTCACTAACTGGGTTCTTTTCAGTTCCATATGAAGTTTAGGATTTTTTTTCTAATTCTGTGAAAAATGTCATTGTTATTTTGATAGGAATTATATTGAGTCTGTAGATTGCTTTGGGCAATATGGTCATTTTAACAATATTGATTCTTCTAATCTATGAGAATGGAATGTTTTTCCATTTACTTGTGTCCTCTTAACTCTCATCAGTATCTTGTAGTTTTCCTTATAGGCATCTATTACTCCTTGGTTAAATGTATTCCCAGAGTTGTTTTCTTTTTCTTTTCTTTTTTTTTTTTTGACTATTAGAAATGGGATTGACTTTTGGTTTGGTTCTTAGCGTGATTATTATTGCTGTATAGAAATGCTACTGATTTTTCTATTGATACATATTTGGAAATTATTTTAGAGAAAGATGTGGCTCTTCTTGCATTCCTAAAAGATTCTAATGTTCAGATGGGAAATGAGTGTATAGCCAAGTCAGCAAATATGTACTGGTGGCTGTTTTCTGGAGGCTTTTGTTATATGAGTGATAAATATACTGGAAGGTACTGCCAAGAAGCTGCTTCTCCAAGACCTTTGTACAGAGACTAATGTCACGATGAGCATGTAGTTCTGGGATCTAGACCTGCATTGCTTTGTATATTTAGTAGTGGATTGCATTAGTACAGCTTTGCTGGTGTGGGCTCTACTTTACTTCTAGATCCAGTGGATTTTCATCAAGTTAAGCATTTTACCTTCACTAGCATTCCATTCTTTACCTAATTTACTTATGTAGCAAACCTGTCGAGCATCAAAGTGTCAGTTGCGGATTCTTTGGCAGAAGTAAAACCAGTTTATGTTTCAGTAAAACTAACACTGAAAGCTCTTTCTATTCCTATCCTTTGAGAGTTTGATCCACAATTTCCATGTTATTGCTCCTTCATAAAACACTGAGTAGAAAGGAGGCTTCTTAGGACAGAGGGGACTTGTTCCTTTTTTATTTTTTAACAAAAAAGAACCTCTGAGAATCCTGTCCCCTACGATGTGGTCAGGGGGTGCTGTGGTGTGCGCATATCCATAAACTTGTGTATCTCCATACCTAACAGCGCTCCTGGGCTCAAGGGAAAAGAATACTGTTTGCAGAATGAATCCATTGTCACGTAGACAACCTCAAGCAGGGAAGGAAGCTTATTCTTCCATAAGGCTTAGCAAAGTCTTCTCATATGAGAGCTAGCAAAGAATTTGAAGATCCAAAATATCAGGGTCCATTTTGAAAGCTGGGGCAATAGTGGAGGGGGTGTCGAAAGTCCTAGTGTATAAAAGGTGGGTTACCTGAGGTACAGTCCAAAGTCCATGAGTAAACAGAGGCTAGGGGCAGAGGAAAGAAGACACCTGAGGGAGCCCCTGTTTTCCTTATTTGGTTCAGGCCGGAGAGTGGGTATTTGTCTATAGCTACCCTACCCTTACTACCCTCCCCACAACACTCCCCTACCTCTCACCAAAAAAGAAAAAAAAAGGAAGAGTAGAAACTTTTGAACCCATGTCGGGATTTCACAATCATGTCTTCTTTTCTTGGTAATGTTCTGCTTTGACATAATAACAAATCTGTTTGTGTTTGCAAAGGATTAGCTATGGACCCTGCTTCTGGAGCAAAACTCAGACAAGGATTTAGTAAATCTTCTAAAAAAGATTAACTCCTAGAAGCCAGGTAAGAAAAAAAAAATCACCTCTAATCCAGGTGTTCCTGGTCAGTTAATGACTTTTAAGAGAACGGATGCATAGTAGGCAAACTGAAGAGACGTTTGGACAAACTCCAGATTGAGTTAACAAAATGTATGCTCTTGAAACTGACTCTTCTGTTAAACATACAGTTCAAAGAGGATATTCAGTTTTTGATTTGTGACTTAATAGGAAAGGGGAATGATCCTTCACTTTTGACCGGAAAGGTTATTGCCTTGTCCCTTTTTCTAAGTACCTTACCTTCAAAAAGAATAGTTCCCTGAGAGTGTGAATTGTTTGTAAAACAAAAGTCTAAAGAGGCCTATGTTATTTAGCATTCTCAATGTGGAAACAGTGACGTTCTAAAGTAAATGCCTCTTCTTTCTGCTTTCAGGCTGGCTCCCTGAAACCCATCAGCCTGGATGGCTGCATACCGCAGAATGCCACCTAAGGGGAGGGAACGGTAGATGTGACATCGGTTTATATACCCTTGATTCTTCTTGAAGCATCACTTAGAACAAGTAAAACTAGCTTCAAATTTTTATTTACTCCCTTTGAATTTTTCAAAACAAAAGCATGAAACACATCAACCTGTATAATACATGATTCAAATTCACTTGATGTTTTTTAATTGGACATTTGATGGGTTTTTAAGACAATGTTGCTTTGATATTAGAACCTTTTTAGTAGACTAGTAATTGGAGTACTAACATTATTTACTTACTAGGAAAATCTTTCTTTAACTAGCTTCGTTTTATGTACTAGCTGTGAAATCTCAGTTTTGATATTGGCATCTAGTAAGTATTAAATTATAGCTATTATACTTATTTTAAATGTCTATGTATATACTGTGTAGAAGTGTCTTACATATACTGGTCACACAGACCATATTTGGGGGGAAACACTGAAGTGGAGGAGAAAAGATTACCAAAATCTTCCATACTGTGGGAAGAATGTTCTCAGTGGCCTCAAGGCATTTATTTATCATGGCCAAATCAGAAGCTATCTATTCATTTCGTTAGCATTGATTTATACAGAGCTCTGTTGGGAGGTGACCCTCTCTTCTCTTTGCAGTCTTTTTTTTTTTTTTTTTTTTTTGAGACAGGATCTCAGTCTGTCACCCAGGCTGCAGTTGTGCGATCTTGGCTCAAGCAGTACCTTCCACCTCAGCCTCCCGGGTAGCTGGGACCACAGACTTGCGCCACCACAACCGGCTAATTTTTTGTATTTTTTGTAGAGATGGGGTTTCGCTATTGGCCAAGCTAGTCTTGAATTCTTGAGCTTAAGGCATCTGCCTGTCTTGGCCTCCCAAAGTGCTGGGATTACTGGCATGAGCCACTGTGCCCAGCCTCTTTGCAATCTTAAGGGTCAATAGATCTCTTTTTGTAGAATGAATTGTACTTATACTTTTAAATCCAAGAACTTTTTCTTAACCTCGTAAAATTTTAATTAGGACAATTAAACCGTTTCTTTCTGTCCAAATGTAAGTAGGAGAATCCCAGCCTACCCCAGCTTGTAATGCAGAATATCTGAAATTCTTATGCTCTGTATTTTGGGGACCAAACTCCAAATGTTATGTTCTGTGTTCAGGAAAATCAAGTATGTGTTGTGGAACTGACAGGAGACAGTAGTAAGCCATGTAAAAGTATCTGTGGAAGCTTCTGTAAATGGATGTCAGGAGGTTTTAGCTGAGATGAGCTACTCCTTTTTCCCCTTTTGCTCTGGGAGATTGCTTTGCCTCTGAGAACAAAGAGGGGATATGGAAACTGACTTAAACATCCCCAAGCAGTGGACTCCTACTAATGGAATAACTTACATCACTTTGTCTCATTTCCTCCCTGTGGGTTTCATTGTAGTTTAAAGACCCAGGTCTGTCTGGCAGCTGGGTCTCACAGATTAAGCTTCCTTCTCAGTTCCAACCCTGGGTAGCAGTTTGCCCCTTAAGTGGTCATCAGCATCATTGTTAAGGGCTGTGAGTGGGTCAGGTTTTTCTCACGTTTTACCAATAGGCTTCTTGGATAGACAGATAAATTCATCTTCCCTTTCTCTACCTACCCCCACCCTATTTAGTGGTAAAATAAACAGAAATAGGCCTGTCAGATTTAAGGAGCATAATACTTTGAGGAAATCCCAATAAGAAATAAGTACATTTCTAATTTGGCTAGAAATTAATGGTAAACACCATTGTAAAAGTGGATCATGGTAGCCCAGGTTAGACTAAACTCTGGTAGATAGTATTCTGATCTATACATTAGAAATAAATTATGTCATATTATAGACTGATTTAAAATATTGTACAGTGTTTTTAGAAATAAGATCTTAGCACTGTGAATTTAACAGAAGCATATAAGCTTCTATCTTAAGTCATAATTATTTTACTCAAAAAAAGTGAAGTTTCGAATAGATGCTCAGTAGAGGTCCAAATAGTAGTTTCTGTGGGGGAAGTAATGACCAGGAGGGGGCAGGAGGGGGCATGAGGGAGCCAGGTGGAGCCGGAAGTGTTTTCTGTCTTGATCTGAGTGTATGTAGTTCATGTTGACACAGGTGGAGCGGTATGAAAAATTAATCAAGCCAAATTGCAAGATTTGAAAAGTTTATTATATGTAAGATATATGTTTATGGAAAAGAAAGCCTCTAAAAACATAAGACAATGGAGCTTTAAAAAAGGTTAGGTTTTACATCTTTAAAACTCATTAATAAGATACCAAATTCAAGAGATTATAGTTACATTGTAAAACATAATCCTCTTTGAGTAAAAGCTAATAAGGACAAACTGATGAATTACAAATGCACTTATTTATTGGTGATTAAAAACAATACTTAACAAGTTAAGCAGCTTGAGTAGTAGTTTAAGCTAGACAGAGCAAAGAAAATTCTTGTTTAATATATATATATTTTTAATTCCAGTAATATTTTCTTAAATTCCTGTTAAAAATATAATCAATATTATAGTCAGCAAAATGCCTTTGACTGACGCCTGGATTATTTTACCACTTAACCTGGTTACACAGTGATTT
The DNA here is from genome assembly GCF_000951045.1 of Mandrillus leucophaeus. Classification (NCBI taxonomy): domain Eukaryota; kingdom Metazoa; phylum Chordata; class Mammalia; order Primates; family Cercopithecidae; genus Mandrillus; species Mandrillus leucophaeus. The sequence goes on along the minus strand of NW_012105709.1, from coordinate 889,520 downwards.
TTTTTTCTGTCAGATGTAGCTGACAACCAGTTTAGTCTTTAAGATAAATGAAGTGATAACTCACATTGCAGCATCTTGTGGAAAATATTCAAACTACATTTAAAATGCTTCTGTAAAATGGAGAACTCTATTGCTCCACAAGAAATTGTATATGTAAAACTACAGGTTGGCTATGGTAATAGCAACTAAACTACATCCAACCCTGAAGGTAGAAAAATCCCTGAAAAGAAATACACAGCCTAGTCATAATATATCATATAAAGGTTATTTTCTTATTTTTAAAATTCTCCCAATTTGGAGAGATCCAAACCTTTCCATAGTTCCCTTACTAGGCAGTGCCACATAAAGTTACTTAGTTAACATTATGATCATGGCTTACGATTAAATTCCATATGACAAACACTTATATATAGCAGCCATCATTTTGGATGTTGGTTATGACAATATTTGCAGTTTGATTACAGAACACGCGTTCATTAAATTTGGTACAAAGCATGAACACTCAGGACAGATTGGCACAATACATGCAGTTCGAGAATTCTCTTATCTCAAGCCAGTCATCACTGAATAAGCCATAGTCTCAGTTCCGTTTTCCAAATCTTTCTCATATTGTAACTGACATTTAAAATGCTTCTTAAAACATCTTCCAGAATACGAAAAATACACTTTAAAAATCATTTATCTGAATGCATGATGGAAATGAGGCAGGATGGCAGAGCCAGTGCCAGCTGAGAACACATGAGGGATGGGGGGCAGGGGGAGCTGGCCCAGGCTCACAGTGCCCATGGCAAGTGGGGGTTCTTGCTGCTGCTGCCCCAGACAGCTTAACCTGTGGGGCAGAGATTCCCCAGGCCCCAGGGCAAGAGTGCTATTCCCAAAGGTATTTTGGGTAGCAGGAGGGGGCAGCTGCCAGAAGCCCAACAGGGGGGACAGGTCCAGAGAGGCAGGTATTGTTAGGTTCACAGCATCTGCAGGCAGCTCCTTGGGCAGGTTTACTTTACCAGCATTTCCCTTAGCCAGATCAAAACCTGGGTTGAGCTTTTGAGGTGACTGAGGCTCTTGCAGAGGCAAGTCCTCAAACAAACTGATATTGCAAAAACCTTTAGTATCTGCTTTGAGAGGCAGGCTTGCAAGTGGGGAGTATGAGGTAGAAGTGGTGTTGTACTTGTGATTGGGAAGGGGTGGCGGAGGAGAGCTAGGGGATACCGAGGGGTGGAGGGAGGCCAGGGACTCTGGCAGCGGCTGCATAGGCTGGGCGGCTTGTTCTGGGGGACTGAGGGTGAGGCTATGGACCTCAGCTGGCAAGCTACTTGCAAGCCCGTTCTGGGCAGAAGCTCCTAAAGGGAAAGGAGGCAAGGCAGCAGCCTTCAGTTGGAATGAAGTCGAGATGGTGTGGAAGGTGCTCAGAAGGTCTCCGGTCTGCAAGCTCTCTTTCATCAGCTCCTGTGAGTGGGTCTTCTTGGTATGCCGGGTAAGGTGATCCTTGCGCCCAAATCTCTGGGCACAGAACTGGCACAGGAAGTCCTTGCATCCTGTGTGGACCACCAGGTGGCGTCGCACATCCTTCCGGGTGTAGAAGCATCTTTCACAGTGGTCGCACTGGTGCTTCTTTTCCTTGGTTGCACTAGGGGGCTTCTCTTCCGCATGGGATTTGAGGTGGTCCAGTAGCACCTCGGTGCTCCCTAGCTCCAGGGCACAGACCCCACAGGTGAGGTCCCCACTGCTGGCCGCATGGAGGGCCAGGTGCCTCTTATAGCCCAGTATGGTGTTGTACTTCTTCCCACACTCCTCACACCCAAAGGCCATTTTGTTGGGGTCGTGGGTCTGGAGGTGGTTTTTCAGGTGGTCTTTCCGGTTGAACGTCTTCTCACAGTGAGCACACTGGTGAGATTTCTGGGGAGAATGGGTAGCCATATGCCTAGGAGCAGAAGGAGAAATTTCACAATACAGGGTTGTTTTAAAGAGCTAAAGAAAGGTGTAGAAACAATATTATATCAAAATGTTAATAGTTTTCTCTGGGTCTTGGTATAATTTTCAAAATTCTTTCTTATATTTTCCAAATATATAAACTTTTATAATTAAAAAAGCAAGCAATACTAAAGCCATAATACATTTTTCACACCCATAAAACGTTTTATGAGACAGGATCTCACTCTTTTGCCCAGGCTGGAGTGCAGTGGTCCGATCATGGCTCACTGCAGCCTCAACCTCCTGGGCTCAAGCAGTCTTCCCACCTTAGCCTCTCAAATAGCTGGAACTACAGGCACACACCACCAGGCCTGGCCAATTTTTTAAATTTTTCATTTCTTATTTTTTTTGTAGAGACAAGGTCTCACTATGCCCATGCTGGTCTCAAACTCCTGGGCTCAAGTGATCCTCCCACCTTGGCCTCCCAAAGTGTTGGGATTACAGACAAGAATCACCCTGCCTGGCCAGAATATTCTTTAAGAGAACATGTTTTTTTAATGTATACAGATTTCTAAACAAAGTATGCAAGTATTTAAAAATATGTGACCATGAAAAATCTTTTACAGGAAGGGGTTAAAGGGGTCTTTTGTACTCTGGAAATTCAAGTAACTCAATTTGCCTGCTACCCAGAACCACATGAAGCCCCAGTTTTAGGTTATCGCTCCTAGTTCCTATGTTTCTGTTGTTTGAGACAGAAAGTTCAGGCCATGGACAGGTAACTCTTAGGAGCCTCTTAAAAAGTCCATCCTTAAACTCAGAAAAGTGTCTAATAGGACTGTGAACATCAGCCTGCTGCCTGTGCTTTCAGCCTCAGCCTCTGCCCACCGTGAGATCTCACCACTGTCTTGATTTCCTTCATTCAAAGCTTGCCTATCAGCTCTTATCTCTGATGCTGCTGCCTGTCTCCATTACTTCAAATTTTCCCTCTAAGACACCTTTGACTTACTTCTTAAAGGTCACTGGTAATTTAATTGGCAAAATTCAAAAAGACTTTCTTCTTTAAATATGAAGCTGCTACTCCTAATAAGAGTTGTAAGTCTGTCTTCAACAATGGCTCAAGCCATCGTCTGTCTAGTCAATTTGGAATTTCAAAATAGCTATTTTATGTTTGTGAAGAAGAAATTGTTATGGAAAGCCACCACAATTCCATCTCTTTCACAGTTCCACTGACTTGCTAACATCTAAACTCAACATTGGCTTTTAAAAGCTCAGTGCATAAGGAAACCCTGAGTTTGTCATCCTTGAACTTTAAAAGGGTTCATTTTAATAACTAAAACACGGAGCACTATATGTTAGCATCTCGTATAAAACAATCCTTCATTACAACTTGTAGCTTCATATCCCTCAGGGCAGTTACCTCCTTTACCGGTTTTGTCATGAGAGGCTAAAGCTTGTCCTGACTGACAATTTAAGTGCAGTTGTACCCTGTGAGCTTTCACGTTAGATACAAAAGAATTTCTAACAATTCATTCTGTAAAAGAGATAGGATCTCTTTAAGACAGTATGTTTAAGTCAAAAGTATACTTAATTACACCTTTCAGCCAACATCTGCCCTATACTGTTTATTCCTGCTCCTCTTGTGGAGCCAGAATTGGTGAGGGGTCTACAACAGCAGCTGTTGAGTGGAGGCCCCCACCTAGAGGCCGACTGGAAGCCAGTTCAAAAAATATAAAGCTAATCTGAATCAAACTGTCATTTTCTTAAAAATAAAGTACAACCTCATGCCTCCCTCCTGTCTCTCATTAAAAATAAGAAATAAAAAAGCCTGCTGTGTGCATCCCTTCCCTTCCCTCCAGGACACCACGGCTGGTTCGCACATAAATGATAACATGGTGGGTACTGTAAGGCAGGGACAGGAACCAACACGATGGGCATCTGAGAAATCAGATTGTGCTGGTGTCTCCACGTTCTAGGTCTATCTAAATAAATACACAGGTTGGAGAAAGGGTTTTTAGAGCATGTTAGAGGGCAAATAGCCATGTTGTTCTACAAGATATCTATATGCATATATATATCGCAGGAATAAATATGAAGTGGGGCTGGCTTACACACTTGGTATTTAAACCTTTTTTTTTTTTTTCTTGGCCCAGTACTGGTGACCCACAGCTCTCGAGTCAGTTTGTACCTCTCTCTTTTCTTTCATTATAGAGGATTTTCATTTGATTTGATTTCATTTATCACCCATGGGTAGATCAATACCAGGTTAATTACTTCACCTGGTTATCTCCTACCCACTCTTTCCTGTCCTACACCTGTACTACCTGTAAGTGGGGTGCAAGCTGACACCCCAGTAGTAGTTGAACAAGACCACTGCCTTCCAAACTTCACTAGCTCCCACACTTCTGAATTTCTTGACTCTTTCCCTTGCCTGGCATCTACTTCTTTCCCTTTTAATTTATCCCTTACTTACTTATGCAACAATCCTGATCTAGAACATTCTCATCCTGTAGCTGAAATTACTTCAACGACTTGTTTCTTTCCCTCAGTTTTTCATCTTACCTTATAACCCATGAAAACAACGTTAGTATGTCCTAGAGTCAGTACCCAATGCCACCATATTTGGGTATCATCTGGATCATATCAGTGATCTTAGAATTATTTAGAGGTTGATTGCTCACATTAGGACCTCCAACCTTGCCAAATCATCTTTTCTTGCCTGTTGCTGTCTCTAACTGGTTTCATTATTTGCTGCACTGGAACCCACATTATGTTTTCTGGTTAATCAAGTCAGTTATTTTTTCCTTCAACCTCTGTTGCCCCATCTTTTTTTTTTTTTTGAGATGGAGTCTCGCCCTGTCATCAGGCCGGAAAGTGCAGTGGCTCAATGTCAGCTCACTGCAACCTCCGCCTCCCAGGTTTAAGTGATCCTCCTGCCTCAGCCTCCCGAGTAGTCGGGACTACAGGCGTGCACCACCACGCCCAGCTAATTTTTTATATTTTTAGTAGAGACAGGGTTTCACCATGTTGACCAGGATGGTCTCTATCTGTTGACCTCATGATCCACCCACCTCGGTCTCCCAAAGTGCTGGGATTACAGGTATCATCCTTTTTTGAAAAGCAAAACCGAAAGCATCCTGCCATCTCACACTTTTCCAGTCCTTTATTATATCACTGCTTCAGGCAAGAGAGGCAAGACATGCTGGGGGCTGAGGTAGGGAAGGCGGTTCGTACATAAAGTACACTGACAGCTCCCCTTTTTGCCTCTCTTTACGCCCTTAACTGAACAAGCCATTTTCCTTGCTCAGAACAACTACCTTCTAAACATGACTTAAGACTTCTTTTTCAGTGCAGTTTACCATAGTAAATTATTTCTCGGAACATGCGGGGTACTGATTCTACCTGTCATACCCAAATACACGTATACTCAAGTCCTGCGGTCCACCCTGTGGACCACGTGTGTATGAAAAGTCAGCCTTCAGTATACACAGGTTTCACACCCTGCAAATACTGTACTTTCAATCTGCATTTGGTTGAAAAATATTTGTGTATAAGTGGACCTGCGCAGCTCAAACTCACGTTGTTCAAGGGTCAACTGTAATTCCAATAGTTCTACCCCACTAATGCTTCTTTTCTAAACATTGGTCTCTTGTATGTGTCTCAGTCTTTATCTACAGTTTTAGTGTCCTCACTGTGACTCAGCTACAGCCAGCGCTGCTCTCATGTTTGGATAAGGACCCTTACCCTACGCACACGCAAGAAGCTTCATGCGAAACAGGGAGCCTCTGCAACAAAATCATGCACATGATCGGCACTCAGTACTTCTGCTCGTGACATCTAGAGGGGGGCCCATGTACAGAAGACATTTGAATTTTAAAATACGTAAGCATTTGCAGGCTAACTTTTAAAACCAACTTATTACATTACATTATGTATAACAGTGGTATTCTTAAGGGCCAGGAGCATAATTGCCATCTTTTCATTCTTTCAAGTGCCTTCCTCCAGGGTCACTCCAAGATTTCATAATGTCGTCTATGGTAGTACCAGTCAGATGCAAAGTCTCACTTGCTAAAGCCTGGCTCTCTCCAGGCGTTTGTATGTGAACAGTCAAAGTTGAAACTTCAAAGTTTATTTCATGAAATTAAGGGCAAATGTTGCATTTTCCTTAACCAAGTATCAAAAGCAGCGCACATGAGTGGGCGTGGTATGTGTGTGGCTCTGAGTGCACAGACACAACACACACCATGCTCATTACCAGTTCCGGTACTGTGCAGCACAGCCACTGCATGTACACGGAGCCTTCCTGTGATATTAAAAAGATCCTCTGGGGGCAGAAACTACATCAAATGTATTCATATCCCTCATGGAAGTAGGTACCTAACAGACATTCAATAAATAACTTAGATTAAATGTGATTTTTTTTTTTTTTAAAGACTCGTCCGCTAAAACAGTGCTTTTTATCCTTGGTGTGTCATGGATGCCTTTAAAACTTTGATTAGATGCACATGCTCCTCATCTGCATACCACCTGAACTCCAGTTACTAGGGTGGCTTTCCACCCAAGCTGAGAAACTGTGTTCTAAACATTTAAACTTGGAGATGTCTCCTCCTAGTTTCACTCTCAGGACCCGGACCAGCTCCCTACATTTCATCCCTGGACTCTGAGAGCAGGTTTCAAATCAGCCTACCTGCCACTTTTTCAAATTATTATCAGAGTCCTCTTTCTAGGATACTAAACAAATCATATTACTTCACTACTTACATACTTGAATGAGACAAACCCTCTCAGACAGAGGTAAGGCCTGCTATATGTGGCTTCCTTCCTGCCTGCACTTTTAGCCTCATCTGCTCCTCCGCGGGTAGTACCCTCTGAACATGAGTGCTTTAAGGCCAAGACTTACGGCTTTCCCAGAACATCCTCTCTGCCTCCTCCTCTTTCATTGTGTCACAGCTTAAAGATTGTCCCCATCTGAGAAGCCTTCCCAGGTTTCATCAGGCAGTGAAGAACAACTTCTTCCACCTGTATAGCTCTGTCAGAGCAGTGAGGTTGTGTTTTAATTGCGTTGTCCTATTTCTCCAGCCATGGGGAGAGGCCTGGTATATTGTAGGTGCATAAGAAATCTCTATTGAAAGAATGAACTGACGCTACATAACAAGACTGTCACATAAAACCACAGGAATCACTGGATGCAGATTTAAAGAATCCCTCAAAGGCTAAAATGCATCCGGATCCTGTGTCCCTTTCCCCTTGCATCGTGTGGTCTGAGGGCTAGAAAAGCCATTTAAACATACTTCTAAAAGTGCATATCTTTGCTAAAGCCTCTCACCTCATCAATTTATATCTGGAAACAAAGGCTTTGCCACAGTCAGGCTGCACGCACTTGTACGGCCGCTCCCTGGAGTGGGAATAATTGTGAATCGTGAACTTCTCCAGGGTGAGGAACGTCTTGCCACATAATTGGCAGGGGAACGTGGCCATGGGCTTTGCTTCTCACACCTTCCTTTTCAGATGTGCTGACCAAATGCTGTGCCATTTAAGCACAAACAGAAGGATGGTGCTGGGCACATCAGCAGAATCCCTGCAGCTGAACTCCAGACCACGGGAAAGGCAGCATCGTGGGCCTGGTTCTACCCAGACATGGGCCTCTCAGCTGTCACTAGCTTTGCTTCCTGCTTTCACACATCCCAGTTTACATGCAGTCTCAAGCTGGGGGGAGAAAGTCTGAGGCACAGGTGCGATTCAGGAGCAGAAAGGTAATCTGCATCACTATAGCTGGGGCATGTCCTGGGTCCCCGGATTGGCTGTGGAGAGAAGAGGAACAGTTTTCTTGCATTAGCCATTTGAAAACAATGCTTTTCCTCCCTGACCGCTTCAGAATCAACTACCCACAATCACCACGTTCCTTTAAATGGTGCTCATGGAACATAATTCTCCCTGTGAGAGGGCCGTCTGCATATAAATCTACACGTCTGGCTTCTCAGAGTGTGAGGAGTCAAGCACTGATGGCCAGTGGAGCACACTTTTCCTCTGATAAGGACAGTTCTTTCCACAGATCCAGTATTGTCTATTTCAGGTCACTGTGAAGCTCAGTTGACCAAAGAGGAAAACAACAACAACAACAACAACAAAAACCTCCCTCAGTGTGTTCAAGTGTTTTTACTGGTCCATAAACAAAAATCACCCACGCTTATTCAAACCATGGGCTCTTCCTCGTCACTCATTGTTGGCATAACATTAGTTGCTTATCACACCTGTTTAAACTTCCAGAGGATAAGAAATAATTTGTATACACCTAAGTTAATTTGTTTGTAAGATTACTCTGCAGAAGGGCTGATATAAACAGAATGTGCATAAAGCTAGTCTAGTCTGTCTAGTTGCACTGATGTGGTGGCACAAAGCTGATAGCTCAGGAACCAGCTCAGGCCACATTCAGATTTGTAGGCACCATCCTCTAGTAAGTTCTACTAATCTCTTCCTCTTTTGTTTATGGACCTTTCTTCATTCCCTGGCCCTAACCTGGAGGGCCCATCCAGCTACCTGCTGGTAGGCCACTTCCAGGAGGTGGGCCTACTGCCTCCTCAAACCCAACTTGTCTCAAACCCAAATCATTATCACCCTTCTGACTCAGCCACAGTCACCAAAAACCATGTTCTTTTTCTACCAATTGGCCATCATTGGAGGAACCTGAAGTGTCTGAGGCTACATCATGAACAATACTTCACTTACTAGGGTGGCTTTCCAGCCGAGCTGAGAAACTGTTCCAAAAACTTACACTTGGAGATGTCTCCTCCTAGCTGCACTCTCAGGACCTGGACTAGCCCCCTACATTTCATCCCTGGACTCTGACAGCAGGTTTCAAATTGGCCTCTACCTGCCACTACCTGCCAGTGTAAGGCCCTGGATCACTATCACCCTGTGCTATTCTAGAGAGAGATTCTCAGGTGGGTAAATGCTCACCTTTCAAGTGCCAATACTTAAAAAAATTAAGAGTCCTGTATGCTTAGGTGAAGTACACTTGAGTAGCTTTTGTCCACAGGCCAGCATTTGCTGAACTTTGCCAGTAAGCAGAGCACTCATGGTAAGCTGACCAATTGCAGTGAGTCTTTAAAACCCTCCCTGCTCCTTGCAGTCATTTATTGCCATGTCTCTAGAGTTGCTCTTTATTGTTAAAAGTTAATTTTTACTTACCTTTTTGGTTACTTTCAGATCAGAAAGTATGAGTCTAACTAGATGAAACTTTATTGCAATAACAGTTTAAGCATGTTTAAATATAGTATTACGTAGTACACAGGCATAACTAAACACATACTCCTTTTCTAACCAGCAAAAATTCCAGGAAGCTTGTAGAGTTCCTCATCTTCTGTTGTAGATGTTTTCAGTGTCTGGACAGAGTTCACAGTGCCAAGCAAATGCCCCTCACCATCCTGCCCCACCCACTTGGAAACTTGAAAGCTGACTTAGGCACCTTTGGTCAGCACTAATCCAAACCAGAGGACACACAGGCATCCTCGGCCAGCACCTTGACACCACGCCTTCTTTCTGATGGCTTTGATTCTAGCAGCACGCACAACCTCTGCAATTATGTGTGACCTGTCTTGGCTCTGTCCAAACCCCTTTCCCCCAACCCCTGGTTCCCTTCCAGTATTCTAGTTCATGCCTAAGGCCCTACCTTGAGGAATCCTCAACAGCCCTGGTCACAAACAAAATAACTCCTTCTAGGAATTCTATTCCGCCTGCCGAGTTTGCTCTGCTAGGTATCATGATCTGTTCTACTTCTCATCCAGCCTAAGTCTGGCCATAATACCGGCCCAGCTATAAAACACACTCATTCACTTGGAATTGCTCTGTGTTCTTTTTTATTAAAAAAGACTAACACACACAGAGTATGAAGTTTGAAAATGCATCTTTTTCTCCTTCCCTTTATAGCTGAACTCAAAATAGCCTTCATCCCACTCGCCCCTTCAGAGAAGGAGCTGGTTTGTTGGGGAAGGTTTTGTATTTCTCTCACCTACTTAAGGCCCTGCATATATACTTTTTCCAACTTATCTCAGTAAGCTGATTCTCCCCAACTCTTTCTTTGTGAGATGACCAGTATGTCCAACAGAACTTTCTGCAATATTGGAAATGTTACAGATGTGATGGCTACAGAACACTCAAAATGTGCCTCTGAGAAACTGAATTTTTTACTTTAACTTTAATTTAAATTGCTACATAGAGCCAGTGGCTCCTGTACTGGATGGCACAGGCAGACTCTTGGTATCCCCATGAAAGGAGATGAAGGCAAGGCTGTGTTTTCCTTGCACACAACTGTGCTACTGATTCAGCCTCAGGTGTTTACCCTGAAGCTGTAAATCCAGCCACTTGTTCTGCGAATCCAGTGGAAAGATTCCCCAGTTCAAATTCCAGCTTATCCATGTTATCTGTGTCCTGAGTTTCGGTTTCCTCAATTGTGATAGTTACCTGATGTATGTAAACAGGCTGCTGGGACAATTGACTGAAACAAAATGGATCTGAAAGCACACTGTAATCTAAATGAACACCCTACAAATATGCAGTATTTATGAAACACTGGGATTAAAAGTACTGTAGAACCACGTGTCAATGTACAGCTCACGTTCTAACCATTTAGCTATGGATGTAACCGGAAAGAGACACATTCTCTCCCTATGGATACTATACTGTATCAATTGTACGGAAAGAAGCGGCAGTTTGGACAACACATGTGCAGAAAGGACACAAGAGGTGGCAAGTAAAACGCCGGCATTCTTTCTCAGCAGATGTAAACCTTGACTAATTGCTTACCAAACGCACTAGGAGTACAAAGAAAAAAATGAAGCTTATTCAATTGAAAAACTTGCCCTTTGGCACTGAATAAGGTTTTCCAGATCTCTTTCCAGCCACTTCTTCTCTAGATTCAAAATGCCAGCAGTCATGGGCATCACCCATGCATACATTTCCCCTGAGCCCTCAAAGATGAAGGGGACAGTCTGAGCGTTAGACACGGCCATGGCTTATTTAAAGATGAGACACATTTCCTCCAACTTCAAGTTTCCCTCAAAGACCAAAACATTTCCCTCAAAGACTAAAACACAAAGCCTCTCATTTTTATGCTTATTTCATGAATATCTTTTCCCAAGGCTTTATCTTGAGTTCCAGATTCATGTGTTTAATATACCTAGCCTAACACTAAGTGCAAAGTTGGTCCTCAGAACTAAATTAGTTATATGATAGTGAACATTCTTTAATTTCTTCAGAGAGTCCTTAATAAACTCAAATTCATAGTAATTTTTAATCACTATAACTATGTATTTCTTCAATATGGGCCTTAGAATAAAATAAATATTTGTTTTCATGATATAATAATAAACTTCTGTAAAAATAAGACTGTCTTCCCCAACAGACTATAAACTCTTTGTGGCTGAGGGTCAAAGCTTTGTTATTAAAAAAAAAAAACAACTGTGTGGATATATACAACATCTCTCATCACCATGCACTTGATCGGCTCTGGCTGTTTACTGATGAGCCCAATCTTTGGTTGAAACCCGATGCACTTTCTGGCCACATCCTTAAAACAACTTAGGACAGCTTTCTATTATCTGGCAGACCACCATCGATCCTAACAGAACTGACAGAGCAGATAGTAAGTCTTACCCCAAAACGTCTCAGGACATAATTTTCAGTCCCCTTGATTCTAAAAATACTGAGTGAGTGATACAGATCTGCCAGTATGCCAAAGAAGGCTTGTGCCATCTGCTTCGTTGTGCTCATGTTGATTATTTTGGGGATGAGAGAGGATCAGACTGGAAGAAGAACATATATATATGGTAACAGCCAGGAAAGACTGTGTTCCCAGGGGACAGGGGTATACGAGGGTGGAGGGGGAAGTCAGAACACACGTGTAGTTCCAGGACTTCCCCAATGCTACATAACACAATCATCTAATGGGGCACAACTGCTTTACAACATTCTTAAAATAAACTGTGACTTCTGGCTTCTATTTCTATTGTCCCCACTGACACAATCAATGCAAGACCCATTTCTGAGAGGAAATTGAATTTCCACTTTTGGTCTTCCAACACAGTTGTTTTTCTCAATATCAGTTCTTTGAAGGACTTTGGTAGCAGTCTCTATCAAATTTTTAAAAAGCTATTTAGAAATGTCATCAGTAGAAAGATGATGTCCAGAACCTCCAGGTAGTCATGGCTGCCATGTCTGCAGATCTCACTCCCATCATGGCCTAAAGGCAAGGCCAAAGATCAATCTACTTGCTGTTTCCTTCTAGTGCTACTTTCTCTCACGCTTCTGGCTTTCTCCCTCCTGGAATGTCCTGGGAACCCTTGTCTACCTGGCAAATTTCTACTTTTCTCTGTCACTCCCAGGCAGAGGCATGAGTTCCTCCTCCACACAGTGAGGCCCAGTAGAGATCTCCACCTTACTGTGTTTGAAGAGCTTTCATTCTAGCTTATCCTCATTGTAAGAGACACCACCTGCCCTTCTATTCTCTCTGAGAGAGCCACCTGCTGAGCCATCAGGTTTGTTGCCTATAGGTTCTTTTCAGCTGTCACCTTGAGACACTGAATTTTGTTAACCCAGTGACTAAGCTCTTACTTTCTAAGAAATGAGGCTTAAGATAAACAAGAAAGACAAAGTGAATTATTTCTTCAGTATTCAGGGAGAAAATTGAGAAAGCTGTCCAGATGATGATGCTACAGCTTTGGAACATCAAATCCACATCCTAGCCAGAACATCTGAAAAGGGACAGGGTGTGTTCCGTTTACAAATAGTGTAATATCTAGTTACAGATGGCCAATTGAATAAAAGCATGTAGCTCTGGTCTCTCCAAAAATTCTACTAAAACAGTGATGGTGGGATTTTTCTAAAACACAGCCTAATATAAAAGGGGGAAAACAACAAATTTTGGAAGCTGAAAAGCAGGTAAACAAACAGTGATCGACTTGGTCATCCTAAGAAAGCTAAACTTTAAGCCAGCAATAAGAGGCAACAAAACAACCTGCTATACCCTGCAGCATCTACCATACGTCTCCGCAATTTGGTACAGTAAGTACTTCTGGAAGTGAGGATGGAAACAGGTAGGAAAGCAGCAGGTGAAAGTCTGTTAGTGAAGCACTGAGCCCTCCTGACCTCTCCTGGTGCCTGCAGTGGGGCACCTGCCCTTCCTTCCCCTAGCACAAGTGCTCGCTATGGAGAGTGTATGAAAGTGGGGGAGTATTCTGACACAGGGTGAATGTCCCCTCTCTCAGGCCAGGAGGATGGAGGAGTCTTCCCTGGGAAGCTGACGAGCCCAAGAGAAAAGAGCAAACCATAAGGACAAAGGGGGTTCCTCCAGGGGTCGCCACCTTACCCTATACAAGGCTCCAGCTGACAAGCCCCACCTAAGTATACAAAGCTCCCATCAGCTCTTTACTGGTTCGACTCACAAATTAGTAGGCCAAGAATCACCAGAAATCAGAGGAAGGCACTTAATAGGGAAAACGGACACAAAAACTAACGGGGAAAAAAAGACTATGGAGGGCAGGCAAACTTCAAAAAAAGAATCATTAATATCCTAGAGAGAACAGAGGTCCTTAAAAGAAGAGCAGGATATTATTTTTTAAAGAGAACACCACCAACAAAAAGGCAGTGGCAGTGCAAGACCCCAGGGGCTGGGACAGGCATTTGAGTCAAACTTTCAAGGGGAACACTTGAGAACCCAGAGAGCATCTGAGAGTCAACACCATGAAGCAACCTGTTATAACTCAGCTAATGTAATCCAGTGACTAACATTCATTGACGAAATGGTTAAAATATGTATCATTACACCAAAAAACATGAAAGGAGAGGGGATGATTTTTAAGGCTAGCCCCTGACTGCATCTACATGGAGATGGAGTGAGGTGGTAGAGGTAGGTAGAGGATGCCAATAAAACGTTCAAGAGGGAAGGGATGACTCCGATGAGCAGGGAGCTGGAATCTGACACCACAGAAGTGCTTCATCTCTCACAGATCTGGGGCCACTTCCACCACTGGCCTTCCTCATCTGTACAGCATGGAAGCAAGGGGCTGGGACAGCCAGGATCCCCATAAAAGGGCCAAAGGCCTTCTTCCAGATGGGTCATCCAGTATAGTACCCACCAGGGGGAAAAGAGGAAAAGAAATACTGTTGCAGACTCTTGGATCTTTAACACGCCTCCTCACCTCTCCCTACCATATGCATTGTATTTTTAAATAGACACATTCACAAAAAAAAAAAAAAAAAAAAAAAAAAAAGACAAATGTCTACAAGTAAGTAAAATAGATGTGTGCATTGAGAAAGGCAAGGGTTAAGCCCAGGCCTGGTTCTCAAGCTGAGATGGGACTGCCTTGTTTGAAGAGGACTATTTATTAAAGAAGACTCTCAGTAGCCTGGTGGGGGGTGAGGGGTGGAGAGCAAGTCCCAAAATCCAGACAAGAGCCTTTGGTATTAGGGGAAGATTTTCTAATCATTATGGTCAGGAACGGGGATCATTCCTTTATGACAGCTGAAAATATATCCCCCTCCTCCCTCCCTAGAAACCCTTGAGTCTCACCTTTAGGCCCTTTTAGGGTCTACTTCTATAGCTGATGGCGGTGATCTCTTTTCCTGGGACTCTAAGTATAGGACATGGAGGAACTGCAGCTCTAATTAGCAGCAGGACCTATTATTTTTCCAATAAGGTTACTATTCAAGGGAAAGAAAAGCCTGTTTCTTTCTCAGGAAGTATGTGAAAATATAGGCTCACATTGAGAAGAGAAATGTGAAAAGCATATTAGTTACATTGACCATGGGATGCCCGGTTTGTGCGTTAAAATGACCTGAATGACCTTGAAGGATCTGAGATCTAGAAAGGATGCTCAAGACTTGGGTGGACTGTTTGATCCTAAAATAACATATCACTAAATAAACAGAAAAAGGCCTTGAAGTGCAGATAACTACATGGCAGCAGGGCATCTTGACAGTGGAATTATAGATGACCTCATTTTTTTTTTATTTTTTGAATATCTGCACTTTCTAAAGTTTGATAATGACTATTTAGGCTGAGTCTAGGAGTATACCAGGGAGGAGGTATATTGCAGATGCAGAGGGGAGAATAGAGAAGAAGAGCTCGGAGTCAGGAGCAGTATGGGGCATTGTGGAACATGTGGTGCAGACTGGCTGAGATCAACAGGAGAAGGGCCCGTGTCAGAAAACCAATAACAGGGATAGCGCACCTGGCAGGGGACATTGGGTTTATCCTATAGGGAACTGGGAGGCAGTGAAAGTGAGGATGTCCCATCTACAGATGAATTGCAGAGAGGAAAATGTTACATATAATCACTTATCCTTCCCACATGGTAATTCAGTTACCTGGAGAGAACAGCCGATTGAAAGGTACTATTCTGAAATGCTAACTGGTTCTTTTTACATGAGATGAACCCAAGACCAAATCGGATTACCCTAGACACAAATGTGATGGACAGTTTTAAAGTAACATGCAGTATTTTTTTCAAGCTCTATGTAGAACTATCCAGAACTTATAGTAAACTGTGTACATGCATGGTTATGTGAGAAAAGTGAAGCTGCTGCACCTGTTCCAAAGCTCACTCCGCTTCCTCCAGAAGCATGCCCGTCTGCCTCTCGGGACACAGGCCATATTTTATTAGACACAATTATTGCCAGAAGCTTGAGAATTTTCTCTTTGCCTTTCCATGTCATGTCCAATAAATTCAAAGGATGCAAAGCAAATTGTTCATCCAGGAATACTTAATTTGAGAAATAAAAATATTTATCACTAGTCCTTTAAGATTATCCTGGTTCTTGATTTTTTCTTTTTAAACTGATTGACATTTCATCGGGTTTCCATTTTAAAAGAAAATGGCACTGAAGGGACAAGGCAAGTTTTCCAAGCGACAACACTGGCTTTTCTGAAAGGGGAAAGGAATGTTAAGGAAATGGGGGAGAAAGCTTAAAAAGAGTGGAACACTAGCAAGCAGGGCCTCTTCTCCTTTTCACCTTAAGTCTTTTTTCTCTCCCATTCACAGCTTTAGGTCCTTTGTTTGTTTAACAAACCATTACAATCATACCCAGTTCACTGGGGGAGGAATGTGAACTCTCTGAGTAGCTGTCCTTGCAATCCACATGTGTGGTCCATCTCCCGGCTCATCCGCAGGCAGGCGGCTTTCATGTGCTGCTCTGCGCTCCCCGTCGCCCTGGAGGCCAGCACCTTGCTCACAATAAGCCTCAATTTCCCACCGCTGCCTGCTCGCAGCTCCTCCCCAGCAGCCGAGAGCAGTGTCTCAAGTGGCTCTTCCTCCCCTGCTTGCCTTGCAATCATACTGTCCACCCTGCTTTGGCTGCCCCCCTTCAGCTCCTGAGACAGACAAGGCCTGCTGTGTTAGCCACCCCCCACCTGTTCGCAGCCCATGGACTCGCCACTGAATACTGGACAGACACATTCCAGGATCTTCCTGGCTAGCACTCCTAGTCTTCTAATGTCAGGCGCACTGTAAACAGAAGATACAGTCAAGACTCTCCCCCACTTCACCCCAACTCCCAGCCCTAACTAGAACTGCTAGTGCCTCTCTCAGGTCCTAGTAGATATGTTGGCCCTGTTGGGATTGATTTCAATTTCTTGGTCAATAAATCAAAATATTTAGTGACAATATTGTATTTCAGTAGGAGTCAGAATACTATTTAATAAACTATTTCAGTTGAGCTCATAAAGCTTTCTCATGCTATTCTAATAATTCCCATCTCACAGCCCTAAGAGATAGGTAGAAAAGCATCATTGTCCCTATTTGACAAATGAGGAAACTGAGGCTCAGAGGATTTAAGTTTACTGCCCATAAGCATGGACTAATGAGATACTGCAAGTAATATACTATCCCAAGCAAAGCGCCTAGCACAGAGTGAGTGCCCCAAAGGCATTAGCTTCCATTAATATCATTATTGGATGATAATGATGATGAACAGAGGTTGCTCTCAGGTGTTCTGAACTAAGCCAAGTGCTCTTTCAACTTATGCTTTGCCATCCCTTCTAGCCACGCTGTCTACATGAGCAGTGAAGTTCAGCAACAGCTTTTACAACAGTGTTTTCAAATAAAGCCTCAGGAAGTATGACTGGATTGCCTCGTGTGGCTGGGATGTGACCAGCATCTTTCCCAGGCTTATCTTTCAGTCTACATCTGCCACAAAGAGAGGACAACCTCTTACAAATCCTATGTACACAAGTTAGGAGTGATGGCAGGGGCAGCTTTCTTCTTTTGAACTGACGGGGTTGTCAGCAGAAAATTCCATAGATCTATGTGTATTACTAGGCTGTGGATGTGGGACAGCAGAGGTCATGAAAAGTTGCTAACTGCATCATCAAATTCCCTGAAACGCATGTGCACTGAGCTTTAAAAAATGAAAGGGCTAAAAGAACCCTGTTCTCGGGTATTTTGCAGTTTGTGGAGGAAATGTGTTTATTTTCTACTAGAACCTTTTTGAAGTACCCTGAACCTCCAGCATGTTCTTGCCTATGATGTGTTTCCAAGCAATCATTAATAAACATGCCCAACTAGAAATAATCTTAAAACATGCGCACCTACTGAGTGACAGGAAACATCTGCTGCGAGGCAGGGACTGAGTCCTCCCAGAAGTTTGTCTGAAGATTCAAACCTGTGAGAAAAGACCTTGTACATCGTCAGGGAATGAAGCTAGGAAAACATTCCTCCATTATGCTACCCCCGAGCTTCACTTCTAGAGCACACACACGACTGGCGACGTGCAGAGGAGATTTTCTAGTGTGTTTTCATGCATTTTAATAGATGATCTTTAAGTACTTATATCCTTTGTCCTACTTGCAACTGGATTAAGAAAAACTCTCAACTTTTCCCCTGCTTTCTGCAAGTGGAACAAAAAGAACACATGAAATTGCTTACATAAAATATTCAAAAGAGCACTCAGAGGAAATGGTATTTTTTTAAACCAACAGTATTAAAATACCATAAAACAGGTATGCAAATCTATGCAATAACAGAACCTAAAACAAATTCTGAATTGAAAGAAAGTCAGCAAATAACCAGTTGGCACTCAACAAAGGGGCTTCATATAAATAAAGATTTATCAAATTTGCAGTGCAAGAAGGTTGAAGTCTCCACATTGAATATTTAATTAAATGGTTACTAAACCTGGCTATGCATTAGAATCAGCAAGGAAAACTTTTAAAAATACAGATTCCTGGGTGGCCACAGGGCAAATCAGTGCAGACTAAAACAGCATCACTGGGACCCCAAGAATTTATGTTTTTACCAAATCTACAGAAGCCAAGTCTACAGCCAGCTTTGTGCCACTGAACCCTGATGAGCATTTGGAAACCAGCATTTCTGTTAACCAAGTAATTATCAAACTTGGTTTCTTCCTACCAAGACTATTCCAATCACTTGCTCCTCTTACAGGAAAGCTTTTCAGGATTTTCTTAACTAGTACAAAGGCAAATCTGTTATGGAACGAAGCCAATTAATATCTCACCTAAGTGATTTATTCACTTGCCTATTTTCTTCTGTGAATTTGATCAAAAAGGCTATGTCCATTTATTTTGTATGATAACATCCTTTGAAGTTAAAAATGGAAAAATCAAGGCCATTTTTGGACAACTGTTTTAAAAATAATGCATCACACTACAGGAAAAAACTGGAGGTGAGCAGGTTATTTGTCTGAGTCATTTAGGGAAATTGTTTCCAACGTATTCCTTGTTTTGCTTGTATAAACACTTTACAAATCATCTTCATGGTCCATCTCTTTCTCAAAATGCTCAACATTTATTGTGGTGGTTTAATTGGGTGGTCTCCAAAGGCTTGTATAAAAATTTTTTTGAAAGAGCTTTAAAAAGACATTAAAGCAAAAGAGTAAAATTCTTCCAGATGATTCTTCCTTTGCGCCTACCCATCTCACAAACGAACAATACCAATTTATGTATTCAAAGAGGCAGGGGTTCTTCTGCTTCCCAGGAAAGGGTGCACATAACGTGAGGTACGCAAACCAGGCAGTGAAGTAGCTTAGCTTCATTGTGAAAATATTCAAATTATCACAAAAAGAAAGCGATTCCTTTCTGAATTCAACAATACTCCTTGGCCTCCGAGGGCTCACACAGGAGCTTATTCTTAAGCTGTTCAATGTAAGCAGCACTCGTGAAAGAGGAGAACTCTGGCAGGGAGGAGATCAAGTCCCTCAGCTTTTCCCACCTGCCATCTCTGCGCCAGTCTAATGCTTAAATAGTTAACAATACAACAGAGAGCCCGAGGCAGGCCCGACCTGGGGGGAAAATCATGCGCAGTATATGACGATTTAATAAAGCAGAGAAGAGACAGGAAAAATAACACATCTTAGTTTGACAGGATGCTACTTGCAGACTGCTTTTCAGGTCAGAATTTAATTTCTAAAGCAGAGGGAAAAGAGGGTTTTCATAACGTCAATTATTCTTTTTTAAGTATGTGGTTAAAAATGACCCTATAAAATTAAACAATCCTACAGATAAATGTTTCCGAGTTCCAGAGTAACAAGAAGAATCACATTTTTCTAGGAGTGAAGACTGGCAGATGCTAAACAGATTAGTTAATTGTTTTAAATGAAGGGGGAAATATTTTTTGGTAAGTTTATTTATTCGTTGATGACAAAAACCAAAGTTTCACAGATCTAGGGTTTATGAGTTCCAGGATGTGTTTTTGCTGTCACAGTATGTTTTTCTAGGCATTTGCTTCTGAGAACAGCATTTAAGAACATGTCTTTTTCTCTCTTAATGAACTGGTTTAGCCGCCTGCTGGGCATTCACTGAAACCCACATTGAACAAAGGGATTTCCTTCCAGTTTCAGCTCATTCACTTCTAGCGACTCCTGATTTTACTTAAGCAAATTCTCCAAACTGACTTTTTTATTTCTAATGATTTGAGTGGGAAAGAATTGGGCAACCCTCAAACACTGGGAAGTCTGCCCTGGTTCTCAGTGAAAGAATCCTCTAGACTGACCATGTACAAGGTTTGTTTTTGTAAAGTCTCTCGAATGTGTTTTAGTTTCCAGATGGAAAGGAGCCCACCCGGTTTGGTGGATTACAGACAACTAAATTTTATTTCAGCAAGACGGATCATGGTGAACAATGAGACTATATCTTTGAAATGAAGACCCTGAGTGGGATATTCAGTTTCACCTCCAAGCAATGATGTCATTTTAAAGGTGACACTGAGGGGCATGGTATTAAGGGGTCACTCGACGTTGGAACAGATTTGTGGGCCTGGCAGCTGGTCTTCTACCTTCTCCCATTATACATGATCTCCCTGGGGGACCCCATGCATAACCCAAGGTTACAATTACTCCTTGAAGTCAGAAGCCTCCCAAATCTCTATCTTCAATCCCGAACTTTCTTTCAAATTCCAGACTAATACATCTACCTCCCTCCTGCAACTCTTGGATAGCTTGCAGTGCCCCTTCAAGGTCACATGGTGGGCTTCAAACGTTAACCCGCAGACTTGCTCCTCCTCCAGCACTGCCTGTTCTAATGGCACCGTTATGCAATAGCCATCAGGGCTCCCGGATCCTCACCAGGTGATGGCTACTGTTTTACGAACTTTACTTAATACCCTTAACAACCACATGAGTAAGTAGCATTAACCCTATTTGACTAATGGGGAAACTAAGTCTTAGAAGTTGTGCTGATTTGCCCATGATCCTACAGCCAGCAAGCAGTTAAGCTGGGCTGTGAATCCAGGGTGCATGTCAAAAGTCTACCTCTTCCCATGTCACTTTCCAGCCTCTCCAAACTTAGAAGCTCTGCAGTCTAGATTGTTCTCAGAGATTAAGCTTTACAACCTTATTGTCTCTCAAATCTGTTTCCTTCTCTTAATTCCCATAGCTACCTACTGTTCGAGTGATGTTTTGCCTTTATTAGGGCCTCCAAATTGGGATAGCACGACAACTTTGGAATTTTACTTTGTTTGAATTCCCAGTGATTTTCCTTTCTAGCTCATTTAAAACAGGTGGCAGCCTTTGTAATCCCTTGTATTTTCATCCAGCTGAAGACAGAAGCATCCTGAAGAAGTCTGTCTTTGTTAACAATATCTAAACCTAGAGAAGAAATTCTGCTGGACTTCTGGGAGGGGAGAAGGAGAAGCAGAGGAGAAGCTGCCAAAATGACACTCTCCCTACCATCTCCCCATGGCCAACCCCCCCATCCCAGGGCCTGATAAGGAGATATGTCAGCCCCCAGCAAGAGAGGCCCTTGCACCCCTCTGTTCCCTAAGGCAATGAGTAGAATCCTTGAGAAGACAGCTACGTGAAGAGTGTGCCTCGGGAGGCCAGAGCTGAGGCAGGAGGTTTCCAGCCCTCACTGGCAACCCTGAGGCAGACAGCTACAAGGATTCAATAAATCACTACTTTGATAAACTGAAGGTCAGAGGTGGGTTCCTCATCTTCCAGAGGCCATGAAAATCTCCAGGTCCTAGGACACACTCCATGGGGGAAGGGGAAGCACCTAAAACTTACTGACATGAAATTTCCTCTAGGTTGGCAGAATGCGAACTGGAGTCCGTTTTCATTATGGTGAATGAAAACAGTAATGCTCCTTGCATACTTGACGATCTGAGGTGAAATGCAGGCTTGTGGGGTGCCTCAATAAAGTGCAGAATCTTAGAACAGCACATATCTGTGCTATAGACTAGCTGCAACTGCTGGAACTGGAGCTGATCTAGTTTTCAAAAAAAGCCACCGCTCGGTTACAGAGATGAGCACGGACTCTGCTTAGGCTCTGGTGACCTAGGGCAGAGGGGTGGGGTGGCGGGGAGGGCAGCAGGCTTATGCTTTAAAACCCTGAGGCAGATAGAGAAGGAAGGAAGGAAACAAGGGCAGATGTTAGAGTATACTCACAAGATTAACTCCTCTGATTCCTATGCAAATACCTAGAAAGGGAGAGATACACAAAGTTATCTTTAAGGTCTTTATCATCAGCTCTGAATTGCTAAAATAAACAAAAACACCCAAGTAGCGGGGGGAGGGGGGGAACGGAAGTCTACTTGGAAGAGGAAAGAAAGCAGCTGGTGCTGCTGAAGTCATGAGATCCAGGACACCCCTGTTTCCCAAGCCTGGACGTGCCTCCCAGCGTAGCATGCTGGCACGGAGCGGGAGGGATGATTTCCATAAGATGGAAATGATTGCGTGCTGGAAAATGAGGTGCTTTAGGGGAGAGAAGATTCCTAACCCAGAGGAAAGGATATAAATCTTTAATATGTCACATTTGTTGACTGTAAGATGTTGCAGTAATGGTCGGTACTTGCAGCACCAAATGGGCACGTCTAAGGGGTCCGGGCTTTGAAATCAGTCATGTTATCCAAACAAATTCCACTTGAGCTCCATGGCTGAATGTCTGAGACCTTCAGAAGAAGTTTATAAAGGCCCTGGTGGAGACTGAAGAGGATTTTAGATACGCCAAAGATGTGCTGGCCATTACAAGGAGACTAGAACTTTTAGTGGCGAGAGCTCTGGCTGGGAGAACCTCACATTCCTAAGAATCAGCAACCGGGGACCCCATTTTCCTGCCAAGTAGGCACACTATTAAATCTGATGGGCATGTCCAGGGGAAAGATGACCTGGGAAAGGAGTTGCTCGGGGAGCAAGTGCCCTGTCGCAGAGGCAGAGATTGCCAAGACGGTCTGCTAGAGATTGAGGCACAAAGCCCCCTCTATCTACTTTAGTTATAAGGAGGTGGGAATGCTGTGTTAAATTGTACCCAAGAAGATAACTCATAAGGCAAGGAACATAGAAACTAGGGTGTGTTGGGCAAGTAAGCAGAGGTTGCTTGCTTTACTGAAAGTGGGGCTGCTCTGGTCTCTCAAGGGTCTAGCCTTGGTTGGCACATGCTTCCCTTGTCACACCAGACAGGTGAGACCAAGAAGGGAAGACAGAAAGAGACAGTCAGTGAACACCTGCTTGGCCCAGCCCCAACCCCACCACTTAACATGGCAACTACGTACAGGAGGCTACTTTCCAATCTGTGGTGCCCAGAACCTTGGCAGGGATAGGGGGTTTGCATGGGGAGGGATGCTAGAGAATGGAGAACAAGCTCACTCTATTGTCCCAAACTCAATTTTCGTGTGGCTTCCTTTAAACAAGCCACAAGCTCAATGTGTCAGTTAGGTCAGTGGAGAGAGAGATTTCTGCATGCTAGAGGCAGATCCATATTGCTTCCCCAGTCTCTCTGTTTTTGGATGGTTCCCCTTCATTCTAATCACAATGCTGCTGCCAAGGTGATTCTTCTAACATGCAGATATTTTCCTGTCACTTGCCTGTTTGGAATTCTTCAATGGTCCCCTTAGGTTTCTGTCCACTGCAACGAAAAGTCTTGTCTAATCAGAACCACTGAAAGTTTTTAATCAAGAGAGCAATATGTTCAGGCTTGTGTTATAGAAAGAAACTGAGAGAGCAGACATACAGATTATCCTCCTGGATTTATCAGTTATATACATTAAAATGGCCAAACAGTAATTCACATAGCAAAACAAACAAAAAACCCAACTGTGCACACACACATACACACACACAAGTGCAATAACTGAACTCTGAAGTTCAGTATACAGCTGTTCACAAAGCATTCTAAATCTTCCCTGACTCAGAACAACATCTTCGTGCACTCTGATTTGAATATGTGGTGCAAATGAGAACCATTTTAGGGAAACAACATAAGATGACTATGATCTTAAGGTGGTTTCAATTTACATGGTGATTGTGAGTTTTATGAACCACCTCTAATTCCTACTCCTGGAACAAAAAGTGAAAAATTACCTTGGTAAACGCCACATCATGGATCAATTAAGTTATTCCCCAAATAAAGTATCCTTTGTTATAGTATAAGCCTGCATAATTTCTAGCATTTTAAACATTGATAGAGAAATGTACTTTTTTTTTCTAATTTTAATGTTTAACACTCCTATGTTATGATCCCCAACTCCCTTCATCCCACCACTGATTTCATTTTAACTTTTGTTTGTTCATGGAGGGAAGTAAGGAAATTTTAATGATATTCCTTAGATAATACATTTTCTTACCTAAAAGTAGTACAATAATGAGTTTTATTCTACCTCAGTCCACTATGCGGCATGCACACTCTACTTAATACTAGGTTGTGTTCCTACAGTTAGTTAAAAAAACCAACTAGCTGGTAGAAAGACGGTGTGGTCTAGTGTACAGGAAACTGGCTTTGGAGTTGGATGGATCTAAGTTCGAATGCTGGCTCTGCTACTTGGAAGGTGTGTAACCTTAGGTAAGTTGCATAACTTCTCTAAGCCTCAGTCTCCGTCACCATAAAATGGGTATATCTATATATCTTGCAGAGCTGCTCTACAACTATGCATAACACATGTATATTTAGAGGCACAATGACTGGTACCGAGTCCAAAGTACATGTACGAAGTAGATGTGGCCTGTGAATAAAAAGTGTTAGGGCTGATTTTACACGATGGGTAAGCTCACAACTAGGAAACATGAATAACTTTTTTTGGAGTAACATATATATATAATAGAAAGTCAGAGTATACAGAATGGATTCACTTCAATCATGTTTCTTTAATGTGGATCATCATGACACAATTCCATCTCCTGGCATGTGTTTATAAAATAAATTTCTACTATCCCCGTGCTTTCACATTTTCTCACATATTTGAGAAATTCCTAGATTCTTAAGCAGTGTAACCCTATTTACTGAGATTTTAATGGCAATATCATGTTTAACTAGAGAAAACAGTTACAAATGGGCCTGGCATGAACTGGTCCTACAGGTGCCATAAAGTTACCCAAATGTTATAATGAAGCGATTGAGGGCGTTTGGGGATTTTGCTACATTTTTTTCCTTCTGAACATATTGGTGGGGGTAGTGGACTAGTTTTAATTAGAATCGTTTGGAGAACAGGAATCCAAACACACGACCTAATATTATCCTAGTTAGCCTTCTGCCTGAGGCAGCTGTGGACAGCCTTCCTAGAAGTCAGCCTCACGATAAAGAATAGAGCGAGAAGTGGTTTATCTAGTGGGAGGTTTGTGGGGGGAATCGAATGTAAGATGGGATATAAGAAAACTTACAAAGACAACTGGAATTTTTAAAAAATACACCATTATGACCTTCAAGGACATTTTGCAAAGAAAAAAAAAAAGTCTGGAGAGAGGCCAAGAGTTATGGTTAAGCAACAGCACTGCAGCTGCAAAACAAGTGAGGGCTGCTTTGGGGTGACGTGGCCTTGAACCTAGAATTAATGTATATGACAGGGAAAAACAACAACCATGTGAGATATGAAATTTAAGGCTGGGATTTGGAATCATTATCTTGAAATGGGCGGTTAAAACAAATCCTAATCTTTCCATGAGTGGTAGAAAATAAGAAATAAAAGCTTCTGACATATAATGGGCCCCTGGCAACCATGAATTCCCTCAAATAAACACTGGATTGAGCGACATAACCTATTTTATAACTCTAGAAAATTTGGCAAGCTGAAAATCATCTCACATTATGATTTTAGAAGAGTGGTTTAGAGACTCTGAATTGTAACATATGTTACGTTCTGGATATCTGATTCTAAATGGTGGACCCTATCTCAGTTTTTTTTCCTAATATTTCCTTAAGATAAAACCATTTAAAAACACCTTTTTAAAATATAACAGAAAGAGAACAAGAAGTTTCTAGTGAGCAAGTCATGATAAGTAAAAATCAACTGTACAATGCCCATGATTTCTAATTTAAGACAAATAAATAGCAATGATCATTCTTAGCGTGTCCTCTTGATTTTTTTAGAGTGAAAAACAGGCTTTCATTTAAGACCACATCTTAATCCGCCAACCTTATTTTCCCCTCAAAGCCTGAAGTTCCTCAAATGTAAATTCTCTCACAGAGTCTCTTCTGGGACATAAGCCCCTCTCCTGTGGAGGAGGCCAGAGCTCTGGTTTGTGCTGTAATGCGAGGAGAGAATGAGAACAGAGCCACGACTGATGGCAGGAGTGCTGGGGGGCAGGAGTTGGAGGGTTCGGCACAGACATATTTACCTTTCTAAGTGAGGTACAGATGAGTTTCAGATGTGACACGAGACAGAAGCCACATTAGACGTGACAGCAATCCTAAAGAAAAAAAAACAATATCAAAAGTTTTTTTTTTTTTTTTTAAAGCATCAAGAAAAAAACACATTGGTACTATGAATACTGAAATTTACCTAATCAGAATATGAGTTCAAGGATATCAGGGGTCAAAAATCTCTCTCCATCAATATGCTATGCTATAATGCCATATCCAAGCATTCCAGAGGCACGCATTTAACTCCTTAAGGGATCTTTAGTTTTAGAGAGGCTATACAGTGATGTGGTTAAGACCACAGTATGGTGCCAGAAAGCTTAGATTCCAATCTTGGTGCCACCTGGAGCCACTTAGAGACCTCATGCAATTGGTTTTCTCTCTCTACCTCAGCTTCCTCTCCTGTAAAATGGCAATAATGATTACACCCACATCACAAGACCCTTTTGAGAATTAAATAAGCTAATTTGAGATAAATGCTTGACACTGTCTGGTAAGCAGGGAGTATTCATGTATTTGTATTTATTTTTCAGAGACCCCACGTAAAGATACCTCACAGCTTCAAGCAGAAATTACAAGATAATCATGGCTGGGCACAGTGGCTCACGCCTGTAATCCCAGCATTTTGAGAGGCCAAGGCAGGAGGATTGCTTGAGGGCAGAAGTTTGAGACCAGCCTGGGCCACATAACAGGACTCAGTCTCTACCAAAAAAATTTTTTAAAGATAATCAGAACCTTTTTAAGAGTGTCAACTAACCTTTTTAAGAGTGTCAACTAAGAAGAACACTATTCCTTTGGGTAAGGGAAACAAGAACCTCAGCAGGGATGAGGGTGAAGAGGGGGAGGGAAGTAAACGCCACTAAAAGACAAAATATGGGGGAAAAAAACACCCCACTTTGGCTTGACTTCAATTTTTTTAAAAAGTCAAGACCACTATTATCAGCAGAGGCCTGGAGACAAGAATTTGCTGTGCAGACCCAATCATTCACCTTGAGATAAGGAAAAGGACAGAAACTGGACAGCAAATGATGAGAGGGCAGCAGCGAAATGTTTACAGACTGAAAAGAGATGGAAATATAGCTTTCAGTGAAAATAATGAAGACAGGAAATAGATCAATAACTTAAACCCATCAACCCTCACCTCCACAGATATAAATTCATTACTGATTAGCAGTGTAATCCAATTGGATGAATACTTGAGCACCAACCCGAAGTAACCTCCTTCTCTGAGTAGCCCACATTTATGCCTTGAACAAAAAGGCTGCTGTTGTATGTGTTTTTAAAATAACAAAACGATATGAATTTGAATCTTACTAATGCAAAAGGCATAAACTTTTAGGTATAAGCTGAGTTGGGGTTTTTCCTCCTGAATTGAGGTTTTTCTTTCAGAAAAATGTCTCACTAAAGGAGACAATACGTAATGTTGCAAAGTAAACATTTAAACTACTTAAAATGTCCTAAGTATTTTAACAACCTCATTAATATACAAATGATTAATTACAAATGATTAGGTATCTAATTATTACAGATGATCTTTATAATAGTCATATCTGATCTTATACAACTGACACATTAATTTTAAATAGTTCTGCATTTCAGAATAGCTTTCTTGCAACTGAATCTAGCGGTAAGGAGGATATCTTGTTTTCAACGGCTAGATACATGTTTATTAGGGCTGCTTTATTTGGTCAGTCTGGGTGGACGGGAAACTGTCTAAGAGGGAAATATCTGGTATTTTTCTACTAGGAAGTTAGCTTACATAGATTAACACACATGTAAACAAACAGACATAACATATGTCCATTCCCAAACTTATTTTGAGGGTTTGACTCTTAAGTTACTTGAAATTATTCTTCTGGGATATTACAGCAGTCTTCCGTCTAAAGAAAAAGGCTCTTTTCTGAAGAATCACATAGTTGAAGTTATCTGATTCTACAAGCAGAGCAAGAACAAAATTTTTAACTGCAGTTACTTCCCTGGCCTGTCTGTAGTTCTTTTTTTTATTAATGTAGACAAAGATATGCCTCACTGCTGCAAGCTGAAACATCAAATGGAAAAGATGCAGTTTGATTTCCTACATTCCCTCCACTCTCTGCCTCTCCCTACTTCGGTATAAGTCACACAAAATTACTTCCAGAAACTAGGAGGATTGAGCAGCCAAGTTACGAAGCCTAAAGTGCCATGCTTAATGCTTTTTTTTTTTTTTAATCTTCAAGTTAATACTTATCAGGGTGACAGTCTACCAATGATCAAAGTCATGGTAATTTTTCTGTTTCATGAGAAATCTAAAATCTCAGAATCACAACCCGCTGACTCGATCTTATTTGTAACAACCCACATAAGTGCCTCTTCCTCTAGGAGATTCCTCCTGCAATTCACAAATGTGAATTTCACCTCTACTATTAATCAAAACAGAAGTGCAAATAAGTTTCTTTAAAAATAATCTTGGTAGTGAACATAAAACAAAAATAACATGGAGAGTGAAGTATTAGCCCGTTCCTGTACTTGTCTGCTTACTTACTCCCTCCTACAACACTTTCTAAAAATTTCCATTTGATTTTAAGACGTTATTTTCCCAAAAAATGTTGACAATAATTTCCCACTTCAAGCTCTGGCTTTAAAAAGAAATAGGTTATAAGTTGAGAATAGCTAAAAAAAATTGGGTTCGTCCTAGGGTTCTGTGACATCAGACTAGTCAGTGCTTTAGAATCAAAATTTCCCTTACACTTTTCACTAAGAAGCAAAGCTGTTTGTTTGCTTTATCTGATAAGGAATTCAAAACATGCAGTGGTAGTAAATCTGGTTAAAGAAATTGTCAAGGGAGGTTTTGAGTTTTGCCATTATTTAACATTACATCATAGAATTAAATCATGTAAAATGGCAGCCTTATCCATCTCAATCACTAAATTTGGTCAAGTGAAAGTCTACAAAATTCTAAATGAAAAGCTTTTTCATCTTCTTAATGGAAATATCTAAACATTACATTGAGGTTTATTTTTAGGAAAGAATAACAGAGAAGAGAGCTTGGATCTGAAAAAGAAAAATGCCACACACTGGTGATGCTTCCTTCTAGAGGCTGTGAACTGCCTGACAAACTTGCTAAAGCAAAAAAGGGCATAATAGTTCTCCACAGAGGAAGAATTTTAAAAAGCAGTAGCAACAATCAGGTAACAACAGACCAATCAGGTCTTCCCAAAATTTAGTATTTGCAGTTGAAACTGGGATAAATAATTACTTTCTAAGGAATGTAGAGAGAGCCAGCAATCCCCATTCATTCAGCCCGCATTTACTGAGCCAAGAGCTCTGCTAGGCTTGAGATATAAAAATGAATACAACACAGCTGCTTTACTTCCAGCTAAAAGAATACACCTAAATAAAGAGCTACAGGGCCATGTGTTAAGTGCTATAATAGAGGTGTACACAAAGGGCTGGGGGCCAAAGGAAGAAGCCATAAATTCTTCCTGGGAAATCAAGCAAGTGAGGGGAGATGTGAAAGAAGGTATCTCAGAGATGTTTCCTTGTGATAAACTCAAGACTTTTTCTTTAGTGTGTACTATAAAGGTGGTAATTTTAAGACTTATCAACTATTGCAATGCCAGGTGCTAATCTTGGTCTACAAGCCAGTTTGTGTTTGATACACACTTCCAGTTACAATATCCCAGGAATATAAATATTTTAAAATAAATATATTATTATAATATTCCCATGCAATGCACACAATCCAGAATGGCATGAATCACTGGCTTGAGTGGAACATAGCTTCCAAGTTCAAAGATGTTTTAAAATATAATGAATGAAAGATGAATTTTAGAGAGTTTCCATATAATATCAATAATGCTTACTGTATCACTGTTTTCTTTTCTCTCAAGGCAAAAATAAAAGAATCACCTGATTATATCATGGTTAATATTTGTTTTTCTCTACTTCTGTGTTTAAAAAAAGAGGGAGGGTAGAGAATCAACTTCTACTTAACATTATTTATTATGCAGGCCATATTCCTACTTATAACATAGTTGTGACAAAACCTCCATTGTTCGTTACACACTAGCCCCAAACTTGAGTAATTCTAATGTAAGCATGAGAAACTCCCGTCTCCTTTGGGGTGAATTTCCCAATTCCTCTGTGTTAAATTGAGGTCTAATTTTCCCTGTGCCTGGTTTTCACAAGAAGGTCCATTCCACCCCATGTGCTCCTTTTCAGCTGTCAATAAACAGAGGCAGTGAATTCCCCACGGCTTCACAAAGCTAGTTAGGCAGAGCCATTCATTCCTTCAGGAAAACAGGGCATTGATTTCAGCGAGTTCCCAGGGAGCAGCTGCAACAAAGAGATCAAAGGCCCACCTCTCTTTCCCTCCATTGCTTTCATTAGGCCCAGCCCAGACAAACAGCGACAGGTTTCCTTGAGACAAGGAGAGGGCCCAGCAGACCACCTCATGGTTCAATTCAAATTCATCCGTTTCCTACATTCCAGTGACAGTCCAGAATGCTAACCATGACAAACCAGCACAATCACCCGGCATAATATACTGCTCGCTAGTTCATCCAAGGTCAGAGGGAGAAAACAAGCACGGGGGGAAGTCCTCTGCTTCTAGGGCCTGCTGAGCTTCAATGGCCCCCTGACATTCCATAAATAAACTTCTCCCTCTCACTCTCCCTTTCTTCCTCCATCCTACAACCCTACAAGCGACGGTCTCACTGAATAATCTGCAACTTCTTTCATGTCACCATATCCAAACTATATGGAAACTTTATTCTCAGTTGAATAGTTCGTTCTAATAGTCAGAGGAAGATGGCTATACATGCAGCCTCTATTAGTTCACTGCTGTGCTAAAGCCAGTCTGCTACACCTAGTAAGCTACTACAACGTGATGAATTCAGAGCTGCAGTTTCTAGGGTTACCTTAGTAAGGGTTGATCTCCAGAGCTGCAGTTTCTAGGATTACCCAAGGGGTGATCTCCAGGGAAGGCAACACAACTTAAAGATGGAGTTAGTTTGCATAAATTCTGTTTGTACAACAAAAGTGTGAACAGAGATATAACAGTTTTTTTTTTTTTAATTGGATCCAGGTAATCACCCAAACTGGTTAATCCAAGCTCCTGTGTATAAATGAGTTGTGTGTTTGTTGGGGTGAGGATGGTTAGTTAAGGGGAGGGGAGAGAGCAAGAGGGACTATGAAAGAAAATGAATTATTCTGACTGGTTTACCTACACGGAACAAATATAATTAAGAGGTTTCCAAATTCACCATTCATTTCTGAATTGCTTATTTCACACCTTCATGGAAGTCTATGACAAAATGCCTTTATTTCATTGTGCTCATTCCATTTGTCACTAATCCTGAGTACACATGGGAATCGATGGGTTAAGTTTCAAAATTGTTAAACCAAAAAGAAAATAAACAATATTGGAATGAAAGGCATGAACCCACCGGGTGAGGCAGAACACAACCTTCCCACGTGCCCACAGGCGTGAGTACTGACCTCGGTAGTGGGGTGGAGGGGAGGTCACCAGTGACCTCCAGGGCCATCTATTCACCAATTACTCACCTTGAACTGTCAAAGATGCTATTTTGTATAGAGAGCTGAACAGCCCTCAAGGAGTAAAGACATTCCTTATATTCAAATTAGGACAGAAATGGACTTTGCATATACAGAACTCTCAACTGCACAGGAAAGGTAGCTTTGACAAAAATGGTGTGACAATTAATTAGGAACCTTAAAGCTAACTCTGGCAATGACTTGCTTTGGGCCTAGGGGACACCTTTAACCCCTCTGTCTTCCCACTCTTCCCAAATGATGACAGAAATATCTGTGAAGAATTCTTTGTGGCAGTCCAATGAAATAACCACTCCTCAAAAACTATGTATCTCGTCAAAGAAACCGGCTTATGAGTAGAACTTCCTTATATAATGATCACTCTGTAACTCAGTAGAGATTCTCTGGAAACTCGCTACATTTCTCTAAATCAAATTGTTTTTTGTAAAGCACTCAGGAAAAATACTACTGAAAGTCTATGGCAAATGACCAAAACCACTTATCAATCCATTTATGTATCTTTCAAAAGCATTTACAAAACACTGAGAAATGTTATCCACTGGATCTCCGCCTCAACCACCTGAGAGAGATGGTTTTATTAATCTATTTTTGAATGAGGAGATAATAGGCTCAAGAGAGGTAAACTGACTTGCCAAAGTCATGGAACTAATAATCTGCAGTTAAAACTTTAAATTCAAGTATTCTATCTTTGAGTCTCATGCTGTTTCCATTATACCAGCTACCATGTACTGGGGATATAATTATTCACTGAAGTTCTCTTACCAAGGCTATATTAAATAAGTCATCCTGGTTTTTGAGGCCAATGCATTGTACCACTTCCATTCAACGAGGTAGTTGCTTAAGCGTATGGACTCCGGAGTCAGATCTGTATTTAAATTTTAGTGTCACTTTGTAATAAGTTCATAAATTAAACAATTAACAATATATTTGGAACCTTAGTTTCCCTATTTGTAAAAGAGGAATAATAACCTCACAGGGTTTGTGGAGGATCAAATTAGATAACTTATATAAAGCTCCTAAAAGTGTTGACATACAACAAAAGATCAATAATTATAGCTATTATCAATGCTGAAAATCAAAACAGTGTAAAGCTTGTTAAAAGGAAAAATTTCTTTTAAAGAAAAAGACATAAAATTTAACATCCAGTCTCTAGATTGCATGATTCCTTGCATTAAAAGTTTAGCTTTCAAATCTAGGATTTTATGGGGGGCAACTAATGAACTAAGATCAAACTATTATAAAAGAGAAAGAAACTACTATACAAAACAGAAACACTAATTGAAGTGTCGTTTTAAAAGGCTAATTGAGGCAAATCCTTGCTACTATAAAGCAGCAGTGTGGTTTTTCTGCACAATTCAGCTTTACTTCTTGCCACTTAGCCATTTCAAGTAGAAATGTGTTGGTAACAGGAAGATATTCACAGACTGTTACCACTTGAAGAGAAAAATACACACAGGGATATTTGTTGTCTGTAGACAGTGCTTTCATGTTTTTAAAGAACTAACACACATCTTACTTCATTGACCCTCACATTACTAAGAGAAAACAGATTAATTTTCTAGCACAAGAGAAGACTGCCAGTGGTAAACAGCAAACCTTATTTTTTATTCCTTGTCTCATTTTTCATGACACCCTATTACTGGGTGGTGGCATAGAGATGCCACAGTACAGGGTGTACAGAATACTGTGGGAAGACAGAGGCCACTAAGACTGGGAGAACCAGAAAAGGTTTTGCAGAGAAGGTGACATTTATCCAACCTTTTATCTAGTACAGACGTACTTCTGGAATATTCCTGGTCGCCCTTGAGCCTGAGATTTCTTCCTTTTTTTGTTTGTTTTGGTGAATTCTGAATATCTCATTCAGTGATTTAGTTCTCCTTATACTGCTTTTTGTTCATTTGAAAACTTAAATGGATGCCCTCACCCCCTTTTAAAAATTTCATCCAAGGCCTTGATATTAAAGAGGCCAGGAGCTGAAGCCACTATTGTTTGACTTAATAATATTAATACGTAAGGCACCTTTTGATTCCACAGTTCTGTGACTTTTAAAATGACTGCTTGTTCTGTAATAAGTAGTAGGTATACTGCATTCTGTAAGTAGGTATATTGCATTACCTACTATACAACACATCACTTGAAATGTGCAATTTACTTCCTGTTAATATTTTAGAATATTTTCTTTATTACCATTTATATCAGAAACAGTTTAAAAGAACTCTTATGAACATCTAAAGGACTATGTCTAGCTAAAGAAACTCAGCCCAGAGTTAGTGAAGTATGACAACTGTTTCTGTCCTAAGAGCCGAGTTCCTTTTTGTAGGTAACCACCCCTAATTCTATCTTCTCTCACAACATGAAACATATTTTTTTAATGAAAGACATTCAGACATTTGAAGATGATTATGACAATCCCTGATGAGTTATTAATTTGAGACCATTCTTCTTTTCGAACATAGGCATGCAGTGCTACAAATTCCTCTCTGAGCCTTGCTATAAGTTGCATCTTAGTCACTTGAAAATTTGGTTTCATTTTCATTCAGTTCAAAATATTTTCTAATTTCCTTTTTGATTTTTTTTAAAAATAGGCTACTTTTTAGAGAAGTTTATGTTCACAGCAAAATTGAGCCTGTTACAGGAATTTCGCATATACTCCTTTCCCTCCCAACACACTTAGCCTCCTCCATTATCGACATCCCCCACTAGAGTGGTACATTTGTTACAACTGATAAACCTCCACTGACACATCATTATCACCCAGAATCCATGGTTTAGAGGTCACTCTTGGTGTTGTATATTCTATGGGTTTGAAAAAATTTATGACAGTTCTCCATCATTATAACATCATACAGAGAAGTTTTGCTGTTCTTTTTCCTGTCTAATTCTGCATTTTCTAAAATGTCATATAGTTGAAATTATATAGTATGCAGCCTTTTGAGACTGGCTTCTTTTACTTTGGTAATATACATTTAATTTTCTTCCATGCCTTTTCATGGCTTGATAGCTCATTTCTTTTTCTTTTTTCTTTTTCTTTCTGAGACAGAATCTGGCTCAGTCACCCAGGCTGGGGTGCAGTGGGGCAATCTCGGCTCACCGCAACCTCCAGCTCCCAGGTTCAAGCAATTCTCCACCTCAGCCTCCCGAGTAGCTAGGACTACAGGTATAGTCTGTATACCTGAGATTACAGGTGCCCACCACCATGCCAGGCTATTTTTTGTATTTTTAGTAGAGACACAGTTTCACCATGTTGGCCAGGCTGATCTCGAACTCCCAACTTTCAGGGATCCACCTGTCTCGGCCTCCTAACGTGCTGGGGTTACAGGCGTGAGCCACTGCACCCAGCCAGCTCATTTCTTTATGGTGCTGATTGATTTCGTTTGTGTCACACTTGTTGGCTGGTAGAGTTCACCAGTACAAGCATCTGGGTCTGCTGTCTAGAAGGTGTTTTAGTTTATATGTGTATTTCAAGGAACTAGTCTATTTTATCTAATTTATCAAATATGTGGGTGAGAGCTTATTTATACTCTTCTCTTACTAATCCTGTATTTTATCCACGGGATTAGCAGAATAACACCTCTTTCATTCCTAATATTGGTAATTGGTGTACTCTTTTTTTCTTTGGTTGCCTGGCTAGAGATTTATCATTTTACTGATCATTTCAAAGAACCAGCTTTTTATTTTGTTGATTTTCTCCATTGTTTTCCTGTTTTCAACTTTGTTGATTTCTGCTCTAATTTTCAGTATTTACCTTCTTCTGCTCACTGCAGGTTTAATTTGTTCTTCTTTTTCTAGTTTCCAAAGGTGGAAACTGAGGTTATTGATTTTAGGTTCTTTTTCTTTTCTAATACATCATTTAATGCTGCAAATTCTGAAGCACTGTTTTAGCTGTATCCCACATGCTTTCATAAACTGTATTTTCATTTTCAGTTAACTTAAAATATTTAAACATTTTTTCTTGAGATTTTTCTTTGATCCATGGGTTATTTGGAAGTATACTGTTTAATTTCCAAATATTTGGAAAATTTCCAGCACTTTTTCCGATATTAACTTCTAGTTTAATTCTGTAGTCTGAGAAGGTATTTTGTATGGTTTCTATTCTTTTAAATTTGTTACGATGTTTTTAATGTCTCAGGATGTGTCCCTGGGTTATTTGGAAGTGTGATGTTCAGGTACAAGATATTTTTCCAGATTCCTTTCTAATTAAATTCCATTATGGTCAGTGAACACTCTTTGTATGATTTAAATCCTTTAAAAT
Organism: Mandrillus leucophaeus; assembly: GCF_000951045.1. Lineage (NCBI taxonomy): Eukaryota > Metazoa > Chordata > Mammalia > Primates > Cercopithecidae > Mandrillus > Mandrillus leucophaeus. Next base: position 853,740 of record NW_012105709.1, on the reverse strand, counting down.
TAATTGACTTATTTTCCCACCCAGAATATGGTCTATCTTCATAAGTGTCCTGGCTATGCTTGGAAAAAATGTGCAGTTTGCTGTTGAGTAGTGTTCTATAAATGCCAATTAAGTCAATGTGGTTGATAGTGTTGTTCAAGCCTTCTATAGCCTTATTGGTTTTCCAACTACTTGCTCTATTATCTATTGAAGGAAGGGTGCTGAAATCTGACCATAATTGTGAATTTGCCTATTTCTTCCCATGTATACTGAAATTATTTTACTAGGTGCATAAACATTTAAGATCATTTCTTCTTGATGAATTCACCACTTTATCATTATGAAATAACCCTATTTATCCCGGTAATATTCTTTGTTCTAATTTCTACTATGTTTAATATGAATATAGTCACTGCAGTTTTAAAAAATTAGTACTAAAAATGATATTTTTTTCATCCTTTAGCTTATAATCTATTTGTGTCTTTACATATGAAGTGCATTTTTCTGTAGGCAGCATAGAGTTAGTTCTCAGGGGGTTTTATATGTATTAAATCTGACTGTGAACAATCAATTGAGATAACTCACTACCTTCGGACTGGCCAATGTGTGTATTAAATCTGACATTCTTTGCCTTTTAATTATGATAGTTAGACCATTTATGCTTACTTAATGTGCTTACTGATGTGATTAGGCTGAAATGCACCATCTTGTTATTTGTTGTCTAATGGTCTCAATTATTCTTTGTTCCTTTTCTTTCTTCTTTCGGATTGATTATCTTTCTCTAATTTTATCTTTGGCTTATAACTATGTTTTGATATCTTAGTGGTTGCTGTAGAGTTTATAGTTATATATTTAACTTACCATGGTGTACTTTCAAGGGATATTATACCAGCTCATGTAGAGTACAAAAATTTTATCTTTTTCCTCGCCTGACCTTTGTGCAATTATTGTTGTACCTTTTGCTTTTATATGTTATACACCCCATTTGGTACTATTTTTGCTTAAACCATCTTTTTAAAAATAATAATCATCATCATATGTATTTACCTAGGTGGTTGCCATTTCTGGTGCTCTTTACTGCTACCTGGCATTATTTTCCTTCTTTATTAAATCAATTAATAATAAATGTGAGAGTTTAAAAAAAAAAAGATTTCCTTTAGTATTTCTTACTCTGTGGGTCTACTGGTGATTAATTATTTCAGCTTTAGTACATCTGAAAAAGTCTTTATTTCACCTGTTATTTTCCTACCAAAGAAAGTGCTTGCATGTTTCACCTTTTTAAAAATATGTTGTCACAACTCTAGATTTCTAGATGAACAGTTTTAGCTTTCAGTACTTGGAAGATGTTTTCTACTGTTTTCTATATTACATTCCTTCTGACAGGAAGCCTTCTGTCATGCTTGCTCCTCTGAATGTATAGTCTTTTTTCTCTGCTTTAAAATCTGTCTTTACTACTGGTTTTAAACTATTTGATTACCGTGTCCCTTGGTGTAGTTTTCTTCATGTTTTTGTGTTTGCTTGATATTTATTTAACTTAGATTTGTGGATTTATTGTTTTCATCAAATTTGGCAAGTCTTCAGCCATTATATCTTTATTTTCTGTCCTCTCCCTCCTTTGGGGACTCCAGTTACATACATATTTGGTCATTTCAAGTTGTCCCACAGCTCACTGATGTGCTATTCAATTTTTTCTAGTTTTTTTTTTTCCATTCAGTATCTCATTTGGTATAATTTTAATTGCTATCCAGTGTATTTTAGGATTTTAATCCTATCCAGTGTATTTTTCACCTCAGGTGTTATCTCTAGAAGTCTAGAAGTTCAATTTAGGTCTTTTTATAGCTTCCATCTTTTCTTAACAACCGTATGCTTTCCACTACCATCTTGAGTATATGGAACATAGTAACAATAACTATTTGAATATTCTTATTAAATCTATTTAATTTATTTTAGTATCTCCACTTATTAGATGTCTGTCAATTCTGGGTCTATTTCTATTGAGTTTTCTCTTCACTATTGAATTTTCCTGGTTCTCTGCATGTCGGTAAATTCTGATTGAATGCTACATATTGCATACTTTATTAATGGGTGCTGGATATTTTTTATTTCCTTAAATATCCTTGAGCTTTGTTCTGGGATACAGTTAAGCTACTTGAAACAATTTGATCCTTCAAACCAAGTGTCTGCAAACTAGGCCCACAGGCCAAATCTGGCCCACTGCCTATTTCTATAAATAAAATTTTATTGGAATACATTCTGATACATGTAAATACATTTGCTTACAAATTGTTTATGGCTGTTTTAACAGTAGAAGGGCAGAAGTGAGTAGTTACAACAGAGACCACATGGCCCACATATCCTAAAATATTTTCCATCTGGCCCTTTACAAAACAGTTTTATGACCTGTCTTGAACGGCTTACTTTTAAGATTTTTTAGGCAGGATCAGATTAGACTAGTCTAGGGCTAATTTTGCCTCATCGCGGAAGCATTAGTCTTCTGAGTACTACATCTAATCCCACTTATATACAAGGTTTTTCCACGATGAATGGTGGGAGGGTGGGAAGGGGCACACTCTTCCCTGACCTACATGAGCTACTTTTTTCTTCCCAGTGGCTCTTTCCTCATCCATGGGTAGTTCTCTTACGCATATGCACTAATCAGCACTCTGCCGAAGCCTACAGGAGAGCCCTCTGAAGATCTCTGGAGCTCACTCTCTGTGTAACCAACTCTCTCTTCTCTGGTACTCTGTCCTTCAAATTCTAGCTGCCTCAGCCTCCCAGAATTCCTAACTCTATCATCTCAACCTAGGATAAGCTATGTTTGGGTTCTGCTTTCCTGCATTGCAGCCTGGGACAAATCATTTGTTTTTTCCTTCTCTCAGGGTTCACTGTCTTGTGCCACTTGTCCAATGTCAGAATGCCTTTGTTTCATATATTTTATGGGCTTTTTGTGTGTGTGTGTTTGTTAGGCTATTTTAGGCGACAGAATAACTCCAGTTCCTGTTATTGCAAGATGGCTGGAAGCAGAAGTCCTCTCAGTACGAAGTTCCAATTCTTTATATTTGCCTTAGTGCTTTATAGTTACAATAAACTGTCCCAGCTCAAGCCATTTACCCAATTCTATGGTCAGTCAGCAACTAGAGAAGGGTGTAATAAGCAAAGTCAGTAACTAGTATAACATCCCTTTACCCCAATCCCACTTTCCTATCTTTGTGGGATGTATATTGTGGGATATATATCACGGACTATATATTACAGTAAAACTTGGTTTTTAAGATTTATCTTTTAATTGAACCAGTATTTATTGAGTGGTTGTTTTTCCTGGCATTGTTCTAGGTGCTGGGGGTTCACCACTGTGAACAAAACACGCAAAAACTCCTACCCTTGTGAAACATACCTATGAATTAAGCTTATCTTTGAATTAATTGTTTCTAGTAGCTTAACTGTATCCCATAACAAAGCTCAAGTAAGATATGTATCAGATGGTGATTAAAAAAATAAAAGTAATGAAGAGACAGGAAGTGCTAAGATATTTGGCAGGGAAAACAGTGTCAATTTAAAACAGGCTGGTCGGGGAAAAAGGCATGGGTGAGAAGATGACAATTTAGTGAAGATCTGAAGGAGGTAAGGATGTAAGTCATGTGGCTATTTCTGGGTACAATAACTGCAAAACTGACGCAGAAACAAGAAAACTGGTATGGCTAAAGCAGTCAGTGAAGGGAAGCGGTAAAAGATTAGGCCAAAGGTAATGGGACCCATAGCACACAGGAGCTGATAAGCCTCTGTAAGTGAGACGGGAGGGACTGGAGACACTGGAGCAGGAAAGTAACATGATCAGACTTAACAGCTTTAAATCATTTATCAGGCTGTTGTGTGGAGAGTGAATTCTAGGGGAGAAAGTATGAAACCAAGGAGACCAGTTAGAAAGCTACTGTTATAAAGAGATGATGAAGGTGTGCACCAGTGCAGTAGCAGAAGAGGTGGGGAAAAGTGGCCACCTTCTGGATTTAGGCGGGGCTGACAGTATCTCCTGACAGCTGGCTGTGTAGAGGGTGAGACAGACGAAATGAGGATGCTGCAAAGGCACCTGGCCTGTGCAACTGGAAGAAAAGTCTTCCTCATCTAGGTAAATGGCTACTTAGCATGAAGGAAGTTTGGTTGGGAATAGAGAAGAACTCAGGAGCTCAGGTGCAGACACATTAGGTTTGATATGCCTATCAGACATCCAGCAATTGGATATTTGAATCTGAGTTTAGAGAAGAAGTCCACATTGGAGACAATTTGGTAGCTGCCAGCATATATGTATTTAAAGCCATGAAAATGAATGGGAACAGCTAGGGAGTGAGAATCGACAGAGGACAAGTACAGAGACTGTGCCCTGGGACAGCCAATGTTTGGAGGTCAGGACAATGAGGAAGTATCTGCAAGAAGGATAAGAGTAGTCACATGCAATAGGAAAGCAGTTGGGAAAGTGTGGAGACTCAGAAGACAAGGGAATAACATACTTCAGAGAGCAGCATGATCAATGGGGTTAGTGCTTCTGACAGGTCAAGGAAGATAAGGACTGAGAATTAATGGTTGGGTTTGCAATATGAGGGTCGTTGGTGACACTCGAGAACTTTGGTGGAATGCCCAGAAAGAACTGAGAAATTGTGTAAAAGAAAGCAGGGACATTAAATGGAGCAGTAATTACAGAGGAATGGGAGTTAAATTTTTTTTTTTTTTTAAGTAAAGCAAGGAGGCGGGAATGCATGATGCAGGAGAGAGAAGGGACAACTACTGTAGTTATATCCTTGAGCGGGTGAGAGGAGATGGGACTAAGAATATAAGTGCAAGGGTAAGCTTTAAATTGACCATGGCTGGGTATCTTTCTCCAACTATGTTCAGCTGCACTGCTGCGTGCATGGAATCAGCAGACCAAAGCACCTGGATATAGATGGCTAAGTACAACGGAGCAAAGGGGAGGGACAGAGAAGATGAGTGGATGAGTGATTTTAATGAGAGGGTAGGCTATTGACACTGAATAAGGAAGGATGTGAGATATGAAGGAAGTGTGCTGCAGTGTAAAAGTTGTATGTCTAGATGGAGTTAAAAATGTGTTGGAGTGGGAAGACAGATGGAGAATGGGGTGCTGGGACTCAAGATCATGGAGTGAGAGCAGTTCTTATTAATGACTAGGCCCACAGTATGACTATGGGTGGAAGTTGCTAATGTAGTTTGGAAGACAAGGTCATTGAAGGAGAGGAAATCAAGAAACTGAGAAGCCAGGATGTTAGGACTCTACAAAGCCTGAAAATCACCAAGAATTAGGACACGTTAGTGTTACAGAGAAGGACGGATCCTGAATCTTCAAGGAATAATGAACAATAATGTATTTTAATTTCCAGATTTTAAATTTTTATGTTGTCTTATAACTATATTTATAATAATGACTTAGGCCTTACTCCAAGTCAGCTGTTTTAAGCTAATCCAACTGTCCTTTTATGGTCCAACTTGCATTCTGTTCAAATGTCCTTCTTTTCTTTCGCTATCATTCTGAAAAATGTACAATTAATTCTGTCATTTAAATCAGTTTTCTAAATTCTAAAGCAAAATTTCTCAAACTTTTCCATGGAGCACCAGTTCGATGGTATATTTGGTGAGGTAGGGGTTGCATGGTGAAATATGTTTGAGAAACACCACAGACCAAAGGCCATCGATAATCACTTGTTGGAAATAAACAAGTCTAATTTGATTTTAACTCAGCTTTTTCCACAAATTTAAATGACCATAGGCTCATTTTCTGTATAATATCAGTTAACATCCTAAGGAATGAATATACCAAGGTAGGTACTATCGGGAAGGCTGTATTAGAGGTGTGTGTCTTCTTGGTGACTTCAAAAGAGGTGAAACAGAACCTGCTAGAACAAGATTCAAGATACAGACTTAGAATCTGTCAGAGAATGCAAATCTTTGTTAAGTTACTTTGTAACAATATTCTTCTCGCCTGCTAACATGATGAAAAACAAAACCATCTCAGAAAATAAATTCTCAAAGATGTATTTAAAATTGGTTTAGTATATTTCAATTCTCCTCCATAAAAACGACACTTCATAGACTATTTAAAAACAAAGATACATAAATATGTTTTGGAGGAAGACTAATGCCCAACAGGATGTCTGCATCTATATACAACCTCAGTTCTGCCCTTTGCTCCCACTAACCATAAATCTGATAAGAAGTCACTATAAGGAAACAAATGCCCCAGGCCAAGACATGTACTTCAAAAATCACTATCAAAATAACTATCATCTAAGAGGACCAGAAAAAGTGTGACAGACTTTAAAATAATGTAAGAACCAAATAACAAAAAAGTTTTGCTCCAATTTTTGCTCTCGGAGCTCTAAAAAACCATTATCAAGTTATTAGAGAAGAGAAGGTATTGGGAGAAGAGGATAAAAAAAATTGAAATACCAGCTTACAAAAGCCAATCACGATGTTTATGAATCAGGCAGGAACAATCTGAAAACAAAAATAAAAATTACTAGTTTTATATAATATTTACACATGCATTTATTAATTATAATTTTGAGATCATTGTATGTTCATACGCAGTTTTAAAAGAGCCTTTACTCAGTTTCCCACAATAGTAACATTTCACAAAACAACAGTACAATATTACAACCGGCATGTTTATACTAATACCATCTACTAGTCTATTGCGATTTCCTGTTTAATTGTATTAGCGTGTGTGTGTTTTATACAGTTTGAGCACATGTGTAGGCTCACATATCTACCACTAGTCAAAATATCGAACAGTTCCATCACAAGGATCCATCGTGTTGCCCTTTGACAAACACATACCACCTTCTTTGCCACAATCCCTCTCTGCCCCGACCCACTGCATATCTATTTTTAACACAAAAATAATAACAGCCATTTACAAAAAGTATTTCACTCCTTGTCCATAGTTGAATGTTGTCTACTACTACTACCACTACCACTAACTACTACTACTACTACTACTACTACTACTACTACTACTACTACTACTACTACTTCCTAGTTATATGTCAAATCTTGAACGAATACTTTTAGTTTTCTGCATTAAAGTTTTAGTTTAAGGAATAAATTCTCCAGAGAGAAGTCTTTCTCATTGTTAGCATGGCATAGATCACTCATTTCAAAAATCAAAACGCAAAAAGTAAGGGAGCCAGAGGTGGTGTCTGCACTCACAGATTCCGTATTTTCAATATATTACTAACGAGAAACTCTGAGTGCTTACTGTGGGCCAAGCTACATATTATATATGTATGTATGTGTATGTGTGTGTGTGTATATATACAGACACACACACACATACACATATATTCCATATACCAAGCCTTGATGTATGCACATTGACCCTGTTTGGCCCAGGAGAAAACTGAGGCACCAAGAGGTTTACAAGTTGCCTAAAGTCAAATAACTAGCAAGTGGCAAATCCTGGAACCTGGGACCAGACTCTGGGCACCCAGACTCTACCATCCCTCAAGGAAACCATGATAAAGTCAAGATGTTTTGGTGTAACCATTCATTGCTAAGACAAATAAATCACCCGATTATTGGTAAGCTTCACTTTAACATAACGGAATTCAACAACGAAAATGTTCAAAACAATGATGTGTAAAATGGAAGAGGTATTTTATTCAAATACAAAATGATAGGAAATTGCCAAAAACAAAGGTTGGGACATGCAGAAAAGATTTTATATTATGGCAACAAACTGTTCACCAGCCCTGAACAGATAGTCTTAACATTCGTTGGGGACTGTCAGGCAGCAGTTTATACATAGCCAAGATTACTCTTGAAAAAGACATATTCAATTGAGCAGAGATGATGATGGGAGAACTGAAATTTCTGAGCAGATAAAAGCTTCAAAATTAGGCTCTTCAGCCAATAGAGACATCTAAAACTCCAAAGATAATGTTCAGATTATAGTAATTTAACAGACACTCATTGTGACAAACTTTCTGTAGGTTTATTAGCTTAATAATATAGCATTATTACTGAGGACTAGTAGATATTCTCTTATGTGAAACTACACAGGACATTTATGCATAGCTGTGACAGTTTTGCCTATCATTCAACAGTACTTAAAAGGTGCCTACTCAATAAGCCATTGATATGCTGCACCAAATACCCTGGTGAGGCTTTCTTTACAGTGCTAATTTTACAGACATCTCCTGGATGATCTAAGTTCAACAGGCAGCCGGGGAGGAGAATGCATTATTAGCATGGTTTGGTGTGCATATAACTGAGTTATACATAGGAACTAGGGAAATGGAGCTCTGAAGTTCATCTTCCAAATGAAGATACATGCTATTAGTCTCGACTTTCTGGGAGGGAAGTTAATTCATTACTTCATTAACACTGAAATATATTAAAAACATTTTCAGTTAAAAGAAAAAAACCTTTAAATTAAAATGCTTACATGTTATGAGATTTCTAGAAATCACTATTAATTGGTTTTAACTAGTTTTATAATCTCCCCCAGTTACTTAAGGCTTTTATTTATTTATTTTTTGAGACAGGGTCTCTGTCACGCAGACTGAAGTGTGGTGACGTGATCAAGGCTCACTGCAACCTTGATCTCCGGGGCTTAATTGATCCTCACACCTCAGCCTCCCAAGTAGCTGGGACTATAGGCATGTGCTACCACACCTGGCTAATTTTTTTTTGGTAGAGACAAGGTCTCACTATATTGCCCAGGCTAGTCTTGAACTCCTGGGCCCAAGTGATCCTCCCACCTTGACCTCCCAAAGTAAAAACTCACATTTTCTTAAAGGTGGGTAAGCAAAGGATCAGGGTGAAGGAAACCCTCTCCTCCTTTTCAGACACCACCCTGTTTGCCCTTCTTCACCAAGAAGCCAGCTGTCTGTGGCTGGGCCAGCGTGACAGACTCAGGGGACATTGGATACAGCTCTCTTTTCAATGTCTCCTAAAGTTAAGACTTCTATAAGCATTATTATTTCAAGAAAACACTGTGCCCTGTTCTTCTTGAGTAAATACAAGGCAGATGGTAACCTTAATTTTCTCTGAAAACTCTATGTCTAAAACATGGGAAAAAATAGATATCAAGGTTCTAAGAATGAAGAAAAATCAGAATTCCTCCATGAGCTACATTTATCTCCAATTCTTTTCCCAGGGAGACACATACACAAAGCACCCTTTAAGTTGAACACGACTTGTTTCTCATATCTTTCTAAAAGTATGTTGTTTATTTAGAATAAGCTTTCTATCTTGTCTGCTAAGCTTTTCCCATACATATAAGATAAAAACTGAGAAACACTTTTCCATTCCCAGTGATGTTTGCCCAGTAAGTCTTGGTAAATAATAATGATTATGCCTAAACTAACATCACTCTTTCTCTGCTGCTAAACACAGTCACCTGGCGGTGTGACGTGCATGGTTCCTCAGTGGTTCATCATTCTAGAACATCCTACAAGATTAACTAAATTTTTCAAGTTTGTCTATCACGTCAGCTATAACATTTATGTTTATGTCACTGTTTTTAAGTTGTTAAATTCTTACAGGATACAGACTATATCTGTATAACTTAGTTTACAAAGAATAGCCATGCACGAACATCCCATAAATGCCCTTGGCAGTGATGACCACAATCACAGCAGAGTTAATGGCAGGTTTACTCCACTTCATCAGAGGTTCTGAAGGAGGAAACCAAGATCTTCCCTGAAAGGCAAGACCTGGCATCAGGGGCTACTGTGGACACTTTCCTTTGAATTGCATTTATCTGCCAGGAAGATGATATCCTTTATCGTTTTACATGAAAGCATTTGAAAATTCTAAAAACTGACCATGCCTGTCTTGGTCAGTTCAGGCTGCAATAACAAAGTGCCATAGACTGGATGGCTGGCAAAACATTTATTTCTCACAGTTCTGGAGGGGAGAAGTCTGAGATCATGGTGCCAGCATGGGCAGGTTCTGGTGATGAACCTCCTCCAACTGTCTACTGCTGACTCTCCTATCTTCACAAGGTGGGAAGAAAAGCCAGCTAGTTCTCTGCCCTCTTCTTATAAAGGCACTAATCCCATTCCTGAGGGCTCCACCTTTATGGCCTAATTTCATCCCTAAGGCCCCACCTTCAAATACCATTTCATTAGAATTAGGGTTTCAACTCATGGCTTCTGGGGGGACACACACATTCAGTTCATTGCAATGCCCTTACGTAGACATGAAGACAGGTCAGGTATGTTTGAAATAACTCATGATCTGCAAAATCTCACACCAAAAATAACAGAGGGGGAAAAATTCAGAGTAGACCACTCAAAACCTATCACAGCACTAACCAAATAATAATGCATACCTCAGGTATAACTTGGAAAGCCCAGATAGTCAGCTCAGTGTGACTGAGGGTACCCCAGGGGACATTAAAATGCACAGAAACAATAGAGTGGGAAGGTTACTACAGTAGAAATGCACGGAGGATTCAGAGATGAGTTCTCATCGCTGGAGAGTGTGATATGACAGTGAATTGTGTCAATGTGACTGTGCCACAGGTGCCAGGTTAAACATTATTTCCGGCTGTGTCCATGCAGGTATTTCTGGATGAAATCAGCACTTGTGTTGGTGGAGCTGGGAGCATACCACCCTCCCCAATATAGGCTGGCATCATCTAATGCATTGAGGGCCCAAATAGAACAAAAAGGTGGAAGAGGAGGAATGCACCCCCTTTTCTTCCTGCCTGCTTGAGCTGGGACATCAATCTCCTCCTGTCCTTGGACTGGGATTTACACCCCCGGCTCCTCTGCTTCTCAGGCATTCAGACTCGGACTAGAATCACACCACCAGCTTTCCCAAGTCTCCAGCTTGCAGACAGTTGACTGTGGGATTTCTCAGCCTCCATAATCATCAGGGTCAGTTCTTTGTAATCAATCTCTCTTTCTGTCTCCATATATGTATCCATGGGTAAACATACATGCACTCTAACTCTGCCAACTCAGATTCACTTGGGTTCTAGAGACTGCCCAACAATTATGCAACGTTTCCCTAATCTTTGGTCATTTCATTTCACACCTTCTCTCCTATCTTCCAATTGCCTTCCCCACTCCTAATACTTACATATAACATCTCTCTGTTAACATCCCTACTTCATGCTTCTGTGAGAAAACAAAAGCTGTTGGATAGGGCATCTCTGCTTTCTATCTCTAAACTCACAAACTTCCCTATATCCACAGGAGGATGCACCCTCCCTAGAACCAGAGGCCAACTCCACCTCTCTATTCAAAATTTCTTCCTCATTATCTTCTCCCTTTCTACTAAAGATACTTGTCATCGACACACACTATGCTCTGATAGTCCCAATTTTTTATTTTTTTATTTTTTGAGACGGAGTCTCACTCTGTTGCCAGGCTGGAGTGCAGTGGCGTGATCTCAACTCACTGCAACCTCCACCT
>NW_012105709.1:840512-841269 GCF_000951045.1 Mandrillus leucophaeus | reverse complement strand
TCCAAAATATATCTTTCCTTGACCAATTTACCTCATATTTCCTGGAAAACCATGTTTGAATGTGGACTTCTTGGAGCCTGTACCTCTAGAACATGGCACTGGGGGGACATGATACTGAATTTTGCTGATTAGGGCATCTTCCCTCCCTAGTTCTACCATGGAAGCCAATTGGTGAGCATGAGGTGTGGAACAGGGATATGTGCTCATCCCATAACCTGTCTGGTTTTCTAGGTATTCAGACATTGCACTCGCTCAGTACTGCCCTTAACCCGGGCGAGTGGAGCTCTGCCTTAGGATCTATGCTCCATTCTGGCCTTTCTCTAGCTTCACCATTTCCTTTATTGTGAGGAGTCCAAAGGCCTAAGGGGAAGGTGCCCACCCAGGCCTACATTCCCTCTCCTAGGCTACGCTCCTGGTTCCTAGAACCATGGAATTCTTTGTTCAAAGAGCTTCAAGTCTGCTAACCAGGGACTGCACAGGTTCTTTCCTAGATTTGTGTTTTTAAGGGCAGACTGCCCCTGTTACATGCAGCCCCTAGACCCAGGGGGTGGCCAAGGGGTGGCTGTTTGCAGGAGATGGGGACATAGTGGGTAGAGTGATCCCAGAACATTAAGAGGAGGGAAGACAGGCTGGGACCTAGTAGCCACTTTGCCCCCCAGTGTCATGTTCTAGAGGTACAGGCTCCAAGAAGTCCACATTCAAACATGGTTTTCCAGGAAATATGAGGTAAATTGGTCAAGGAAAGATATATTTTGGA
>NW_012105709.1:834499-835737 GCF_000951045.1 Mandrillus leucophaeus | reverse complement strand
TTTTGAGACGGAGTCTCACTCTGTTGCCAGGCTGGAGTGCAGTGGCGTGATCTCAACTCACTGCAACCTCCACCTACCGGGTTCAAGCGATTCTCTTGCCTCAGCTTCCCAAGTTGGTGGGACTACAGGCATATGCCATCACGCCCAGCTAATTTTTGTATTTTTATTAGAGACGAGGTTTCAACATCTTGGCCAGGATGGTCTCAATCTCCTGACCTCAGGATCTGCCTGCCTTGGCCTCCAAAAGTGCTGGGATTACAGGTGTGAGCCACCGTGCCCAGCCAATATTCCTCAATTTTTAAAGAACAAAATCGTCATTCAGCTCCAGGTCCCACTATACTCTCACCTTTTCTCAGACAAACTTCTGAAAAAAACAGAAAACTTAGATAATCCCCATTTCCTTACCTCCTACTCACTTTCCAACCCATTCCCCAGGCTCTTATCTCTACCACTGTATCAAAAGATCCTTATCAAGGTCATCAAAGCAATTCTTATTATCCTCATTTTAAAAACCAGGACACTGAGGCTCAAGAGAGATTACTAGGTTGAGATAGTAAAAACATACCTTGCCTTCAAGATATGCAAGAGCCCAGGGCTGCCCCAAAGCACTCTTTTCAGGATATTAAAGACTTCATCTTCCAGGGACCCAATCCCTCTTTCCTCCCTTATGTCATGCCGCTACATTATATATCAGACACACTCCTTAGAATATCTCACTGTTTTTCATTATTTTTAATTGAGAAAAAGGACCTTGCTTTGCCTATGAATGTTTTCTGTGTTGACCACTTGGTGTAAATTATTTAATTGTTCCAACCACATGAGAATAGGTGGCTTTAGCCCCTTTGTACAAATAAGAAAGTTGTGGCTGAGAAAGAATAAAACCTTTCCCAACATCAGGCAGATAATAAGCATTTCATTATTTCTTAGTTGTTTCCATTAGATGATGGCAAGATAGGGGCATCACTTTGACGGATGTGACATTGTCCCATTATGTCCATGAGGTTGGAAAACCTAGAACTGATGCAAATTTGCTATGAGGAAACACCTGAGAATCTGAATTATATATCATAATGGAACTTTATAATGAGGATTTTAATTTACCATACATCTAAATATTTATAAGTTATAAATTATGGAGACCAACAAAGCTAACCAACCAAGTCCAAAATATATCTTTCCTTGACCAATTTACCTCATATTTCCTGGAAAACCATGTTTGAATGTGGACTTCTTGGAGC
>NW_012105709.1:751887-834159 GCF_000951045.1 Mandrillus leucophaeus | reverse complement strand
TTTGCAGGAGATGGGGACATAGTGGGTAGAGTGATCCCAGAACATTAAGAGGAGGGAAGACAGGCTGGGACCTAGTAGCCACTTTGCCCCCCAGTGTCATGTTCTAGAGGTACAGGCTCCAAGAAGTCCACATTCAAACATGGTTTTCCAGGAAATATGAGGTAAATTGGTCAAGGAAAGATATATTTTGGACTTGGTTGGTTAGCTTTGAACTTAGTTGGTCTGCATAATTTACAACTTATATTTAGATGTGTAGTAAAAGTGTTTCTATTTTTATTCTGACTTGAACTCTACCCCCGTATAGTTAGGAGGGGCATGAGATTAGTTCTAGACTTTAATACAAAGTTGATTACTGAGGGAAAACCATTGAACATTCTCTTTCTGAACCCCAGAGGCCGAGAAAGCCAAGTGTTCCAGAAAGTGTACAATGACAAAGGTGGTACACTCACAGGCTTGAGTCTTCCTGTGTGAAGCAGAGTCTTCTGCAAATCCACAGTGGATGTTTATCATAAGCAAAAAATAAACTGTTTTTGAATGAAGCCACTGAGGTTTGGGGATGGCTTGTTAGCACAATATAATGTTAACCCATCCTGACTACATAGAAATTGGTACCACAAGTAGGATGTTGTTTTAGCAAAATCCTAAAATACATGACCTTGGTTTAGTGGTCAACAAGTCGCGAGGAAACTGATCTTAAGGGCCAGAAAGATAGTGATGTGTTTTATACAGTGGCAACATATCTGGTAAAACATTTGCCTCTGTCAGTTCAGGAGGCAGATCTGCTGCCAAATTTACTTGTAGCTCTAGGAGAAGAGGTGAGAAAAAACAATTGAAATATGGTTGGATGAGGCAGCTCACAGCACCTTTGGAGGCCAAGGCAGGTGGATTACTTGAGGTCAGGAGTTAGAGACCAGCCTGGCAAACATGGTGAAACCTCATCACTACTAAAAATACAAAAATTAGCTGGATGTGGTGGTGTGCGCCTGTAATCCCAGCTACTCGGGAAGCTGAGGCAGAAGAATCGCTTGAACCTGAGGGGTGGAGGTTGCAGTGAGCCGAGATCCTGCCACTGCACTCCAGCCTGGGTGACAGAGTGAGTGAGACTCCGTCTCAAACAAACAAACAAACAACAACAACAACAAACCAGAAAATGGCTGGGTGCGGTGGCTCACACTTGTAATCCCAGCACTTTGGGAGGCCGAGGCGGGAGGATCATGAGGTCAGGAGTTCGAGACCAGCCTGGCCATCACAGTGAAACCCCATCTATACTAAAAATAGAAAAATTAGCTGGGTGTGGTGGCAGGCACCTGTAATCCAAGCTACTCAGGAGGCTGGAGCAGGCGAATTGCTAGGGCCCAGGAGGCAGAGTTTGCAGTGAGCCAAGATCACGCCACTGCACTCCAGCCTGGGTAACAGAGCTAGATTCTGTCTCAAAAAACAAACACACACACACACACACACACAGGAAATGTGTATTGGTTATTATTGGGTTCATTTGACAAAGTATTTCAAGAAAGAGCTGAGCTTAGAAAAGAACTATCCGGTTTCCAGGAAGTGAAAGGGAATGAGGAGACAGCAGACATTTCAGATTTTGCAACTACAAAAACTAACTTCTTCTCCACCCCTACACTAACAGTTAACAGTAAGGCTTTGAAGATCATAAGCCCAGGAAAACTTTTTTTTTAAACTAATTTGTCTCAGTTCAAGGATAGATAATATATCCATTAAATCTTTTCATGTGGATAAAATGACTCAGAGAATAGATCAGATTAAAAGTAAAGCTTTCCAATAGAAGCCAGCCAGTCCCAAGATAACTTCCTTTAGGACCAGAAAGACAGCTATGGGAGTGAGAATGCAAATCAGTGTAGCAAATCTGAGAGCCAGGACTCATGCATGACAAAAGAAAATTCTAGGGCTCTGTTTACTAGCACACAGAATTGATTGGAGACAAACAGATAAGAAACCTTCCAAATTTTGTAGAGCACTGTGCTGCCAAAAAGAATAAGCCTATCAGCTGAAGTGTTAAAATGATCCTTTGGTCCCCAACACTCTATATGCAGGAAGTGGATAGAAAGAGTTGCTCAGTTCCCAACTAGGGCAGATTCTCAAATGTCCACTTCATATGTGGCTAAGGAAAAAAAAAAAATAAAAGAACTCCTTAGTGGGCAGGGCCAGTGCTTCTGAAAATGATGAACAAGAAGGGCCTAATCAGGGCCTAATCAAGAAGCATTTTACTCCCCAGGCTTCCTGGAATCTGGTGAAGGATTTCAAAATTGTTATGGACCAGGAACTCCCTAAAGTATACTGGTGAAATTTATAACTTACAATGTGGGAAAGACTAGGTTTGGATCTGTATTATTTTGATAATCTCAGAAAGGTATCAGAAAAATGAGGAATTTTCCTATATATTGTAAATTTTAAAACCTCACAGTGCATGGGATGTCCACATGTTCCACATCGTGTCCTCTGAGAATATGAACATCTTTCCCCCGCTGTTTAAAAGCAATTTTCTAGATTGCAGTTTTAAACATCTCTGAATGTGACAAGGTATTACCATTAAAGCGTATGACACTGATTTTACACTCCACAGAAGTGCAGACAGATTTAACAAGGCAGCCCTACTTCACACTAGCTCTTGAAACCTCAAGTAGGAATGAAATGAAACTAATGACATTATAACTACTACTATTATTCACAAAAAAATAATATGTGGAAGATGATGAGAGACAGCAGTGTGACCACTGGAGCAGCTCATATTCGGTCCCAACATTTTATTCCTGCTTGCGTTTCTGGAAAATCCACTGTTACAGATTCAAATGTGTCCTCAAAATTCAAATGTTGAAAACCCAACCCCTAATGTGACTGTATTTGGAGATAGGACCATCAGGGAGGTAATTAAGGTTAAATGATGCCTTAAGAGTGGGGCTCTAATCCAATTAAAAGTCTCATTATAAAGTCGCATTATAATACATGTCAGTTTCTGATGTGTTTGCTCATAGCAAATTTGCATTAATTTCAGATTTTCTGACCTCATGGAGGTAATTGGACTATGTCACATCTCTCAAAGTGATGCCCCTATCTTGTCATCATCTAATGGGAACAATTAAGAAACAATAAGACAGAACCATCACAAAAGAACAGGCCTCCTGTGCTCAGAATCCAAGTGATCAGAGGTCAGATGCTTGCTGTATTACTTATTAACTGTCTGATATTGGGAAAGGCTTCATTGTTTCTCAGCCAAAATTTTCTTATTTGTACAAAGGAGATAAAACTACTATTCTCAGGTTGTTGGAACAATTAAATAAAATGATTCACAACAAGTGGTCAACACAGAAAATACTCACAGTAAAGCAGGGTCCCTTTCAATTTATCCTTAAAGTTAATTAACAAAAAACTTCAATTTCAGTATTATACAGATATTTGTATGCATGTATTGAGCTACCTTTTCATATCATTTAATAAACAATGCATAATTTTTGGCTTTTGCTTTTTTGTTGTTACTGTTTTTGGGGTTTTTTTTTTTTTTTTGCTTTGCTTTGGGAAAGGGGATAAATGTTAAACTAATTTGAGGAGTAAGTTAAGCCAAGGAAACATGACTCTAAACTACATAATTTAAACATATTTCTATACTTTGTATTTATGTGTGAACCACTTTGGTCAAAGTTTGAAATTATGTTTACCTCCTATAAATATTTGTTGAATAAATTTATGAATGTTTTCTAAGTTAAATATCTTTAAAAGCTATACTATCATAAGATACTCATACCACTTAAAATTCAAACACTGTTATGATATATATGCTTATACAAAATGTTTCAAATCTGAAATATAAGGATTTCTTTTGCCTGAAGACTAAAGGAAGAAAGATCACCCTTTCTATAAATTTCATAATATATTTTCCAGAGATGAAAGAGAAAAGAAAATTTAACACTTGATGGGCTCAAATCTTAATTAAAAAACAGAGGCTCTTGTTTCAAAGCCGAGTAATAATAAGTATTTCCATAAAATACCTACATTACTGGCTATATTAATGGTGGCCAGCCATAAAATTAAAGCAAAGAGAAGAACTGAAATCTAGACCTCTAATCTTTTTTCCAAAAATATCAAGGATAAAGGATGGTCAGGAGTTAACCAAAACCAAAAACTGTTTAACCTGGTCACCCTCCCACCATCGTTCACTCTATTTTGAGACCTGCTGAGCCACATTGTCCTTTAAATTTTCTTGATTTAGGGTCTCATTTTCTCCGAACTGCTATGATCACAATAGTGACACATAAAGAAGAAACACTGGGTGATTTGAGAGAACTTTAACAAGGTCTGGACATTTCTCTCACTAGGAAGTAGCTGACCCCATTACTACACGGCACACTTCTTATTAGGTGGATCTGGGAGAGTCCTATCACAGAGCTGCAATGTCTGCATGCATGATTACAAGCAAAAGTTGACCAAGAAGGCTTCAATGAGAAGTAGATGAAATTGAATCAAATGAATGTTTATTAAGCACCTACAAAGTGCTCGTAAACAGAAAGTATGGCAAAGACTGCCAATTTTCTCTGATATTCATTCTTCCCTTCTTTCTTTGTAATATAATCTCTGAATTTTATGTGGGCACATGACTCCCCAGAATAAAAACATTTCTCAATGTCCCTTGAAGATAAAGGTTGTCACGTTACTGACACGATATAGGCACAAATGTCATGTGCAAATTCTGGTTATTGTCCTGAAGCAGGAGCAGTCTTATTTATTCCTTTTTTTTTTTTTTTGCTGACTGAAATACAGACATCATAGCTAGAATTTGGCTAGCCATCTTCGATCATGAGGTAGACAAACAGAACAAGGACACAGACCTTAGAGTTCAGAAACAGACGCACATACTCAGGCATTTGATTTTCAACAAGGGTACCATGCAATTCAAAGGAGGGAAAGAAAAATTCCTCAAAAGATTCCAGAGCAATTAAATTTCGATCCTGAAAAAATTAACCTTGACCCTTATCTCACATCATACAGAAATTAATTTGAGATAGATGATGGAGTGGGTCACAGATATAAATGTAAAAAAAAAAATTGGATATCTTCTTGATTGAGGGATAGACAAAGATTTCTTAAATAGGACAAAAAACAAACTATTAAAAAACTGATAAACTGGATTTCATTAAAATACCACAAGACAGCATTAAAAGATAAACAGAAAAGTCATGAAATCATCAAGGAAATGCACATGAAAACCATGAGACCATGAAGCCATGAGATATCACCTCAAACCCACCAGAGGGCTTAAAGTGAAAAAGACTAGCAATATCAGGTGCTGATGAAAATGCACACTACAACTACAACTCTATTGCTAGCAAGAGTGTACACATATGCATTCAGTTTTGTAAACTGTTTGGCTTCCCTATGGCCTAACAATTCTAGTTTCAGATTTGTTCCTTGGTGAAATACTGCAAATGTCCACCAAAAGACTTGTGAATGAGTATTCACAGCAGGTCTATTTGTAAGAACCCAAACTAGAACACACCCGCATAGCTATTAACAGAATGGATAAACAAATTGTGGTAATGGATTCCTACTCAGAAAAAATACAAAAAGAACCACCTATTGATAGATGCATCAGCACAGATAACTCTCAAAAATTTATGCCGAATTAAAGCCAGACACAAAAATGTACATCTTATTTGGTTATACTTAAAATTCAATAATAGACAAAACAGGGAGGCTCAGGTGGGAGGATTGCTTGAGCCTGGGAGGTTGAGGCTGCTGTGAACTGTCATCCTGTCATCATGCAACCACACTCTAGCCTGGGTGGCAGAGTGAGATACCATCTCGGGGAAGGGGGATGAGGGGAAGGAATAGACAAAACTAATCTACAGTGATGGACATCAGAAGAGTGTGATCCACAGGGGAGGTGTTGGCCAGGAGGTAGATGAGAGAATTTTCTCCTCGATGGATGTAATATTGTCTATCTTGCTCTTGGTTGTGATTACACAGGTGTGTGGATGTGTATGTGTGTGTGTATATATATAAACTCATCAAGCTATATACTTAAGAATGGCAGAGTTCATATGGTTTTCTTCCCCAAGTATTTCATGCCTCAACAGAAGCAGAGAAAAAGTACTATATGAAAGATAAGTAGACTCTTTTTACCTTATCCATTGCCCAGCAAAGGTTATTGGGCAAATGTAAAATTTTCTACTTAAAATAAAACAAACACCAAGCAAAGTGTAACTAAACTTTACTATTTTTCTTACCCCCAAATAAGCCAAAATTAGAATATTCAAACCTTATTCATTAGTATCAACAAAAACTTAGAAGGAAATTCCAAAGAAAGTAGGAGTACACCAGTTAGTCCATAGCAACTATCATGGTCACCAAAGTGAAGATTCTGTAGTATAATGACAATGAAAGCAAAGTTTTCATTGTATATGCCATTTTCAGAGTGTTTTACCATAAATGCTTCTGTTCTTGATTTTAACTATTTCTTTATTTTTAACACAAAGGCAGTATAGCATAGAAGAAAGAGCAAGAGCCCTGATTCAGACAAACCTGTTTTGCCACTTACTAACTATATGGTGTTAGGCAAGTTTCCTAATCTCTTTGATACTAAGTTTCTTCACAATTTAAGAGAGATAATAATACTTACTTTGCAAAATTGTAGCACAATTATAGTAGGTACTTAGTAGTGGTAGCTATTTGGCAATAGCTCTTTGTATGCAAAGTATCATGTGAGCCACTTGAACCCTATCTAAGAACCTGACCATCTGGAAATTTAGATATAAAGATTGGTGACGAAAGGTAAGAATTTAACATGGGCTACAGATTATAAATTATAGGGTTTCTATGTAGCTAGTAGGGTTGTAGAGTGAGTATTCTCTGAACAGAGCTTGAAAAAAAATGGTTGAAAATTAGTTGGGGAGAAAACATTTAAGGCAGAGGAACTGGCACAAATAAGAACACAGCTGCAAAAGCAGGAGAGTGAATCCTTTAGGGGCTGATGAGTGGTTAGGACCACTTGTATCACTGGATTAGCTCTGAGAAATCAGAGAAGAAGGCCAGCAAAGTAAGTTAGGAACAGGCAAAAAAGGACCATTGTCTTGCTAAGAAGCAAGAACCTTGCAAGTATTGGGATGCCACTAAAGGACTTTTTTCAGGGAACTGACCCCAGTGGTCATTACACATGATAGGAAGGGAAGAAGTCAATACAGGGAAAAATAGCATAGGGTGACAAGAGCCTAAACCAAGGTGCTGAGGGGAGTGAAAGAAACAGGAAGGAAAGATATTAGAAAGTTCAATTTTTTTTTCCTGTGTTTCAGAATGCAAATGGAAGAGAAAGTTCAATTTTATTATTTAAAAAAATGATCATTGAGTTTCCCTGAATGATACAAATAGACCTGCCTTCAACTTCAAGATTGATCCTAATTGACCCCTAAGTTCCTCAAGAGCAAAGATATGCCCCCAAGCCAACAAAACACATTGCCTGGCACAAAGAAAGTGCTCAGTACATCACTGGTGAATGAATCTTTCCAAATATTCCAAATATGGAAATCTCCATATGCAAATAATACAATGTATTAATGATGTAATGTGAAACACATAGAAAAGCTAGAATCACTTTTCCTTTTTGTTTAGTGATGATTTTCCAAAATATATGCCAACTTCTGAATTTGCTCATGCAAGAGCTATCTCTATCTCCAGCTTATCAAAAGACTCAGATATAAATCGCTCCAGAAAGTTAGGAATGTTGCCACCTCAGTTGCTAAGCTCTTGTGTAATGTTGTTCTAGGAATCCATCATTCTTTATGCCCTTTGCTATAGCAAAAGAACAGTCACTTTATGACTCATGAATATTACATCAAAAAATTAAAACAGTAAATTAAATCCAAATTATGTAAACAAATATGTGTAAGGTTACTTAAGAGTGCAAGATGATTTAGTAATTAATTTGCTTATTACAATAATTTAAATTAAAATAACCTAACACTAAGAAATGAAGAAAAAAAATGAGTACTTCCTAGGGATAAGCACAATTCTTACCCTATTTTATGTATTAACTCATTTAATCCTCTCAACAACCTTATATGGTAGACAGTTTTACCTAAATTTAAAGATGAGAAAATTGAGATACAGAGAAGTAACTGCCCAAGGTTACACTACATGGCAGCAGAGCAGCAGAAGTAGGAATTGAATGCAAGCAATCTGGCTTCACAGTCCAATAGATTCAGAAAAAAAAACACTTAATAAATCCAATATGATTCATGATATAAAACTCTTAGAGAACTAGAAGAAGAGAACTTTAAATATTCAGCAACAACATCACACTAAGCTTCAGTGCTACAGAAGTATTCTCATGTAAGTCAGGAACAAAATAAGAATGTTCATGATCAGTACCACTATTCTTCATTGCACTGGGGGTCCTAGCCAGTGAAATTAGACAGAAACAAAAGAATAAGAGATATGAAGATCAGAAGGAAAAGAAAAAAATTATTTCTTGCAAATTATGTATTTATGTAAATGGAAATATAATATTATTTATGAAGTAATAACTAGCTGGTTAGAAAATAGGAAACTAAGAGAACCTATTCACAGTAGCAACAAAAATCATCAGGATTTAGAAATAAATGTAAAAAAAAATGTACAAGTCCTTTGTTTGTATCATATCATTGAAGGACACAAAAAGGACATGACAAAGAAAAAACTGAATATTGCAAATATGCCCATTCTTCTCATATTGATCTATAAATTCAAAGCCATTTCTATAAAAATCCCAATAGGACTTTTCAAGAAACTTCATAAACAGGTACTAAAACTCATATGGAATGAGAAAGGTCCAAAATAGCCAAACAATTCAGCAGAAAAACAAAAGAAGGTTTCTCCCCTATGACATATCAAAATCATGAGAGTTATCTTAGGAAGATTTGTTCAGGCAATATGGAGAGTTAGACATTCTAAAACAAACCTTTTAATACTTGCAAAGTTCTAAGGAATACTGGAAAAACATCCTTTAAAATGTCAGATATTTGTAATTCTTCATGTCATCAAACTAAGAAAAGTCGTAATCTCAATAGATGCAGAAAAAGATTTTGACAAAATTAAAAATTGAGTATACGTACAAATAACTCCTAGCTCTGTCCACAGAGGGCCAAGAAACAGTAACATCTCAGTAGCAGCAAGGACACATAGCACACAGATCTTGGTTTCTAATACCATCCTCCAGTAAAAGGAATCAAGACATTTTGGAGAAATGGCTGATTCTAAGGTTGGGGAAGGGAAAATACTAAATGAGCCTGGAGCATCTCATAGTGCCAGACAGTAAGGAAATGATAAAAAATAAATAAAAATTTTTAATGGCGACATTTCAAAAGGACAAAAGAGCCAACCTCAAAAAAATCCCAATGCCAAAGCTGGAACAATTTAAGCAATATAAAAATGATATTAGATAATAGCTCAAAGACTAAAATAAATATCCATCAATATACATGGACATAAATAACTGACTGAATAATAAATCAATGGGAGAAAAGGGACCAACCTTTCTTAGAGAAGAATTCCTATTAATAAATGTAAAAAAAGGAAGAAAATGGAAAATCACCATTAGAATACCACAATAATAATTGTTGCAGGCAAGATCCACTGAATACTAAAATTATTGGACAAAATTTTAAAGAGAAATAGAATATTTGTACTACCTCAAAATATTTATTAATCACTGTGGTGGTTTTAACATATGTCCACAAATTATTTGATACCTTTCCTTCCCTTGACTGTGGACTTTCTCCTAACAAATAGACTATGGAAAGGGGGAAAAAGGAACATTACAATAAGAAACCTTGCCAGATACCATCTGGCCATGTGATCAAAGTTATCATCAGTCGATGTGATTATCATATGCTGCCATATGTGATACAATGAGAAGGGCACAACAGCTCTGCGATATTCTTCTCTCAAAATCCATAACCTCAGTCTAATTGTCAGAAAACATTGGATAAATCCAAATTGAGATGCATTTTACAAAACACATACCAGTACTCTTCAAAAGTGACAAGATATGAAAGACTGAGAAACTGTCACAGATCGGAGTAAACGAGGGAGACATGAAAACTAAACACCATGTGGTATATGGGTTGGATCCTGAAATTTAAAAAAAGAATATTAGAGGGAAAACAGTGGTAATCTGAATAAAGTGTATAGTTTCATTAATACTATTGTGCCAATGTTAATTTCTTAACTTTGGTACTTTACAACAGTTATGTAAGATGTTAACATGAGAGGAAGTTGGTGAAGGGTATACAAAAACACTGCACTATCTCTGCAATTCTTGTAAATTTAAAATTATTTCAGAATAAAATGAATTTGAAAATTCAATACTCATTTGTGAAAGCAATTCTCAGTGAACTAGAAACAAGAAAATTTCCTCAATCTGGTAAAGAACATCTACCAAAAAAAAGTACAGTAAACATCACCCTTAATAGTGAAATGTAGAGGCATTCTCCCCTTAAGATGAGGAAAAAGCAAGGATATACATTGTTAATACTTCTGTTAAATATTGTTCTAGAGGTCCCAGCCAGTGCAATAAGGCAAGAAAAGGAGAAAAAGATAATAGAATTGTAAGGGCATATTTAAACCATTTTTTTTCCAGATGGCACGACAGCACATTAAAAAAAAAAAAAAAAAAAAAAAAAAGAATCTGCATACTACCAGAACTAAAAGTGAATTTAGCAAAGGTACAAAATACAAGATCAATATATAAAAATAAATTTTGTTTCCATACACTAGGCAAGATGTTTGGAAAATAAAACTGGGGGAAAAAAAAAAAACACGCCACCACCTGCAACAGCATCAAAAATCATTAAATGTCTAGAAATAAACTGAATAATGTGTAAGTCCTCTACACTGAATATACAGAACATGTTGAAAGTAACTGTAGAAGAATTTATTCAATGAAGGGAAAGACTCAATTCTGTTAAAATGTTCACTTTCCCAAAGTTGCTCTGCAGAGTCAATGCAATCCCAGTCAAAAGTCTGGTAGACCTTTTTTTTTTTTTTTATTAATGGACATTGACAAGCACATTTGAAAATTTATATGGAAATATAAAGCACTTAAATAATCAAAACATTTGTTTAAAAGAACAAAACTGGACGGTTTACAATACCATATCAAGACTTACCATAAACTACAGTAATTTAAAAAGTATGGTACTGATGCAAGAACGGATAATTAGTCCAAGTGGAACAGAATAGAGTCCAGAAACAGACCCAAATATATGACCATTCATTTATCAACAAAGTCCCCATGCAATTCAATGGGAAAAGAAAAGTGCTGTTTTTTTCAGTAGATGTGTAGAGTAGATGAATGTCCATACAGAAAATAAATCTTGAGGCTGGGCATGGTAGCTCACTCCTGTAATCCCAGCACTTTGGGAGGCTGAGATGGGAGGATCATGAGGTCAGGAGATTGAGACCATCCTGGCTCACATGGTGAAACCCTGTCTCTACTAAACATACAAAAAATTAGTCAGCCATGGTTAATGTGGGCGCCTGTAGTCCCAGCTACTCAGGAGGCTGAGGCAGGAGAATGGCGTGAACCTGAGAGGCAGAGCTTGCAGTGAGCCGAGATCACACCACTGCACTCCAGCCTGGGTAACAGAGTGAGACTCCGTCTAAAAAAAAAAAAAAGAAATCTTGATCCCTACCTCACACCATACACGAAAATCAACTGATGATAATCACAGACCCAACAGCTAAAACTGTAAAGTTTCCGGAGGAAAACAAAGGCAAATGTCTTCAAAACCTTGAGAGTGGGCAAATTTGAGGGTAGGAAGAAAATTTTACAGGTAGGATGCAAAAAAGCACTAACTTCCACTCCCTTCCCCTTTTTACCCACTCCCAAATCCTGATAAACCAAACTTCAAAGGAATAATTCTGCTCATCAAAAGGTACTATTAAGAGAATAAACAGGCAAACTTCAGGGTAGGAAATACTTGCAAACATGTACCCAACAAAGATTCCCTATCCAGATTATATTAGGAACTAAAAATCATTAATAAAAAGATAACCTATTTTTTTTTTAAATGGGCAAAATATTTCAATAGGCAGGTCACAAAGGAAATCTAAATGGCTGATTAAGATATTTTAAGATGTTCAACATTATTAGTGTTTATGGAAATGCAACCAACCTACCAAAGACCATCAATTCAACTCCTTGGTATATAGCTGAGAGATGTATGTCTACCAACGGATGTTGGAAGAACATTCTTCACAATTTAAATCTTAACGGCCCAACAAGAAAATGAATAAGTAAATTGCTTATATTATAGATCCACATAATGTAATACCATAGAAGAGGGGTCAATAAATTTTTTTCTGTAAATGGTCACTTGGTAAATAGTTTAGACTTTGTGGGCCATATGGCCTCTGTAATAACTACTCAACTCTGCCAAATGGGCATAACTATGTTCCAGTAATTTTTTTTTTTTAAGATGGGGTCATCTTACTGTCACCCAGGCTGCAGTGCAGTGGCATGATCACAGTTCATTGTAAGCTCAAACTCTTGAGCTCCAGAGATTCTCCTGCCTCAGCCTCTTGAGTGGCTGGGATTACAGACAGGAGCCACGGAAACCAGCCCAATAAAATTTTATGAACAAAAATATGCAGTGGGTTGGAATTGGCTCACAGGCCACAGTTTGCCAACCCTTGATATAAAGCAAAAATAAAAAACAAACAAAAATACTTATACATGCAACATGGATGAATACAATGTGAACAAAAGAATAAACTCTATGACTCCATTTATATGAAGTTTTAAAAAACACTTGAAAATAATCCATGATCACAGAAATCAGGACAGTAGTTGACTAGGGGAAGCGAGTGGCTCCATTGACAGGAAGGGGCAGAAGGAATGAACATGTTTTATATGTTTATCTGGGTAGTAATCACAAAGGTATACACATATGTAAATTTCATCAAGCTACACGCTTTTTTTATTGTACATAAATTATAGAACTAAAAAATGTATGTAGAATTCAACATGGATAAAAAATATATTACATACATTAAATGTACCTTAAAAGATGTGGGTGACAGAGTGAGGAAGTCTAACAGAAGTCTAATCATAGCTCCTAAAGGAAAGAATAGGATAAAAACAGGTGAAAATAAAGAGATAAAAGACAAAATTTTCCTGAATTGATGAAACATAAACCTTAGAAACAGGATATTTTATTTATATATATAAATTTATACAAATATATTTAATTTTTATATAAATTCTACAGTGAGATATACATATAATCTATATATAAAGTGTGTATGTATATACATTATGTATATACACACACCTACATACCTTGCCTCAAAAGTCTGTGACTACAAATTATTCTTGATGATACAAGGAGCAGTGAAAACCATAAAGCAATTCTCGAATTTCAAAGAATTAGTGGCCTTGACATGTATGCTCACTACAGGGCAAATTAGAAATCAGTAACAAAAGGATAACTCACAAAACCTTCCACATTGGAACTAGACTACTTTCTACAAATCTGTTAGGTGAAGAAAAAATATCACAATGAAAAAAATTTTAATTCTTAGAACTGAACAATATACTACATAGAAAACAACAGTAAATGAAAATCAGCAGTATTTTCAGATGACAAATAAACAAACCAGGATTAACAGCCTGGAAATAAGCCCAAGCATATCTGGGTACTGTATGTGACAGAAGCGGCACTGCTAATCACTGATATTGGAAGAATTACCTTTTCACATGGGAATCTGAAAATGAATTAAGCTTGATTTCATAACATAAAATATATACATCTAAACATACACATGTTTCAGGTAAATTAAAGAACAAAATGTGGACAAAACGTAATTCTTAGAAAAATATTCAGAATACATTTCATTAATAGTAGAGTATCTTAAGACAAAAAGCATACAGATTAATGTCTATAGTTTAATATCTCCAAGTGTATAACAAATATTTGTATCCAGCGTGTTTTCCAAGAGAAATTTCTGCAATGATGGGAATATTCTGTTCTATAATATATTATAATGTAAAATATATCACATAATAAAATATAAAAGTAATATGTGGCTACTGAGCACTAAAAATGTGGCCTAAAAGAACTGAGGAACAGAAATTATTGCGGTAAATACATGTTAGCATTTTAAAACCCTGAAAGTCTGTAAAGTTCTGTGATTTTTATATACTTTTTAGTTTTCATTTTTCATAACAAAATTTGATTTTAGCTAAAATTACTACATAAAATATTCCAGTTGTGTATAAAATATGTAAATGTGACTTTTGGGAAAGCAAACACCCCAAATGATATTTTCTCCTAAATGCTTTTTGAAATATTATAAATTAAGTTATAAGAATAAAGAATAATTTAATAAATACTGATATGTCTACCATGGAATTTATGAAATAAAACGTTATTGATAAGTTCCCTAGGTACTCCTCCCTGAGCAAGATTTTTTTTTTTTCTAAAAAGAAGCCAGGCAATAACAATAACAGACGTAGAGCCCTAGACTTACGCTTCTTCAGTTTGTGACACCCATATTTTAATATATTTGGGGAGAAATGTGACATTCAAACTTAGTGTGTATCATTTAACAAAGAGTTACAAAGCAAACACCCATGTAACCATTGCACAGGTCAGGCGATAAAGCATTTCCAGCATCTCTGAACCCCAGACCCTCTCCTCCCCACCAGGAGGTGACCATTAGCTTGACCTTTTTTCTTTACTACTTTTAATGCCTATATATGCATCCCTAAACAATAGCTTTGCTCCATCAGGTTCTGAATTTTACATAGATGATATCACACAACATTCTCTGGCAACTTTTTTTTTTTTTTTTTTTTTGGTTCAACACTGAAAGGCATTTATGTTGAAATACAAAAATATTTCATTGGCCACTGTACAGTGTGCCCTTTTTATGACTGGTGTATAATTTATCTTTCTCCTTCAGGTGGGCATAAAGGTGGCTTCCAGTTTTCTGCTATTACAGTCAACCTTCTCGTACACGTCTGCTTGTGGACATGTATTAAAATTTATCTAGGGCAGTGGCTTTCAAACTTTTTTGTCCATGACTCATACTAAGGAATGACGTTTTACATCATGACACACATTTGTGTATGTATGAAACTGAGGAGAGGAGGAGAGATTCATAAAGCGAACACCTCTATGACCTGAGAGACATTGACGTTCTATTCTCTGTGTTTTACAAATTCTGATCATCCACTTAAATGACTTTACGACCCACTAAAATGGACTTCAAATTCTGAAAAACATTGTTGTTAAGGATGAATACCCAGGCGTGCAACTGCTGGATCAGGAAACACGGACATCGGACGTCGTCAACTTTTCCAGATCCTTAACTGTTAAATGTTCTTATCTAAGCGCATATAAATTTACCACTATTTAACTTCAGAGTGAAAAGCGTGAAACATCAGAGAACATTTTATCTTTTCCCTCGGTCATTAAACAGTATTAATCACTTACCATGTGCCAAGTAAGCAATCTCTGGGCCCAGCGCGACCCATGGGTTAATACGCGGAGGGGCTGCGGGGGAGCACTTAGGGGACCAGGACCTCAGTGAGGCCCCAGAAAACACCCGGGAGGGGCCTCCGATCCTGCCTGGGAGGGAGGGGTTAGAGGAGGATTCCTGGAAGAAGGAGGACCTAAGCTGGGTGTTTCTATTTTTGATTTTTATTGGTTTCCTAAAACATGAAAGTAACACAATTGATGAGAAAAAATATTCAAAATTACAGGAGTATATTCAGTAAAAGGTAGAAATTCCCACTCCGCCCTGAAAGTTGGATGCGGAGACTAACCGAAGTTGCATTATCAGCTGTCCCGATCTAGGAAATTTTTAGGACCCCACGTTTTAAAATACTTTTAAGAGTATGTCTGATACAGTCTGTAATACTAAAGCATCAAAATAATCATATTTTCCATAAGAGACTAAAGCACAAACAGTTACTGTCTAGTTCCATTATTACTTTCAACAGACTTTTTCTTCTTTTCCTTGTTCTGTTTTTTTCCTGGCCCGTTGGCGAGGTTAGAGCGCCAGGCTGTAAGAATCGGGTCTATGGACCGCATACCAGATAGGCGCGAACGCCTCTGGCAGCGGCGTCCGGGTGGCTGGCGGCACTCGCGGTGGGGCGGCCTGGGTTGCGGGTGACGATCTGCGGGGTCCCGCACCCGGGCCCGTGGAGCCCGGACCTGCACGTAGGCAGCGCGGCAAAGGCACACCCTCCTTGCTGCCGCGAACCCAGCGCCGTCCTCGCAGCGCGGCAATGCACGGCCACAGCTGCCCCCAGCCCGCCCGCCGCGGCCGCGAGTACCCAGACACCTACCCTGCGGGGCAACGACCCCCGGAGCTCAGGCGAGGCTGCTGGGGCGTGCTGCCTCTGCGGCCATGACGGCGACCGGGGGAAGCACCCCGCGCGCCAAGGCCCCGCGCAGCTGGGCTGTGAGTGCTGCTGCCCCGTCTGTCCGTCCAGCACCCGCCCGGAGAGTGAGGCCAGAGCACGCCCCAGCCGTGTCTAAATCAAGGCTCGGGGCGGTACCGACGGGCTGAATGACAAATGGCAGATGCCGTGGGCTTTGCCGCCCGCGGCAGCCAAGAGGATGGCTGAGCCGAGGAGGCCGCGCGCAGGCGGGGCTCGGGAGCCGGAACGGCACGGCTGCGAGGAGGGCGCTGGGGCCCCTGGCGGGGGCGTCACGTGGCAGGAGGAGGCCCCGCCGGGGAGCTGGGGGTCGGCGGCCGAGGCGGGGGGAGCGGAGCGGCACCCACATGACCGGCGGGCCGGGTCACTGGTGGGGGCAAAGCCAAGGTCGCCCAGGTACAGTGCTGGCGCAGGTAGACCCGAGCCGGCCCGGAGTCCGCAGTGGGGCCTGCTAGCTCAAGTCACCGCCAGGATGGGCTGCCTAAGCCTGATCACACACGAGAAACGCGACAGATGCTAGGACGCTGCAATAGGCCAAACTAACTTACCTCCTGTGCCAGCAGCGCCCAAGTGCAGCTGCCCAAATGTGAGCACTGACCGTGAGCCAGGCACTGTCCTAAGTACTTTGCAGGTAAATACGTGTAATCCTCACAGCAATGTTGGCAGAAATAACCGTCTCACGGCTGAAGAAACGAAGACGCAGAAAGCGTAGACAGAAATAATTTTATAATTATGGGATCACACTATGTCTGCTTCACACAATTTCAAATTTTTCAATGTTACTGGAATTTAAGAAAAATAAACTGAAAGGAATCTCTATTGCTTTCTTCCCTAAAAGACGTGCTTTTTAAAAGGCCTATCAGCATTACGTAAAAAGATTAAGAGAGGTGTAAGGAGCTCACTACATGTTTGGGTTTAGACAGTTTCATAGCTCTGAAAGATGAAGTTAATTAGCATCATACACCTCCGCCTACCTTTACCCCCTGCCTCTCAATTTCCATTACTTCTATTACTTTCAGCTTACTAGCAATGAGAACATTTGCAATTGCTCTGCAACTTTATTTTTCCAGATGTTGTCTTAATTCTCTTTAAATGAATTTGATGTTCACTGGAACTTATCCATCCCTGAATTTTTATTTTTATTTAGTTCTTGATGGAATGCCTTCTTTTTCAAGTCATATTCCTAAGGAGGGTTTATAGAGTGCTGCCATGGTTGAGAAAATCTGGTATTTTTCTCTATACATAAATAAAAACTGAGTTGGGTATTTTCAATTCATACCTTCCTTCAAAACCTAACAGAACAAGATGGCAATTGCTTTATTTATTTTTTTATTATACTTTTAAGTTTTGGGATACATGTACAGAACATGCAGGTTTGTTACATAGGTATACACATCCCATGGTGGTTTGCTGCACCCATCAACCCATCATCTATATTAGATATTTCTCCTAATGCTATCCCTCCCCTGCTAGCCCCCACCCCTCCCTGTGTCCATGTGTTCTCATTTTTCAACTCCCACTTATGAGTGAGAACATGCAGTGTTTAGTTTTCTGTTCCTGTGTTAGTTTGCTGAGAACGATGGTTTCCAGCTTCATCTATGTCCCTACAAAGGACACGATCTCATCCTTTTTTATGGCTGCATAGTATTCCATGGTGTATATGTGCCACATTTTCTTAATCCAATCTATCACTAATGGTTTCAAGTTGGTTTCAAGTCTTTGCTATTGTGAATAGTGCTGCAATAAACATACATGTGCACGTGTCTTTAGAGTAGAATGATTTATAATTCTTTGGGTATATACCCAGTAATGGGATTGCTGGATCAAATGTTATTTCTGGTTCTAGATCCTTGAGGAATTGCCACACTGTCTTCCACAATGGTTGAACTAATTTACACTCCCACCAACAGTGTAAAAGCATTCCTATTTTTCCACATCCTCTCCAGCATCTGTTGTTTCCTGGCTTTTTAATTCTAACTGGCATATTATTTGATAAGCAACTTCAGCAAAGTCTCAGGATACAAAAACAATGTGCAAAAATCACAAGCATTACTATATACCAATAATAGACAAACAGAGAGCCAACACATCAGTGAACTCTGATTCACAGTGGAGACAAAGAGAATAAAATGCCTAGGAACACAACTTACAAGGGATCTGAAGGACCTCTTCAAGGTGAACTACAAATCACTGCTCAAGGAAATTAGAGAGGACACAAACAGATGGAAAAACATTCCATGCTTATGGGTAGGAAGAATCAATATCATGAAAATGGCCATACTGTCCAAAGTAATTTATAGACTAAATGCTATCCCCATCAAGCTACCATTGACTTTCTTCACAGAATTAGAAAAAACTACTTTAAATTTCATATGGAACCAAAAAAGAGCCTGTATAGCCAAGGCAATCCTAAACAAAAAGAACAAAGCTGGAGGCATTACACTACCTGACTTCAAACTATACTACAAGGCTACAGTAACCAAAACTGCATGGTACTGGTACCAAAACAGATATATAGACCAATGGAACAGAACAGAGTCATCAGAAATAACACCACACATCTACAACCATCTGATCTTTGACAAACCTGACAAAAACAATCAATAGGTAAAAGATTCCCTGTTTAATAAATAGTGTTGGGAAAAACTGACTAGCCATATGCAGAAAACTGACACTAGACTGCTTCATTACACCTTATACAAAAATTAACTCAAGATGGATTAAAGACTTAAACATCAGACCTAAAACCATAAAAAGCCTAGAAGAAAACCTAGGCAAAACCATTTAGGACATAGGCATGGGCAAAGACTTCATGACTAAAACAACAAAAGCAATGGCAACAAAAGCCAAAATTGACAAATGGGATCTAATTAAACTAAAGAGCTTCTGCACAGCAAAAGAAACTATCATCAGAGTGAATAGGCCACCTACAGAATGGGAGAAAATTTTTGTAATCTATCCATCTGACAAAGGGCTAATATCCTGAATCTACAAGGAACTTAAACAAATTTACAAGAAAAAATCAAACAACTCCATCAAAAAGTGGGCAAAGGGTATGAACAGACACTTCTCAAAAGAAGACATTTATGTGGCCAACAAACATATGAAAAAAGCTCATCATTACTGGTCATTAGAGAAATGCTTCACTGATTTTTGACACAGAAGATTTCTGTGGAAAGATCTTAATCCCATGTAATTTTCCTGTTGGAGGTGGCTTGATTTTTCTGCTCGGACACCTGAAAAATTCTTTATCATTAATATACCTCTTAATATTCCTATCTGGGCTATGCCTCTGTGTCAGTTATTCTAGATCAATTTTTCCCCCAGCATACAGTATGATCTTCCAATTTATAGATTATGTTCTTTTCTAATATCCCATGCATATTATATATCTGAATAAACTGCATTTTCAGGGCTGAGTGTTGTTTTTATCTACTTGTTCTGTGAATCGAGGTTTTTCAGACAAGGAGAGGTGGGGGAAAAGGGGATGTGTGGAATTCAGCTCAGACAGAGTATAAAGCTTGCTGGGGGAACTCAACCTTCACATCTGAGATTCCTTTAAGTCCTCTGGCAGCTGGACTTCAAGCTAGCCAAGGGAATATCCCATGCCTCAGAGCTTCAGTTCATTTGCTCAGTTCAGCACTGTATCCCAGAAAGCGGGAAACCTTCCTGCTTCCGGCAAGATCCAACAGTGGTATGCAAAAGTTCCTCAACATTTCACAGGTGTACCACTGCCTTTCCACATTGGAGGACATTTGTGAGAATTCTTAGGATTTGGTCTGATCATCTTTTTCCTCAACATGTCTTGCAGCAGTGGGTGGAGGGCTGGGCAGACATAGGTTCATGTGTACACAAATCACGCCTCCATAGAATCTTCTGTTCTCTTTGCTTTTGCCATCAATTTTCAAAGTTTACATTATAAGGTTGTACTTTTTTCTTCTTTGGTTGCAGCATGTAAGTTTTTTGTTGCTTTCTTTCCTTTGGGAGATTTAGTGTTTTGTTTTGTTTTTGAAACAGAGTCTCGCGCTGTCACCCAGACTGGAGTACAATTGCGTGATCTTGGCTTACCGCAACCTCTGCCTCCCGGGTTCAAGCAATTCTCCTGTCTCAGCCTCCTGGGACTACAGGCATGCACCATCATGCCCAGCTAATTTTTCTATTTTTAGTAGAGGCTGGTATGGGGGGGTTGGGCGGGGGGAAGTTCACCATGTTGGCCAGGCTGGTCTCAAACTCCTGACCTCAGTTGATCTGCCTGTCTCAGCCTCCCAAAATGCTAGGATTACAGGCATGAGCCACCCTGCCTGGCTGATTTAGTGTTTTAATTTTGATTTTTTTAGTGCTTTCTTGTGTCGTCTTTATCCAGAAGTCAGTCAAGCAGTCTTTCTTTCTCACTGGTAATGAATTACGTGAAATCCTTTTTTATCTTTAGGTTATTTCCACAGTGGTCTCTTTGAACATGACTATGTTGACCTGGTAGCTGTGATACACTCTTTTTCCCCTAAGCTTTCCCTCGATGACACATGCTTTGGCATTACAGCATGCCCCAGCAAAGTTTCTGGAGCAGGGGTTGCAAACTCAAATCTCTACAAAGTTTAAAACAGTGAGGAACAATGGGACTGTGGTAAAGTGAAAAGGACATTATTTGTGTAAGGGGCAGATGCTCAGCTCAGGCCAATGGCTGCCATGTTTGAATTCAGGGCAGGGTTGCCACATCTGCATAATTTTCAAGGGAAGTATGCTAGCTAACATTTTAATATAAAATCTCCTAATTTTAGAAACACTGTAGAGGCCACATGAAGTATTTATCCAGGTCAAACTGGACCCAAGGGTTGCCAGCGTGGTCCCTGTTGTAGAGAGAACCCCTCAGGACAATTTCCGTAATCACACTTTTTCTTTAAGTATTTGGAGATTCCATTTTATTCTGCAGACTATTGAATGACTTCTTAAAATTTCTTTAGCAAATGCAGAACAAGAAAATTCATCTGACACATCTATAAGTTGATACAATGTGTCAAGACCCAACACTTTCAGGAACAGGTGTTACCAGGGGTGGCAGCTATGATGGGGCTAAAATTAATAACACATGGGCAGATAGTCATACAGATTATGCCCACATTAACAAAATAATGGAGAGAGGAATGTTATTTTCAATTGATGCAAAAAGAACATTTGACAACCACACCCCATCCTAAACCAACTAGGAATGGAATGGAACTTCCTTAGCCTGATAGTGGCTGTATTTTATCCTATAGCTGCCATAACAAATTACCACAAACTGGTGGCATAAAACATGTAATGTATTTTCTGAGTCCCAGAGGCCAGAAGGCTGAAATCAAGATATCAGCAAAGGCCGCAGGCGCCATCTAGTGGCTCTAGTGGAGATTCCTTCCTCACTTCTTCCAGCTTTTAGTGACCATTGGCATTCCCTGGCTTCCTCGGCTTCCTTGGCTTGCGGCCACAGCATGCCAATCTCTGCCTCCATCTTCACAACGCCTTCTCTGTGCGTGTCATGTGGTTTCTCCTGTGTGTGTCTCTCTTATAGGGATAGATGTCACTGTACTTAGGACTCACTGAAATAACTGAAGGTGGTCTCATTTCAAGATCCTTAACTTAGTCACATCTGCAAAGACCCTTTTATTCAACTCAGGTTACATTCTGAGATTCCAGAGATTAGGACACAAAAAAATATTTTTGAGGGTCATCAGTCAGTCCTCATGTCAAAGTTGATGTGGGCAAAATCCATGTCAGCTTTGCTGTTGAAATTGACAAGCTGATTCTAAACTTTATATGGAAATGAAAAGAACCTAGAAGAGAAAAAATCATCTTAAAAAGAAAAACAAAGTTGGAAGGCTAATTCTATCTGATTTTTAGGCCTACTATAAAGCTAGACTAATCAAGACAATGGGGTACTGGCTGGGTGTGGTGGCTCACACCTGTAATCCCAGCACTTTGGGAGGTCGAGGCCGGCAGATCACTTGAGGTCAGGAGTTCAAGACCAGCCTGGCCAACACGGCAAAACCCTATCTCTAGTAAAAATGCAAAATTTGCCAGGCATGGTGGTGCACACCTGTAATCCCAACTACTCAGGAGGCTAAGGCAGGAGAATTGCTTTAACCTCAAGGTGGAGGTTGCAGTGAGCCAAGATTGCACCACTGCACTCCAGCCTAGGTGACAGAGCAAGACTCTGTCTCAAAAAAAAAAAAAAGACATAAGGGTACCGACAGTAGGGTACTGACAAAAGACAGCAGGGTACTGACATAAGAAAAAACAATATTGTATTGAGTCCAGAAATAGACACACACATAAGATCTATTGGGTTTTGTTTGTATGTTTGTTTGTTTGTTTTGAGACACAGTCTGGCTCTGTTGCCCAGGCTGGAGTACAGTGACTCGGCTCACTGCAGCCTCTGCCTTCCAGTTTCAAGCGATTCTCCTGCCTCAGCCTCCAGAATAGCTGGGACTACAGACAGGTGCCACTGCACCCAGCTGATTTTTGTATTTTTAGTAGAGATAGGGTTTTGCCACGTTGCCCAGGCTGGTTTCAAACTCCTGGGCTCAAGTGATCTGAGCACCTCGGCCTCCCAAGGTGCTGAGATTACAGATGTGAGCCACCGCCCCCAGCCTAGATCTATTGGTATTTTGACAGAGGTATAACGTAATTGCATTGGAAAGTGATAAATGGTGTGGGAACTGGTTACCTATATAGAGAAAAAAATAAACTTCCACATTCATTTCACACCCTTCCCCCCCCCCAAAAAAAATCAAGTGAAATCTCAGACCTAAATAAAAAGCAGGAACTATAAAACTTCTAGAATCACCCTAGAATCACTTCTAGAATTCAATACAGTACCCATTAGCCATGTATGGCTATTACATAGCTAGTCCAAACTGAAATTTGCTATAAGCATAAAATATACTCTGGTTTTCCAGAATATGGTATTTTTTAAAAATGTAAAATATCCCATTAATTTTTATATTGATTACATGTTGAAATAATATTTTAGATACATTGCATATAATTCAAATTAACTTAAACTATTTTTAAAACATGGCTATTGGAACATTTTAAATTACCTATGTAGCTCACATGATATTTCTGTTTGACAACACTGTTTCAGAAGAAAACCTAGGGATAGGCAGAGACTGACTGGGCAGGACACAAGAAGCAATGACCCTTAAAGAATAAACTGGCAATTGGATTTTACTAAAAATAAAACGTGATCTTTAAAAGAGACTATTAAGGAAAAAAATCCAAGCCACATGGGAAAAAATTTTCACAATGCATATACATGACATAGGACTTGCACTAAAATATTTGAAGGACTCAATAATACAATAAACAATACACTTCACTAAATGAGACGTGTGAAGGGCCAAGAAGCCCAAGAATGACATTAAACGTCATTTCCCCAATGATTAATGCAAATCAAAACTATAGTGAAATACCACTACATACCCACTGGAAAGGCTGAAGTTGAAAAGACTGACAATACCAAGGGTAGGTGACAATGTGGAAAAACTGGAACGCTCACACATTGCTAGAAGAAATATAAAATGATACAGCCACTTTAGAAAACAGTTTGAAAGTTTCTTATAAAGTTAAACATACTCTTATTATATGACCCAGCAATCCCAGTCTTAGATATTTTATCCAAGAGAAATGATAACATGTCTGTGGAAAGATTTAAATGCAAATATTCATATTCTCTCCAAACTGATAACAACTCAATTGTCAGTAATAAAATGGGCAAACTGCTGATACTGTCAACACAGATGAATTAAAACAATAGCAACAGTGTGCAGAGTCAAAGAAATCATATTGTATCATATCAGGGTTCTCTAGAGGAACAGAACTAATAAGATATTTATATATGTATATATACACTCACACACATATACATACATATATATATTATATATATATGAGTTTATTAAGTATTAATTTACATGATCACAAGGTCCCACAATAGGCCGTCTGCAAGCTGAGGAGCAAGGAGAGCCAGTCCGAGTCCCAAAACTGAAGAACTTGGAGTCTGATATTAGAGGGCAGGAAGCATCCAGCATGGGAGAAAGATGTAGGCTGGGAGGCTAGGCCAGTCTCTCCTTTTCACATTTTTCTGCCTGCCTTATGTTCATTGGCAGCTGATTAGATTATGCCCTCCAGATTAAGAGTGGATCTGCCTTCTGCCTTCCCCAGCCCACTGACTCAAATATTAATCTCTTTTGGCAACACTCTCACAGACACACCCAGGATCAATACATTGTATCTTTCAATCCAATCAAGTTGACATTCAGTATTAACCATCATAATATGTAAACAACACATGGTCCCATTCATATGAAATTTTAGAAACACAAATTTATAGTCTTTCTAAAGCAGATCAATAGTTTTCTACAGTGGAAGGAGGGGAGGTGTTGGGGAATTTTACAAGGTGATAGAAACATTCCACCTCTTGCTTAGTAAGAAGATTACATCGGGGCTATGTATTTGTCATACTGCACTGAATGATACACCTAAAATACATCCATTAGATTACATGCAAATCATCTTTCAATAAATGTCATTAAATTATTTCCTTTCTGATTTGGATAGGATGAGGAGAAATCACATGAGATTGGTTTTATCTCTATTACCAGCAATTTGAGTTAGAATTGACCTTCTGCTACTTTTTTGTTGTGAGCTTTTTCATTAGCACTCCCTTGTGCATTATTAGTCTGTTTTCTAACCTGCGAGTGTGTCAGTGGCAGTGACCTAGAGCCTTCTCTTGGACTCCTAATCCAGTGTTCTTTTACAATAACAAGCAGCCACAGAGCCTCATTATGGCATTTACAGTCTGCTAAACAGATTATGCACCATAAAAACTCAAAAAAATCTCTTAGTGTGTTCAACTCAACAGATATTCACCAAGTGCCTAGATTTAATTTTCTCTAATCACAATATAAATAACCCCTAAAAACCTATAAACATGTGTAGTTTTTTTTTTAAGGCTCATCACTTCTGGCCAAACTACCTCTCGCTGGTCTTAATGCTGGCCATTCTCAAGCTTCAAATCTCTTTTCCTTTTTTTTTGAAATGGTAATCTTGGCTCAGAGGATTCCTACCCCCTTCCCTCCTCTTGCCACTATTTGCAATGACTTCTCTATCTAGGTATCACTTCCCCACCAGGGCTCCCATGAGAACATCTTAAAATTTTTCTCCAAGCAAAGCTGACTAATGTCCATTTCTATCTTCAAGTGACTGACATTTAGTGAACATAGAAGACCCACAAGGTGAAGTTTGGTGCCTCTACTAAAACGTCCTACTTTACGTGATACAGTTTTTCCATAGACTCATTATCGAGCCTGCTCAAGGGATGATTTTGGCACCTGCTAGTTAAATGTCCCCGCTAGTTGCCCCATCATCCCGGGCCAATTAGACAACCATGTGAATTATTTATTCAATAGCCTAGTCTTAGAATTCCTTCACTTCCTCCTAATGGAAAACCTCCTCTCCATTCAAACAGTTCCCTGAATCCACGGCAACCCCCTAGACTTCAACAACCAGGATCTGCTCTCCCCTAGAAATCTTCCAACTCCAAAATTCCCACCACTGATCATAACTTCCAGCTCTTCCTGGTTTCTCACTCTCTTACTCACAGAATGTTTACTCTGACTGCAGTGAGACTCTCCAGTCTCCACTGGACTCCCTCCTGGTTTCCACACCTTCCCTAGCCAGCCTACACCACAAGGTTCAAGACTGTAATCATTTTCTCACCACTGTCCAGATCTTGATATCCTGTCCTTGCACCAAACCAAACTCCAAAGCTGCAGCCCCACTAGTGAATGAGCACAGAAGGAATAATTTAGAAAAGTTACATTTTGTAACCATCATAGTAATAATGAATACACGAATTATCAATGGATGCTAAAACTACTGGGGGGAACATTGAAGAGGAATAGGATATCTACATAGTCTCTATAGTCTCAAAAAATTAAAGAAAGAAATTCTATTATTTACAACAACATGCATGAGCCTGGAGGACATTATGTTAAGTGAAATAAGTCAGACACAAAGACAAATACAGCATGATCTTTCTTACATGTAAAGTATAAAAAAGTGAAACTCATAGAAGTAGACAGAGAGTAGAATGGTGGTTACCAGAGAGTAGAATGGTGGTTACCAGCTTTTGAAGCTATAAGAGAAGATAGCTTCAAAAGAAGTGATCCAACTCTCCTACCTTAGGCAGGTGTAGGGCTTTGAATGAGAGGCTGAGAATCACCAAAAGAATTTTTTAAAAACCCACATTCCAAAGACAAACCACAGATTGGGAGAAATATTTGCAAATCACATATCTGAGAAATAACTTATATTAAATATACAAATAGCACTTAAAACTAACAAATAAAAACAATCAACCTAATTAAAAGATGGGTAAAGATCTGAACAGACAACTCACCAGAGGAGATATCTAGATGGCATGTAAGCATATGAAAAGATGTTCAGCATCATTTGTCTTTAGGGAAATGCAAATTAAAACAAGATACCACTATGTACTTACTAGAATGGCTAAATTTGTTTTTAAAAGTTGACAATACAAAATGCTAACAAGGATGCAGAGCAACAACCCATCATTGGTGATGGGAATGCAAAATGGTACTGCCACTTTGGAAGACAGTTTGGCAGTTTATTACAAAGCTAAACATAGTGATATGGTTTGACTGTGTTCCCATCCAAATCTCACCTTGAATTGTAGCTCCCATATTCAATTCAATCCAAATCTCACCTTGAATTGTAGCTCCCATGTGTTGTGGGAGGGATCTGGTGCTGGTAATGGAATCATGAGGACAGGTCTTTCCCATGCTATTCTCATGATAGTGAATAAATTTCACAAGATTTGATGGTTTTATAAAGGGAAGTTCCCTTGCACAAGCTCTCCTGCTTGCCACCATATAAGATGTCCCTTGCTCTTCCACCATGATTGTAAGGCCTCCCCAGCCATGTGAAACTGTGAGTCAATTAAACCTCTTTCCTTTATAAATTACTCAGTCTCAAGTTTGTCTTTATTGCAGCATGAGAACAGACTAATACACACAGACTTCCCACACTACCTAGCAATCACACTCCTTGGTATTTACCCAATTGATTTGAAAACATATCCATACAAAAACCTGCATGTGAATATTTATAACAGCTTTACTCATAATTGCCCAAAACTGGGAGCAACCACAATGTCCCTCAATAGATGAATGGAAAAACTATGATATATCCATAATGCGGAATATTATTCAGCAATCTAAAGGAATGAGCTATTAATTCATGCAACACCATGGAAGAACCTTAATGTGTACTGCTAAGAAAAAGGAGCAAGTTTGAAAAGACTACATACTGTATGATTCCATTCACATAATATTTTTAAAAAGAGAAAACTATGAACATGAAAAATAATTCAAACTCACCAGGAGTTTGTGGAAGGAAGTAGATTGACTGGGTGAACAGAGGGGATTTGGGGATTATTTTTTAGGACAGTGAAGCTATTATGTATGATAACGTAGTGGTGGATACATAACAGTATGCATTTGACAAATCCCACATAATTTTATAGTACAAAGGGTAAACCTTACCATAGGCAAATCCCAGGATGGAATGCAGACGGCGACAAAAGAATCTCACTGTAATACAAATATGTACAGCATAAACTCGTTGAAGGGGGGCTGGAGAAAAAAAGGTGCTGATTTAAGTAACTTTGGAAATAATTAAAGACAAAAAGGAACTGTACAAAAAATAAGCATCTCACTCTAGTTGGTAAAGTTGTTTTGCGTGGGGGTACAGATGAACAGTTCCAAAACCACAGTCCATGCACAATGGGAATGGCCAAGTAAGTAATTAGATGGTAGGTGGTAGGAGCTAGGTTTCTCTGTTAGGGGAATTACAGATAAGCAAGAGGGGAAAGCTAGAATAAGCCAGGTAGGACTGGATTAGAGTTGAACATCATTATGAATTCATATTTAGCTTTTTCTAATTTTTAATTTTTAATTTTTTATTTTTTTTTTAGGCCACAAAGAAATTAAAGACTCTCATTGTCTGGACCACACAGTTCTTTTCCTTTGTGAAAGCAATTAGAATGGTAAGGAGAGCTAACTATATATTGGTAGCATTCCAGGAAGGTTTCAAATGGTCAGGTAGTCATGGAATCATAAAACTGAAAGATACTGGCTCTCTGGGAGGTAACTTACTATTCCTATTTTATAATGAGGCAATAAGAGTCTTGCTCTGTTGCCCAGACTGGAGTATAGTGGTTCAATCTTGGCTCACTTCAACCTCCGCTCCCAGGCTCAAGTGATTGTTGTGCCTCAGCCTCCGGAGTAGCTGGGATTACAGGCACGCACAACCATGCCCAGCTAATTTTTGTATTTTTAGTAGACATGGGGTTTCATCATGTTGACCAGGCTGGTCTCAAACCCCTGGCCTCAAGCAATCCACCCGCCTCAGCCTCCCAAAGTGCTAAGATTACAGGCCTGAGCCACTGTACCTGACCAGCTTTAGAAAGACATATGTGGATATATAAATATAATTGTAGCTATGTGTGTATGCATAGGTTAGTATCCACCCCTATATTTCCTAGCTCTGTCTACTGAGAAGGCCTACATACAGTGACACCCTGCTGATGACGAACATACATGGTCAGATTTCTATGTCTAATATTATTCTCCAATAAGAGGAACCACGCCCCTTGGAGAAAGCATTCATGTGAGGGGGGGCAGGGAATATACAAGATGTACCTTGATGATATGGTTTGGCTGTGTCCCCACCCAAATCTCACCTTGAATTGTAATAATCCCCATGTGTCAAGGGCCGGGCCAGGTGGAGATAGTTGAATCATGGGGGCAGTTCCCCCAAACTGTTCTTGTGTGTAGTGAATAAGTCTCACAAGATCTGATGGTTTTATAAATGGGAATTCTCTGCACAAGCTCTCTGGCCTGCCGCCAAGAAAGACGCTCCATGCTCTTCCACCACGATTGTGAGGCCTCCTTAGCCATGTGGAACTGTGAGTCAATTAAACCTCTTTCCTTTATAAATTAAGCAGTCTTACATATGTCTTTATTAGCAGCATGAGAACAGCCTAATACACTTGAGCATCCAGAATACCAGAAAGTAAGGAAGTGCTCAAAAATAAAAACAATAATGGTGGTATGTCAAAGGGACACAAGAGCCAACCTGAAAGAGTTCCTAATGACCAAAACTGAAATCATCTGGCAAACAAATAATTCATGTAGTATTGAATTATAATCCAAAGTATAAAATAAACATCCATGTATATCAGTATGATTTCATACTGATATAAATAATTGAATGAATAAGTAAATAAATAAGAGGGAAGAGACAAATCCTATGCAGGAGAATTTCAAATGATTTATGTAGATACTCCGCTCTCAAGGAGATGAGGCATAACTCCCCATTCCTTAAGCATAGGCTGCATGTACAGCCCTCCTTACATTATTATATAGCACGTACATTATGGAGTGGGGAGGGGTGACTTTGCCAATGAAGAAACCAGACAAACATCACCTCAGCCAGGTGACCAAGGTCAATCTCAGCAGCGACAAGTCATAGTCACAGCTGTACCCTTTTCCTTTCTTTTGTAGTCTTCCCCCAAATCCCAGTCTAACCATGAGAAAAAAACATTAAACACACCCAAACTGAGGGACTTTCTACAAAATACTTGATCACTACTCTTGAAAACTGTCAGGGTTGTCAAAAGAAAAAAGGAAAATGTGAGAGACTGTCACAGCCAAGAAGTCCCTAAGGAGACTTTGTGGCTAAATGTAATGAGGAATCCTGGAATAGAAAAAGGACTTAGGGGAAAATGAGTGGA
Organism: Mandrillus leucophaeus; assembly: GCF_000951045.1. Classification (NCBI taxonomy): domain Eukaryota; kingdom Metazoa; phylum Chordata; class Mammalia; order Primates; family Cercopithecidae; genus Mandrillus; species Mandrillus leucophaeus. The sequence goes on along the minus strand of NW_012105709.1, from coordinate 803,866 downwards.
ATCCATCCAAAGTATGAGGTTTACTTAATAATATGTATCATTATTGGTTCATTAATTGTGACAAATGTACCATAGAAATGTAAGATGTTAATGCTCGGGGAAATTGGGTGCTAAGTATCTGGAAACTCTCTGTACTGCCTTTGCAACTTTTTTGTAAATCTGAAACTATTCTAAAGTAAAAAGGATACTTTTAAAAAACACCTACTAGATGGGCACAGTGGCTCACACCTGTAATCCTAGCACTTTGGGAGGCCGAGGCCGTTGGATAACTTGAGGTCAGGAGTTTGAGACCAGCCTGGCCAACATGGTGAAACCCTGTCTCTACCTAAAAATACAAAACATTAACTGGATGTGGTGGACCTGTAATCCCAACTACTCAGGAGGCTGAGGCAGGAGAATCACTTGAATCCGGGAGGTGGAGGTTGCAGTGGGCCGAGATCATGCCATTGCACTCCAGCCTGGGTGACACAGTGAGACTCCATCTCGAATAAACAAATAAATAACACCTCCTTGCCCAAGTTCTACCTGAGAGATTTGGATTCAGTCAGTCTGGAAACACTGCCACATATATGAATACTAAGTGACAACTAACAATGGACAAAATCTACCTCTAAAGAATTTCTCTGGTTTATCCCAGCTCCTTATTACTTTACCGACTTATTCATTCATTCTTGTATTTGATAAGCATTTATAGAGGACCTAACATATCCTAGGGACTCTATAAGGTACTGGGAATTAAACACCAATAAACCACTGTTTTGTAAGCAGCAGGTCACAACTCATTAGGAGGTCATGAAATCAAGCTGGTAAGTCATGACTAGCATCTTCTTCCTACTAAAAGAATAAAACGTATCAGAATCCAACTTATATAATAAAAGACTGGGTTGGAAAATTATTTGTTTTGTGTATGTTTGTATGTCCTGGATATAAAACATAATTCTTAATATAGATTCAAAGCCAAAAGAATTTGAAAACTACCATAATAAATTATGTTCCTGGCCTCAAGGAGTTTCAGTTTGGCAGAGGAAAAAAGACAAGTAAATCTTACAAAAAGGAGTTTGCTTTAACAATAGCAAAATAGAACTGTTTTCTACAGTTTATACAAAAAAATAGTACTGCATTAACTAGTTCACAAAATCTTAGCCAAAGAAGTATCACGGCATATTTATACTTATTCATTTATAATTTATTTCACTATATCTCCAGAAAGAATTTACAGCAGCTGTCTAGTTAAGACAGTCATCCCTGGCTATGAAATTTAGAGACCTGGGGTTCAACTGCCACATAAATCTTCTATACAAATAGCCTAACAAATTTCTGATGGTATATTCTTATAGAAACCCATATTTTCCAATAATTCATCTATACCCAAGCCAGACTTGTCCAAATTTCTTTGCTTGTTGTTTCAAGTTAGAATAAATACGTATTTTCAATCTCTAGATTACATTCACAAGAACACTGTAGTGCTCAAGCTTAGTTAGTGCTTAATCCTTTGGATGCCCTGCAAACCACTGTAACTACTGGCAAAGCAGATAGGAACATTTATTTCTAAAGACAAAAAAAAAAAAAAAGGTAGCTTTTCAATTTCAGACTTCCAGGTTAGATCAATTTGCTTAGACTTCTCAGTGCAAATTAAGCTCATCAATAAAACTTAGTATTAGCATTATTTTGTCCAGATGCAGTGGCTCACACCTGTAATCACAGCATTCTGGGAGGCCGAGGCAGGAGGATCACTTGTGTCCAGGAGTTCGAGACCAGTGTGGGCAACAAAGTAAGATCCCCGACTCTAGAAAAACAGTATTAAAAAATTAGCTGCAGTGGCATGCATCTGTGATCCCAGTTACTCAGGAGGCTGAGGTGGGAGGATCACTTGAGCCCAGGAGTTTGAGGCTGTGCGGAGCCATGATCATGCCACTGCACTCCAGCCTGGGTGACAGAGAAAGACTCCAACTCAAAAAACGAACGAACGAACGAATGAGAGAAAGAAAAGAAAGAAAGAGAGAGAGAGAGAGAGAAAGAAAGAAAAGAAATAAAGAGAAGAAAGAAAGAAAGAAAAAGAAAGAAAGAAAGAGAGAGAAAGAAAGAAGTAGAAAAAAATTTATTTGATCTGCAGTACAATGTCTTTAAGAAGTGAAATCTGTAAGTATTCAGAATAAAAAGGAAAATTGCAGGTGAGGATCTTTTTGTTTCTTCCACGATCCCATGAGAAACAGCTAGAGAAGAAGAGAAAACAGGACAAACTAGTAGGAAGAAATAGAGAAGTAGTTAATAGGAGAAATAGAAGAATGCAAATACCACTCAAGAGTGAGGGAGTAGAACAAAAACAGCTAATATAACAACACTGACCTCCACCTCCCACGCTCCTTCAGCACCAACTGCACCCATGGAAAAGGCCCTATAAAAGCACCACAGTAAAATTCTAAGACTGTACAGTGCTTTGATTTACGTAAATATAACCTCTTGCTCCAACAGATGAAAGTTCCTTTAAGTGTTCTTGTTTTGAAATAAGGTTAGATATTTTAAATAGTCTCTTTACTGGGAAACACTTCGCTCTGTCAGGGAAATGTTAATCGTATTTGCTCAACTTACTATTATATTTCCATTCTAATAATCTCCATTTCTCCAGTCTTGCAAATATGTACACAGATTCACATAAAAGATCCTAAAGAAAGGATTTTGCTGATGCTTCCCAATTTTCTCAGAGTGTCTTTCATTTTGATGTAAGAATATACAGATGCCTGGCAGCATTTGTTTTTGAAAAAAGAGAGAACAAGGAAATATAAAGTATTCAAAACTCCAAAAATGCACAGGATTGTCCCTTTGAAGTCTCAGCACCTCAAACAATTTAAATAATGGCTCAAATGGTTCCTTACCACTCTTACTTATTATAATTTTATGCTATAACCAAAGCAGGCTTTCTTGGTGAAGTTAATTATTTAACTGTATGCAGTTACTATATAAGCCATTAACTTTTCAAACATTTATTCCTTTAGAATACTCTATCTAAAATTAACTATTACTCTTGTAAATGTTCCAAAGTATATTAGTATATTAGTATAAAACACATTATATCTTTTAAATTATGTATTTTAAAAGTCAGTTCTCTGTAGTCCCGTGAAAATGTTCTACCTTAATTGCAGTCACAGCTCCAAGGGTAAACACATTTGTCAAAATTCAAGCTGTGCATTGAGACTGGTTGCATTTTACTGTGTGTAAACTGTAACTCAGTAAAGCTGATGAGGAAAAAAGACTCTATCAAGTGTGATGAAGATGTGATGGGAGGGGAGCAGGGAAAAGGGCCTAATTTTAAACGAAAGTCAAATCACCAAGAATTTTAAAGGGAGAAATAAAGATTTACTGTTAAGTGCTAATTTTAGGGTATGGCTGTAAAGTGAGCTGCATCTTCTCTCAGTGAAATACATAAAAGAGCACATTCCCTGCAATCCTGATATCCGTCTATAAAAGAAGAAAATCTGGATAAACTAACTATATTCAGGACAAAACAATGATCAGTTTTCTTTGCTCTACTTTTGGCTGCAGAGGGTGTAGAGAATGTCAAATACCCAAAGTGAGTGGATCCAAAGCAAATGCGTGTTACCTGCGTGCTGAGACTACAATACCAACCATGACGCTGTGTTTTTTTATTATAAAAATACATGCTTGTTTTAGAAGTTTTCAGAGACCGTAGAAACCTTTTAAATAAAATAATATCACTACCAAATTACAGTAATTAATCTGCCTTCCATTTTTTTCTCCCCCTTTTTTATATAATTGAGATGATCTGGAATAATTAGTCTTGATTCTGGTCTCAACTTGTACAAACATAATTCCATGACCTTCATTTGTAAACATTTTATTACTGTATGTTTTGAGAAACTTCCTGTAAATATTATTTATACAAGTTGCATAATAATCTATTGTGTAGCTATGTCACAAGTAAAGCACTATTCTTCAGTTGTTGAACTTCTAATTACCTTTTTTAATTTATAAAGAATGGAATGAACATTTTTACATATAAATCTTTCAACATATTTAAAATTATCTCCTGTGGTAAGGAAAGCATTCCCAAGTTTGACACAAACCCCAACAGTCATGGAAAAATTAATAAATTCAACCATGTAACAAAATCAAATTCTCTGTATAAAACATACCATAAACAAAGTCAAAAGACAACAACAACCTGATGGGGTGGGAGCGGGGTAACTGTGATTCACAATAAAGGGCTAATTTCCTTAATATAGAGAAAGCTTCTGCAGATAAGTAAGGAAAAAATTACTCAATAGAATAATGAACAAAGAATAGGAAAAGACACAGCTCATTTCGTGAAGAATAGAAAGATAGCTCTTAAGTCTATTAAAAGATGCTCCTCATCCTAAGATAAATGCAAATTAAAATTATGCTGAGATTTTCCACTTATCAGATTGGCAATGATTCAAAAATCTTAACACATACTATGCTGTCTAGCATTTGGAGAAAGGCAGTCTCGTCTCTCACATATTGCTGATGGCAGTAGAAACTGGTACAGCCTTATGGAAGGCAACCAGGTAATATCTATCAAAGGTATAAACACGTGCACTGTTTGATCTCACATTTCCACTTTTAAGAATATATTCCGTTGATAAACTAACATGCTCAATATGATGGAAGAACAAGGTTAGGCAATAAAGCTGTATTTCTAATAGCAAAGTTCAATAATAGAAGACATAAATTTTAATACAATGGATATAAGTTCATACAATGGAATAAGGTACAGCTTTTTTAATTTTAATTTTTTTTATTTCAATAGGTTTTTGGGAAACAGGTGGTGTTTGGTTGCAGGAATAAATTCTTTAGTGGTGATTTCTGAGATTTTGGTGCACCCATCACCTGAGTAGTGTACACTTTGCCCAATGTGTAGTCTTTTATCCCTCACCAACCCCCAACCCATTCCCCCCAAGTCCCCAAAGTCCAATGTATCATTCTTATGCCTTTGTGTCCTCATATCTTAGCTTCCACATATAAGTGAGAACATACGATGTTTGTTTTTCCATTCCTGAGTTACTTCACTTAGAATAATTGTCTCCAATTCCATCCAGGTTGCTGTGAATGCCATTATTTCATTCCTTTTTATGGCTGAGTAGTAGTCCATGGTATATATATACCACATTTGCTTTATCCACTTGTTGACTGATGGGCATTTGGGCTGGTTCCATGTTTTTGCAATTGTGCTGCTATAAACATGAGTGTACAAGTATCTTTATCATATAATGACTTCTTTTCATCTGGGTAGATACCCAGTAGTGGAATTACTGGATCAAATGACAGACCTACTTTTAGTTCTTTAAGGAATCTCCACGGTGTTTTCCATAGCGGTTGTACTAGTTTACATTCCTGCCAACAATTTATAAGTGTTTCCTTTCCACTGCATCCACACCAACATCTGTATTTTTTTATTTTTATTTTTATTATGGCCATTCTTGCAGAAGTGAGGTGGTATCACATTGTGGTTTTGATTTGCATTTCTCTGATAGTGATGTTGACGTGTTGGCCATTTGTATATCTTCTTTTGAGAATTGTCTATTGATGTCCTTAGCCCACTTTTTGATGGAATTGTTTGTTTTATTCTTGCTGACTTGTTTGAGTTATTTGTAGATTCTGGATATTATTCTTTGTCAGATATATAGATTGTGAAAATTTTGTCCCACTCTGTGGGTTGCCTGTTAACTCTGCTGATTGTTTCTTTTGCTGTGCAGAAGTTTTTCAGTTTAATTAAGTCCCATCTATTTATATTTGTTTTTGTTGCTTTTGCTCTTGGATTCTTGGTCATGAAGTCTTTGCTTAAGCCAAGGTCTAGAAGGATTTTTCTGATGTTATCTTCTAGAATTTTTATAGTTTCAGGTCTTAGATTTTTAAGTCTTTGATCCATCTTGAGTTGATTTTTGTATAAGAAAAGAGATGATGATCCAATTTCATTCTCATACACGTGGCTTGCAAATTATCCCAGCACCATTTGTTGAATAGGGTGTCTTTCCCCACTTTACGTTTTTGTTTGCTTTGTCGATGATCAGTTGACTGTAAGTATTTGACTTTATTTCTGGGTTCTCTAGTCTTTTCCATTGGTCTATGTACCTATTTTTATACCAGTATCATGCTGTTTCAGTGACTATGGCCTTACAGTATAGTTTGACGTTGAGTAATGTGATGTCTCTAGATTTGTTCTTTTTGCTTAGTCTTGCCTTGGCTATGCAGGCTCTTTTCTGGTTCCATACGAATTTTAGGATTGTTTTTTCTAGTTCTGTGAAGAATGATGGTGGTATTTTAACAGGAATTACATTGAATTTGTAGACTGGTTTTGGTAGTATGGTCAATTTCACAATATTAATTCTACCCATGCATGAGCATGGGATGTGTTTCCATTTCTTTGTGTCATCTATGATTTCTTTCAGCTGTTTTGTAGTTTTCCTTAAAGAGCTCTTTCACATCCTTGGTTAGGTATATTCCTAAGTATTTTGTTGTATTTTTTTTTTTGCAGTTAATGTGAAAGTGGTTGAGTTCTTGTTTCTCAGCTGTTCAATGTTAGTGTATAGCAGAGCTACTGATTTGTGTACATTACTTTTGTATACTGGAACTTTGCTGAATTCATATACCAGTTCTAGGAACTTCATGGATGAGTCTTGAGGGTATTCTGGGTATACAATCATATCATCAGCAAATAGTGACAGTTTGAATTCCTCTTTACCAATTTTAATGCCCTTTATTTCTTTCTCTTGTCTGATTGCTCTGGCTAGGACTTCCAGTACTTTGTTGAATAGAAGTGGTGGAAATGGGCATTTTTGTCTTGTTCCAGTTCTCAGGGGGAACACTTTCAATATTTCCTCATTCAGGAAATTTTTCCTCATTCAAGAAATTGGTATTAGGGTGATAGTGGCTTCATAGAACGACTTGGGGAGGATTCTCGCAAGATCTTCATTATTTCCTTTCTTTTGCTAGGTTTGGGTTTGGATTGTTCTCATTTCTCCATTTCCATGAGGTGTAACCTTAGATTGCCTATTTGTGTTCTTTCAGACTTTTTGATATAGGCATATAATGCTCTGAACTTTCCTCTTAGAAACACTTTTGCTGTAACCCAGAGGCTTTGATATATCATATTATCATTCAGTTCAAATAATTTTTTAATTTCCATCTTGATTTTATTGTTAACTCAACTATCATTCAGGAGCAGGTTACTTAATTTCCATGTATTTGAATGGTTTTGAGGGTTCCTTTTGGAGTTGATTTCCAATTTTATTCCACTATTGTCTGGGAGAGTACTAATTTTGATTTTCTTAAATTTACTGAGACTTGTTTTGTGGCCTATCATATGGTCTATCTTGGAGAATGTTCTATGAGCTGATGAATAGAATGTATGTTCTGCAGTTACTGGGTAGAATTCTCTGAAAATATCTGTTAAGTCTATTTATTGACTTTCTATCTTGATGACCAGTCTAGTGCTGTCAGTGGAGTATTCAAGTCCCCCACCATTACTGTGTTGCCATCTATCTCATTTATTAGGTCTAGTAGTAATTGTTTTATAAATTTGGGAGCTCCAGTGTTAGGTGCGTACATGTTTAGAATTGTGATATTTTCCTGTTGGACTAGCCTTTTTATCATTATATAATGTCCCACTTTGTCTTTTTTAACTGCTGTTGCTTTAAAGTTTGTTTTGTTTGATACAAGAATAGTCACTCCTACTTGCTTTTAGCATCCATGTGCATGGAATATATTTTTCCAGCTCTTTACCTTAAGTTTACGTGCGTATGTGTTAGGCGAGTTTCCTGAAGACAGCAGAAACTTGGTTGGTGAATTATTATCCATTCTGTCATTTTGTATCTTTTAAGTGGAGCATTTAGGCCATTTACATTCAATGTTAGTATTGAGATGTCGGTACTACCTTATTATTTGTGCTATTTGTTACCTGAATAGCTCGTTTGTTTGTTTTCATTGTGTTTTTGTTATATAGGTCCTGTGAGATTCATGTTTTAAGGAGGTTCTATTTTGGTGTATTTTGAGGATTTGTTTCAAGATTTAGAGCTCCCTTTAGCAGTTCTTGTAGTGCTGGCTTGGTAGCAGTGAATTCTCTCAGCATTTGTTTATCTGGAAAAGACTATCTTTCCTTCATTTATGAAGCTTGCTTCAGTGGATACAAAATTCTTGGCTGATAATATTGTTTTGTTTAAGAAGCCTATAAATAGGACTCCAATCCCTTCTAACTTGTAGGGTTTTTGCTGAGAAATCTGTTGTTAATCTGATAGGTTTTTCTTTACAGGTTACCTGATGTTTTGCCTCACAGCTCTTAAGAGTCTTCCCTTTGTAGTGACTTTTAGATAACCTGATGACTATGTGCCTAGGCGATGATCTTTTTGCATGAATTTCTCAGGTGTCCTTTGAGCTTCTCGTATTTAGATGTCTAGATCTCTAGCAAGGCTGGGGAAGTTTTCCTCGATTGTTGCCTCAAATATGTTTTCCAAACTTTTACATTTCTCTTCTTTCTCAGGAACACCAATTATTCTTCGGTTTTGGATGTTTAACATAGTCCCAAACTTCTTGGAGGCTTTATTCATTTTTTAAAATTCTTTTTTGTCTTTGACGGATTGGGTTAATTTAAAAGCCTTGTCTTCGAGCTCTGAAGTTCTTTCTTCTGTTTGTTTGATTCTACTGCTGAGACTTTCCAAGGCATTTCATATTCACTAAGCGTGTCCTTGATTTCCAGAAGTTGTGATTGTTTTTTCTTTATGCTATTTCACTGAAGAATTTTCCTTTCATATCCTGTGTCATGATTTTGGTTTCTTTAAGTTGGACTTCACCTTTCTCTGGTGCCTCCTTTACTAGCTTAATAATCAACCATCTGAATTCTTTTTCTGGCAATTCAGAGATTTTATCTTGGTTGGGATCCATTGCTGGTGAGCTGGTATGATCTTTTGGGGGTGCTAAAGAACCTTGTTTTGTCATATTTCCAGAATTGTTTTTCTGGTTCCTTCTCATTTGGGTAGAGGGAAGATCTGGGACTCAATGGCTGCTGTTCCAATTATTTTGTCCCACCAGGTGCTCCCTTGATGTGTTGCTCTCCTCCTTCTCCTAGAGATGGGGCTTCCTGAGAGATGAACTGCAGTGACTGTTTTTGCTCTTCTAGGTCTAGCCACCCAGAGGAGCTACTGGGCTCCAGGCTGTTATTGGGGAGTGTCTGCAAAGAGTCCTGCAATGTGATCCATCATCACGTCTTGCAGCCGTGGATACTAGTACCTGCTCCAGTGGAGGTAGCTGGGGAGTGAATTGGACTCTGTGAAGGTCCTTGGTTGTGTTTTTGTTTAGTGTGCTGGTTTTGTGTTGGTTGGCCTCCAGCCAGGAGGTAGTGCTTTCAAGGGTGCATCAGCTGCAGGAGTATAGGGAGGTTACAAGCTCACCTCCTGCTGTGCAGCCCAGTTCCTAACAGGCCACAGATCGGTAATGGTCCTGGGAGTTGGGGACCCCTGCTTTATGAGACTCTAATGCCTGATGATCCGAGGTTGGACAGTTTCTTCCCAAAAACACCTGCGCCCACCCCCCAACCACTCCATGGAAAAAATGCCTTCCACAAAACTGGTCCCTGGTGGTGCCAAAAAGGTTGAAAACTGCTGATCTAGTCAGAAGGTCTAAAGGTTGTAAGACATTTAACTGTGAAACTGCTTTCTGAAAGAGTTCCTCAAATTATATTTCTGGTAGTAGTATGTGAACATCTTTCCCAGGCATTACAGAGAACATAAGATCCTTATATTTGATAACATGATTAAAAAGAGGTGGCATTATTTTGACTTGCATATACTGATTACTAGTGAGATTAAGCATTTTCTCAAAATTTTTAGTTCTTTATATTTGCTCTTTTGTAAGCTACCTAGTCATGATGACCTTTTCACCTTTACCTATTGGGCACAATGGTTTTTATAAAATATATTATATGTTATATCAAGCTTCTCCCTACACCTTACTGCAATTTTTTTTTTTTTTTTTTTGAGACAGAGTATCTCTCTGTTGCCCAGGCTGAAGTGCAGTGACACAATCATAGCTCACTGCAGCCTCAACTTCCTGGGCTCAAGTGATCCTCCTGCCCCAGCCTCCTGAGTAGCTGAGACTAGCTGAGACTCCAGGCATGTGCCACCACACCTGGCTTTTTGTTTGTTTGTTTGTTTTGGTGGAGATGAGGTTTCACTGTTTTTCCCAGGCTGGTCTCAAAGTCCTGGGTTCAAGTGATCCTCCCATCTCAGCCCCACAGAGTACTGGGATTTCAGGTGTGAACCACCATGCCCAGCTACTTATTGAAATTTTTAAGCCAGTTTTTATCTGCCTTCTAATTTTTAGCTTCTAGGCAGAAGTTTTAAGTTCTATGTGGTAAAATAGTGTCATAATTTCTTCTACCTCCTAGTTCAGTTTTGATTGTGTTTTTTAGGGTTTTTTGTTTTGTTTTGTTTTGTTTTGTTTTTTGAGAAGGAGTCTTGGTTTGTCACTTAGGCTGGAGAGCAATGGCACAATCTCAGCTCACTGCAACCTCTGCCTCCTGGGTTCTAGCAATTCTCCTGCCTCAGCCTTTCAAGTAGCTGGGATTACAGGCATGTGCCACCATGCCTGGCTAATTTTTGATTTTTAGTAGAGACAGGGTTTCACCATGTTGGCCAGGCTGGTCTCAAACTCCTGACCTCAAGAGATCCAACATGCTGGGATTACAGGCATGAACCACCATACCCAGCCTACCTAGTTCAGTTCTAAGCATTCTTTGGTTGCTACTATGTTCCAGGCAATTACTAAGTAAACCCTGAGAGGTAAGAGATTAAGAGGGATACCATATTGGGGGCAATAGACATGTGATAGATAATTCTATATGGCATGATAAGTGAACATGAAGGACCACATGCTACTATGGACACACAGATTTGGGCCACTTAGCAGAACTCAGTAGCAGAGCCCACATTTCTAGAAGAAATTATTCATTAGATGAATTTTAGAAGACAGGACACCAGCCAATAAACAAAATGGGAAGAGCATGCTAGATAAAGGGCATACCACAAGAAGTGCACAGATATGTGAGTGACATGAGGACTACTGCCTGTAATTGCTAAAGCCTGGAATATACAAAGAATGGTGAGAGATGATGTCAGAGTTATTGCAGGGTCATCTTGGACTTTTTATCTACGGACCTAGGACATAATAAATACTGGGTTTAAGCCACTAAGTTTGTGGCAATTTGTCAGGGCAGCAATAGAAAACTAATACGAACTTTGTTGCCTGGAAGTGGTGTGTTGTTGTAACAAATGTCTAAAAATGTGGAAAGCCTTGGAATTGGGGAGTGGGTAGAAGCTGGAAGAATTTTGAGAAACATGATGGAAAAACCTAGATTGTCTTCAGCAGACTGAAACACAGACAGGAAAGGTGGTACCAGTGAGAGTTCAGAAGGAAACGAGGAACACATTACTAGAAACTGCAGAAAGGATCATCTTTGTTATATACTAGTAGAATGCTTAGTGAAATGTGTCCTGTAGTTATGTGGAAAGCCAGAAGTGTAAATGGTGGACTGAGATATTTAGCTAAAGAGATGAACAAGTTTAGAACTGATCAGGTAACTTAACTGCATGCCAGAACAAAGTCCAACACTATTCGGAGGAATAAAACAAAATCCAGCATAAAACAATGTAAAATCACAAGGTCTACCTTCACATCAAAAAATTATCGGCATGCAAAAAAGCAGGAAGATAAGATCCATAACTAGAAAAAAAAATCTGTCAAAAGAAATGGTCATTTCTAAGTCTGAGGTAATGAAACTTGAACATAAAAACCGCTATTATAAATATGCTCCAAACACTCAAGAATGTAGAAGAACCCAGATAGAATTGCTAGAGATGAAAGATACACTATCCAAAATAAAAAACACATGGATGCTTTTACTACACTACAGGACATGGTCTCCATGTAGTACATACAAAACTGCAGATTTCAATTTTCATGGAGTGTTTTATACTGTTAATTACATCTCCATGCAGGGCTGAAAAGAATGACCTATGTTTACATGTAAAATCATGTTGTTGGAGGAGGGGGTGCCCCAGCTTAATGAACCCCAGCCTCCCTCCTGGGGTGCCTCATTCCAGGGCTCTTCCATCTTTCTTCAGCTGCCAAGGCCCAGGCTGACGATACCCCATGCCCACCACACCCCTCTGGGCTAAAACCTCTAGGCCCAGGATTGCTGACTCAGGCTGCTGGGCACACAACCCCCAGGCTGACTAGAAGATGAGGCTCACTGCACACTCATCTCAAGGACAGCAATGAAGGACTCTCCAGTTTTCTTGTTAACTAAGTAAGCCTCAAGTCCTTTTAATGTTTGTTTCTCTTCGAGAAAATAAAAGACTTATTTGTTTCCTTTGTATCCTCCTCTCATTCAGGGGGTTCAAGAAATTATATGCCAGAAAGGAAGTATGGAGCTGATTCAGTCCTCCAGCAAAGAAAAGTGGGGGGTCCCGAGGAACTGTCATTATGCAATAATGAACCTTGAACAGCCAAAATTTCATCTACAATATCAAACATGGAACTTAACTTTGGAGTTTATTTTATTCTAAAAATCAGGATTTCCCCCTAGCTTTTAAGATTGAAACAGATCTTCCTTGGAGGTGATTGTCATCTTACATAGCTGACAGTAATTTTCAGATTTGTGGAGTTTTGCAAGCTTTAAGCAAAGTAGATGAACCAGGCCCAATGCATCAGCTTTGTTTAACATCACTGAGTAGACTAATACTCCTCCCAGAGCCTGATCTAGGACTTCAACTGAAGTCTTTCATGTTTGGACAAAAATCTTTGAGTATTAACTTGGAAATAAGGTAAATTGATGGATGGGTATGTAATACATTGAGAACAGTTAAATGTTAATAATAGAATCTAATGGTAGGTATAAGGGCATTCACTATAAAATTCAACTTTCCTGTACATTTCAAAGTTTTTCATACTAAAATGTTTCGGGGGTTGGGGGTATATTAGGGTTATCTAGAGGCACATAACTAACAGGATAGATGTATATATGAGAGGGAGTTTATTAAGGAGAATTGACTCACACAGTCACAAGGTAGTCACACAATAGGCTGCTTGCAAGCTGAGTAGCAAGGAAGCCAGTGGTAGATCAATACAAGCACCAAAAACTCAAAAATAGGGAAGCTCACAGTGCGGCCTTCAGTCTATGGCCAAAGGCCTGAGAGCCCCTGGAAAACCACTGGTGTAAGTCCAAGAGTCCAAAAACTCAAGTACTTGGAGTCTGATGTTCGAGGGCAGGAAGCATCTAGCACGGGAGAAGGATGAAGGCAGGAAAACTCAGCAAATCTGCTCTTCCATCTTCTCCTGTCTGCTTTATTCTAGCTGTGCTGGCAGCTGATTAGATGGTGCCCAACCAGACTGAGGGTGGATCTCCTCTCCTAGTCCACTGACTCAAATGTTAATCGAATTTGGCAACACTCTCACAGACACGCCCAGGAACAATACTTTGCATCCTTCAATCCAATCAAGTTGACATTCAATATTAACCACTACGGGGGCAAGAGGCTTTGTGTCAAATCCTTGTTGCTATGAGTGGTAAGACTAGAACAAAATGCCCAATACTCAAATTACCTTATTTTCTTATTTTTGCCTCTAGATATGATACCTTGTTTTTTTATATGTGTAATGTAGATCATTACTGATCTCACATGGTTGATGAGAAAAATGACAACGTCAAGAGCATTTCTGGCACTACTAGAGGCCCTCAAATCAAGGGTAGCCAACTGATGGGGCAAAGAAATTCAGGGATCACTGGAGTGGGCTGGTGAGAAACTTCTTTAAGGAGGTGGAGGAGCAGGGGCATTTCTGGGTTTTATTGTGCCCAGATTGCCATCTGATTATGTGTGGCTTAGCCTGGAAACCCTCAACGCAGGACTCCAACCCCAAGAAAGTGCTTCAAGGACACCCCAGATGGATCCAGAGGGCAGCTGCAAGCCAACTTTTATGCTCTGCCTCCAGAATGCCTCCTTCCAATGCTCACTAATGCTTAGGGACCTGAGGAGAAGTCTTTTATGCCCAGAAATGACAACCACTTCCTCTGACTCTAAGAACAGTCCATTTAGGCTATTTCCTCTTTGCCAGTTTCATTTCAGTAAACGCAAGCCTTATAACAAAATCCCGAGGAAACCAGCTGTGAAATACACAGACTTTGTGCGGAGAAGTGGTACAAGTGTGCAATGCTTCAGTCTTAGTGACTGAAGACAGCCAGCCCACATGCCCAGTACCAAAGGGGCACATGCTCCGAACCAAAAAATTCCACAGCTGAGATTGCCCAGAGAAGGGGATCTGCTACACAATTCCTCACCCTTAGCACTTTGTGACATAGGACAATTCCTGCCACGTGATAGGACTCCAGTCCTGGGGCTGCTACCGGGTACAAGTGGCGCACTGGAAAGAGCGTGGTGGACATCTAGGGGCCAACTCTAGGAACATGCATTTCTGATTCAGAATAGCTTTTTGGTTTTTGTTTGTTTGTTTGTCTGTTTGTTTTAACTTATGAGGCTTCTTCACTACTCAGGGACAAAAGAAAGCGGAAAGAATGGAAAAAGTGAAAATACAGAAGTTGTGCAACTTCCAGAAAACTGCTCTAAGACAAGCAAAAAGGGAGACGTGTTAAATGCCCATTATGAGACTATTTAACTAAACAGGTTTGAAATACTCTGTCGTAAAATGAAGGCCAACCTTAACGGTTTGTTCTTGGTGTTGGGCAAATCATAAAAGGACCAGACATTGCTGTGATGAATTATATGCCCTGAAGACAGGCAGAAAGTGAATATACTACCTTCATTTGCACATGGAAAGGAAAACTAAAAGTAGTACCTTAACTCTTTCCTCTGCACTATCTGCTTGCCTCTTGTCACAGACCACTCCTGCATGTCTTTAAAAGCATGTAATATTTTAGTGCTTTAATTAAGGACACATGTAAAGGCAAGATTCCACCTGATACAACACTGATTTTTGAGACTGAACTTTATGCTGTGATCAGAGGACCACTGAACCATTTAAACAGAAAGACACCATGACAGACAGCTCTCTAAAACAGAGCTAATCATTACCTAAAAGAGAAGTTTTAAAAAGATGAGAAGCCATGTGACAAGTAAGTCATATCAGAATGCAGTTTTAGCCCAGGTACAGTGGCTCACATCTGTAATACCAACATTTTGGGAGGCCAAGGTGGGACAATAACTTGAGCCCAGGAATTCCAGACCAGCCTGGGCAACACAGCAAAGCCCCATCTCTACCAAAAAAAAAAAAAAAAAAAAAAAAAAAAAAAAAAAAAAAAATTAGCTGAGTGTGGCAGTGTGCACCTGTAGTCCCAGCTACTTAGGAGACTGAGATGGTAGGAGTGCTTAAACCCAGGAGTTTGAGACTGCAGTGTGCTCTGATATGATTGTGCCACTGCACTCCAGCCTGGGTGACAGAGCGAGATTCCATTTATTTATTTATTTATTTATTTTTGAGACGGAGTCTCGCTCTGTCGCCCAGGCTGGAGTGCAGTGGCCGGATCTCAGCTCACTGCAACCTCTGCCTCCTGGGTTTATGCCATTCTCCTGCCTCAGCTTCCCGAGTAGCTGAGACTACAGGCACCCGCCACCTTGCCCGGCTAGTTGTATTTTTTTTTTTTTAGTAGAGACGCGGTTTCACCGTATTAGCCAGGATGGTCTCAATCTCCTGACCTCGTGATCTGCCTGTCTCGGCCTCCCAAGACTCCATTTTTTAAAAAAGCAAAAACAATGCAATTTTAGAAGATATTTTAAAGGAAAATGATCACGATGGTGATAGTTTCATTTCTTTCAAGGAATACAAAGCATATCAATATTATGAACTATAGTATATTTTTATTTCTATATTTTCTTAGCTATTTACTGTCTTTCTTTATAAAATAAAGTCACTGTCATAAGAAAACCCAAACCCAAACTACTGCTTTTGATGTTGTGCTATTGTACATAGAAATGTACACCGCAAGGTTCTGCAATGAAAAGCACAGTACTCTTGAGACTTAGTACTGCTTTGATCCATTGTTCAGGCTACAATTTCCCCCCTTAGAATGTAAGTAAAACTTAGTGCTTGTCACCAATAAACGGTAATACTAAAATGAACTAACTCCCACCTTTGCAAAGAGAAAAATAATTGAAAAAATAAGCAAAGTCTCTGAGATCTGTGGGAACAGTATCAAGTTGTCTAACAGATAGTAGTTGGAGTCTCAGATGGAGGATAGTAATAGCATTTGACAAAATAATGGCTGAAAATGCTACACATCTGATGAAAGTGATAAGCCCACATAGATCTATGAATCTTAATAAACCCCAAAGCACAAAAAATAAAGCCATATGTGTTAAGATGGTAATACGACTGAAACTTATCTTCTTATTGTTTGTTTGTTTGAACTTGTGAGGCTTCTTCACTACACTAGGTTGCCCTATCAAGATTTTGGTTAATGTCTTTGTAGAAACTGACAAGCTGTTCATAAAATTCATATGGAAATTCAAGGTAATCAGAATTACCAAAAAATATTGAAAGAGCAGAACAAAGTTAAGGGGTCACCCTTCCTAATTTCAAAAGTTACTACAAAGCTACAGTAATCAAGACAATGAGGTACTGGCATTAAGGCTAGTTATAGATCAATGAATAGAATCAAGCATCCATAAATAAACCCATATGTCTGTACCCAGTAGATTTCTGACAAGAATGCCAAGACAATTCAATGAGGAAAGAATAGTTTTTTTTTAATGAATGGATAAATAAAGTGATATATCCATACAAAGAAATTCATTTGGCAATAAAAAGAAATGAAGTACTGATACATGCTACAACATGGGTGGCCTTTGAAAACATTATACTGTGTGAAGAAATCAATCACAAAGAACCACATATTGTATGACCCCATTTATATGAAATGCCCAGAGTAGCCAAATCTAGAGAGACAGAAAATAGATTAGTGACTGCCTAGAGCTAAAAGTGATGAAAGGTGTGGGGATGATGACTAAAGGGTAAAGGTTTCTTCTTTGGGTAATGAAAAAGTCATAAACTTGATTATGGTGGAAAATGCACAACTCTATGAATATACTAAAAGCCATTCAAAATGGGTGAATTGTATGATATGTGAACCATATCTCAGTAAGTTGTTTTTTTACAAAAAGAAAAGAAAACCACACCAAGATATATCATAAAATTTCTGAGAGCCAGTGATATTAAAAAATATATCAAAAGTAGCTCAGGGATAGGGGAAAGACATAAAGTAAAAACACGAACCACAAATTTTGGAGATAGGTTTGCTATTCCAGAATTACAAAAAGTTATTACAAATAAATAAGGAAGAGACAATCCAAAAGAAAAACGTGCAAGGCATATAAACAGGTGTTTTACTGAAGAATAAACAGAAATGGCTGTGAAACAAATGAAAAGATGGTTGACTTCATTAGTCATCAGATAATGAAATTTTAAAATATCACATGCTGGCCAGATGCAGTGGCTCACACCTGTAATCCCAACACTTTGGGAGGCAGAAGCGGGTGGATCACTAGAGGCCCAAAGTTTGAAACCAGCCTGGCCAACATGGCAAAACCCCTTCTCTACAAAAAAATATAAAAATTAACTGGGCATGTTAGCACACATTTGTAATCCCAGCTACTCAGGAGGCTGAGACATGACAATTGCTTGAACCTGGGAGGTGGAGGTTGCAGTGAGCCGAGATCGTGCCACTTCACTCTAGCCTGGGTGACAGAGTGAGACTGTGTCTCAAAAATAAAATCAAATAAAATATCACATGCCATTTTACACTCCCAAAATGAAAAGGTTGACAAGAAGAGATTTACATTTTTGGTAGGGGTATTAAATAGCACAACAACAAATTATACAACAATTTGTAATAGTCAGCAAATACAAAGGGGTATATACTAAATGCTACAGAAATTCCATTCCTGGGTATAAATCCTAGAAACATTTACACATATATACACCAGGATATATGTGCAAGAAAGTTTATAGCAAATCTGTTTGTAGTAGCAAAAGGCCAAAAGGTCCATCCACAAGAAAATTAATAAATTGTGGCACATAATGGCATTCCTTATGCCAATAAAAATGGATGAAATTATAGTTAGGTTCAAAAGGCAAGCCTCCAGATAATTTATATCATATAATTCCACATACAACATTCAACAACAAGCAAAACTAAACATATACATATGTTAAGGAAAATGATGAACAGTGTTAGAAAATGATTAATATAAAATTACTGCACAGTGATAACATTTAATGAGAAAAAAAGAAGGAAGGACTTAGGGAGTGACCTACAGGGAACTCCAAAGTTCATGGTAAGTAGTAAATACATAATCAAAGTACTCAAAATAGAAAATATTTTAGTAATGTTTAACTAGTCAATATCTTATTTAAAACAAGGTCTAGGCCAGGCGCGGTGGCTCACACCTGTAATCCCAACACTTTGGGAGGCTGAGGCGAGTGGATCGCTTAAACCCAGGAGTTCAAGACCAGCCTGGGCAACATAGTGAAACCCTGGCTCTATTAAAAAAAACAAAAATTAGCTGGGCATGGTGGCACATGCTTGTAATCCCAGCTACTCAGGATGCTGAGGCAGGCAAATCATTTGAACCCAGGAGGCAGAGGTTGTAGGATCACATCACTGCACTCTACCCTGGGTGACAGAGGGAGACTCAGTCTCAATAAATAAATAAATATAAAAATAAATAAAACAATGTCTAAAAAATATTAAAAGCTACTAGGAGGTAGCCAGGCACAGTGGCTCACACCTGTAATCCCAGCACTTTGGGAGGCCAAGGCAGGCAGATCACTTGAGGCTGGGAGTTTGCGACCAATCTGGTCAACATGGCAAAACTCTGTTTCTACTAAAAATACAAAAAAAAAAAAAAAAAAAATTTGTGTGGTGGCACATGCCTGTAATCCCAGCTACTTGGGAGGCTGAGACATGAGAATTGCTTGAACCTGGGAGTGGAGGTTGCAGCGAGCTGAGATCACGCCACTGCACTCCAGCTCAGGTGACAGAGTGAGACTCTGTCTCAAAAACAAACAAACAAACAAAAAACTAATAGGAGATGAAGAAGTAAAGATAGCTAATCTTGAATAATCTTTAAAACCCTTAGGTGGGAAAAAGAGAGAATGTATTAGTCAGAAAGGGATCTGTGGTCAAGAGACAGTTTGACTTTATTCTTTTCCAGAACAGGAAATGCTTTGCAGACATATGAGCTGTGGGTTGAAGACCAATGAAGAGTAGCAAGTTAACAGTAGTAGAAACCGTAGTAATAGGAAGAGTAAAAGCTAATATTTATTGAGAGTTTGTGGCAGATACTATTCCAGCTTTATTTTTTTTGGTATATACTTTAAGTTCTAGGGTACATGTACACAATGTGCAAGTTTGTTACATACGTATACATGTGCCATGTTGGTTTGCTGCACCCATTAACTCGTCATTTACATTAGGTATTTCTCCTAAGGCTATCCTCCCCCACACCCCCACCCCACGCCAGGCCCCGGTGTGTGATATTCCCCACCCTGTGTCCAAGTGTTCTCATTGTTCAATTCCCACCTATGAGTGAGAACATGCAGTGTTTGGTTTTTTGTCCATGAGAGTTTGCTCAGAATGATGGTTTCCAGCTTCATCCATGTCCCTACAAAGGATAGGAACTCATCCTTTTTTATGGCTGCATAGTGCTCCATGGTGTATATGTGCCACAGTTTCTTAATCCAGTCTATCATTGATGGACTAAGTCTCTTTGTAGGTCTCTAAGGACTTGCTTTATGAATCTGGGTGCTCCTGTATTGGGTGCATATATATTTAGGATAGTTAGTTTTTCTTGTTGAATTGATCCCTTTACCATTATGTAATGGCCTTCTTGTCTCTTTTGATCTTTCTTGGTTTAAAGTCTGTTTTATCAGAGACTAGGATTGCAACCCCTGCTTTTTTTTTCTTTCCATTTGCTTGGTAGATCTTCCTCCATTCCTTTATTTTGATCCTATGTGTGTCTCTGCACGTGAGATGGGTCTCCTGAATACAGCACACTGATGGGTATTGACTCTTTATCCAATTTGCCAGTCTATGTCTTTTAATGGGGGCATTTAGTCCATTTACATTTAAGGTTAATATTGTTATGTGTGAATTTGATCCTGTAGTTATGATGTTAGCTGGTTGTTTTGCCCATTAATTGATGCAGTTTCTTCCTAGCATCAATGGTCTTTACATTTTGGCATGTTTCTGCAGTGGCTAGTACTGGTTGTTCCTTTCCATGTCTAGTGTTTCCTTCAGGAGCTCTTGTAGGGCAGGCCTGGTGGTGACAAAAGCTCTCAGCATTTGCTTGTCTGTAAAGGATTTTATTTCTCCTTCACTTATGAAGCTTAGCCTGGCTGGATATGAAATTCTGGGTTGAAAATTCTTTCCTTTAAGAATGCTGAATATTGGCCCCCACTCTCTTCTGACTTGTAGAGTTTCTGCCAAGAGATCCACCGTCAGTCTGATGGGCTTCCCTTTATGAGTAACCCAACCTTTCTCTCTGGCTGCCCTTAATACTTTTTCCTTCATTTCAACCTTGGTGAATCTGACAATTGTGTGTCTTGGTATTGCTCTTCTCGAGGAGTATCTTTCTGGTGTTCTCTGTATTTCCTGAATTTGAATGTTGGCCTGCCTTGCTAGGTTGGGGAAGTTCTGGATAATATCCTGAAGAGTGTTTTCCAGCTTGGTTCCATTCTCCCCACCACTTTCAGGTACACCAATCAAATGTAGATTTGGTTTTTTCACATAGTCCCATATTTCTTGGAGGTTTTGTTTGTTTCTTTTCACTCTTTTTTCTCTAAACTTCTCTTCTCACTTCATTTCATTAATTTGATCTTCGATCACTGATACCCTTTCTTTCACTTGATCGAATTGGCTACTGAAGCTTGCATGCATCACGTAGTTCTCGTACCATGGTTTTCAGTTCCATCAGGTCATTTAAGGTCTTCTCTATACTGTTTATTCTAGTTAGCTATCATCTAATCTTTTTTCAAGGTTTCTGGCTTCCTTGCGATGGGTTCGAACATCCCCCTTTAGCTCAGAGAAGTCTGTTATTACCGACCTTCCGAAGCCTACTTCTGTCCACTCGTCAAAGTCATTCTCCGTCCAGCTTTGTTCTGTTGCTGGCTAGGATCTGCAAACCTTTGGAGGAGAAGAGGCACTCTGGTTTTTAGAATTTTCAGCTTTTCTGCTCTGGTTTCTCCCCATCTTTGTGGTTTTATCTACCTTTGGTCTTTGATGATGGTGACCTACAGATGGAGTTTTGGTGTGGATGTCCTTTTAGTTGAGGTTGATACTATTCCTTTCTGTTTGTTAGTTTTCCTTCTAACAGTCAGGTCTCTCAGTTGCAGGTCTGTTGAAGTTTGCTGGAGGTCCACTCCAGACCCTGTTTGCCTGGGTGTCACCAGCAGAAGCTGCAGAAGAGCAAATATTGCTGGCTGATTCTTCCTCTGTATGTTATTCTCTTTTCTTCTGTCTGAGGAGAGAAAAATTCTTCTACACTCTTTTAAGGCTGTCCCTTCTTATATGTTTATGTCTCTATGATTACATTATAGGCTTATTCTATGGAATAAATGTCTTATTCCTGCCTTGCAAAGAATAAGCACATGATATTTATACACATCTCTGGGTCAGGTGCAGTGGCTCATGTCTAAAATCCCAGCACTTTGGGAGACCAATGCAGGAGGATCGCTTGAGGCCAGGAGTTTGAGACTAGCCTGGGAAACATAGTGAGACCCTGTTTCTACAAAAAAAAAAATTTTTTTTTTTTAAGTAAATCAGGTATGGTGGCACATGCCTGTTGTCCCAGCTACTCTGGAGGCTGAGGTGGTAGGATCACCCGTCTGGGAGTTTCAGGCTGTAGTAAACTACAATTGTGCCACTGCACTCCAACCTAGATGACAAAGCAAGACCCTGTCTCAAAAACAAAACAAAGCCAAAAACCTTAGGGAACTGTATCTGTTACTCTTTTATTACAAATGATATCTTCAGGCAAAATCTACTGACAAACATTTATCAATTAAATGTAAAAATAAAATCTTAAATCAGCTTTAAAATAATTTGGTATATGATATGTAACAACTCTAAATCAATTTTAACAGTTTGTAATATGTAACAGCTTAAAATCTAGACACCTACACACTATCAGATAATGTCTAGGAAATCACCTCAATTACGTACTTTCTCTAAGTTTTCTATATATCACACAACGAAATTACAATAAATTTCAGAAAACGATGAATCAACTCAATACAGGAAACCACAATCAGCAAAAGTACAGAACACAGGGAAACCAATAACTGCAACATGTATGTGCTTAATGAAAAAAGATCCATTCAGGCATATATTCAGATGCCAAATAGCTTCTACTAGTACTTTCCTCACACTAATTCTACTTTACTGCTTTGAATCCTTTTGGTAAACAATACTCACCATGCATGAGGCACACACACAATCAAATAATAACTAAGGACAGTCATTTACCCCTGTTTTTTTTCACAAATGTATCTCATTGGATATGCTTTAAACCAATATGTTTCAAATGTTTTTACCACAACCAACACTAAGAAAAACATTTCATGTTGCAGCCAAGTTCAAACATATTGTATTAGTCTACTTTCATGCTTCTGATAAAGACATGTCATAACTATGATAGATAGTTAAGACTGGGAAGAAAGAGAGGTTTAATGGACTTACAGTTCCACATTGCTGGGGAGGCCTCACAATCATGGTGGAAAGTGAGGAGGAGCAAGTCACGTCTTACATGAATGGCAGCAGGCAAGAGAGAGCTTGTGCAGGGGAACTCTCATTTTTAAAACCATCAGATCTCATGAGACTCATTCACTATCATGAGATTAGTGCAGCAAAGACCTTCCCCCATAATTTAATCACCTCCCACTGGGTTACTCCCACGACATGTGAGAATTATGGGAGTTACAATTCAAGATGAAATTTGGGTGGGGACACAGCCAAACCATATCACATATATTTATGAATTACAGTTTAATCTAATAATATTTACCTTACTACTCATGATGTACTGTAACATTTATTTTTATTTTTACTAGTTTCATTTTACCAAATTAAAACTTAAGAGTTTGAAAAATACTGCTCCAATTGCTTTACTCAGATATTATTTTTAATGACATGATTATAGGTTGCTATTCAGAAAAATAAATATTTGTCCTAAGATCCTGACAGATAGCATATATGTCCTTCATTCAATATGGCAAGGAAAAGAGCAATGCCAAGGAAAAGACTACCACCAAAGAAGGGCAATCAGTCAATCAATCAATCAGTCAATCGACCAAGGCAGATAGAACATTTTTGCTGATATTCAATCAGGGTCCTTTAAAATTATGTGAGGCAGTGTGATACAAAGGATAGAGCACTGAATTTAAAATGTGTATACTTAGTTCAAGTCCCAGTTCTACCACTTTGGACAAGACATTTTGCAGAGATCTAATTTTTTCTCATTCATAATGAACATGGGGCAGGGACTCTATTTCCTGTCCAGCACTCTACTCCCAGAGCTTAAACAGTGCTTGACATTTAATAGATGTTGTTAAACAAATAAATGGATGAATACATATCTTGTTCATATGGTTGCAAACAGGATGCCAAACAAATGCTTGATTTTTAAAAATTCAGTCTGAAATAATTGGAAACTCAATACGCTGGCAGCTTCACACTATGCTGATTAAGCGCTTTTCTCTTTCCACAACTCCTAAACCAAAAAAAGAAAAAAAAAAAATGTGGGGAAGGGGTTGTGGAGGGACTGATTTTCTGTATTTTTCCTTTTCCAGCAACTAATCCTTAAGAAAATAAATTCTATCAACAATGTGTTTAAATTCTCCACATCCAGGATATATGCAACATTGGTGCCCTCTTAGACCAAAAATGTAAAAATTGTACTACTCCTTGTTTAAACATTTAAGCCATTTAATTCTTTCTTGGTGTCATGAACTGAGAAGATTGAAGGAGTCACAGAAACATGTTATAATCACAATACTATATTTTTTCAGGTTAGCATCAATACTTGTAAATGTTTTGATAAACAAGGATGAAATTATTTATTTTAACTGATGCTCATCTGTATTGGGTCATCCTAATTAGCTACAACCACACATTGCCAAAATAAGTGAATCAATCTTTTTTTTAAGATGGTCTCGCTCTGCAGCCCAGGCTGGAGTGCAGTGGCGCAATTTTGGATCACTGCAACCTCTGCTTCCCGGGTTCAAGCAATTCTCCTGCCTCAGTCTCCTGAATAGCTGGGATTACAGGCATGCACCACCACGCCAAGCTAATTTTTGTAATTTTAGTGGAGACGGGTTACACCTTGTTAGCCAGGCTGGTCTCAAACTCCCGACCTCAGGTGATCAGCCACCATGGCCTCCCAAAGTGCTGGGATTACAGGCATGAGTCACCACGCCTGGCCTAATTACTCATTAATTCTTGAGTAGTTCATTCAGGTATAACATCTTGCTACCATCTATGAGGGATACAAAAGGTCCCAGTGCTTGTCATGTTAACATGATTTGTCATGAAATTACTCAATAACTGTGCAAAATACTATTTGATTAAATACAATAGACAGTACATCCAATAAGCCCCTATGGGATTTGGATAAAAAGGAATATACTACCTTCATAAAGAAACTTACCACCTAAAAGTCTAGGCTTCAGGGATGGCAAATACATGGAAAATGATCAGCTATTTTCCTCATCCTCTACTAACTATGTCAGGTCAGTTACTGATCATGGTATTCTTGCCCAGTGAACATAGTTATAACCTCAAGATCCTTATCAGCACATCCTTCTAGGCAGCTACAATAAAATACAATGAAACCTATTAGTCATCTCTGGGCTCAGCCTCTTTAAGAAGCTGCAGGAAAGTCTTTGGTTATATTAATTATCACATGAATCCTGTCCAAGTACACACCAAGAAGAACACCATCAACTTCAAAATCCATCAGGAAAGGGATATTCATTTCTCTATATGGTCTAACAAAATGACACTATTTTACTCTAGGTCTTAACTTACTTATGTCAAATGACAATTGTACTTATAAATTCAAAAAAATACTTTATAATTACAAAGTCTCATTCTATAATGAACCACATGCATGAAATTATAAAATATATGCCCATTTTAACAAACAATACAAAAGTATATAAAGTAAAAACTGAAAGTTTTCCAGCCCCTACAATAGTCCATTCTTCAGAGATAACCAAGACTAAGTTTAGTATACATCTTTCCAAACTTACTTTTTACTTATGCAAGAAAACAATGTGTGCATCGTATGTTTACTGCAGCACAATTTACAATAGCAGACATGGAACCAACCCAAATGTCCATTAATGATGGACTGGATAAAGAAAATGTGGTACATATATACCATGCAATACTATGCAGCCATGAAAAGGAATGATATCATGTCCCTTGCAGGGGCATGGAATGAAGCTGGAAGCCATCATCCTCAGCAAACTAACACAGGAACAGAAAACCAAACACTGCATGTTCTCACTCATAAGTGGGAGCTGAACAATAAGAACACATGGACGGACAGAGGGCAACAACACACACTGGGGCCTGTCGGGGGTGGGGGGTGAGGGGAGGGAGAGCATTAAGACAAATACCTAATGCATGCAGGGCTTAGAACCTAGATGACAGGTTGATGGGTGCAGCAAACCATGGCACACGTATACCTATGTAACAAACCTGCATGTTCTACACATGTATCCCAGAACTTAAAAGAAAAAAAAAACTAAAAAAGAGAGAGAGCGTGTGTGTCTCTGTGTGTGTGTGTGTGTGTGTGTGTGTGTTCATGTCTAAGGTGTACTAGAGCTAATTTCCTTACAAAATTATTTCTAGCAAAAGGATTTCTTTCCTAAACTTTAAATTTGTAAAAGAAATGCAACATGTAAATAATATAAATTTAATGCCATTTTATTCTGTACTTAACACAGGTCAGTGTTTGGACATGTACAAATTAAAACATGGGGAAAATGCATTAACCCAGCATTTGAAAAGGTTTCAACATGAATTGTCATAATAAAGGATTCCATCCAAGTGTTATTGAAGCTCAAAAAATAGAACTTTCTATTGAAAAACACCCTTTACATATAGTAGTGCCATATATTTTGAAAGAGAAATGTCTAATGAGCCCGGAGAGGCACATCCACAGATATTCATATCCACAGATATTTATGAAAACACACTTACCCAGAAACACAGTGTGTTCAACAGAGAAGAAAGCTCACTGAGTGCTTAGTTCAACACTTTCATTTTACATATAAGGAAGCAGACCCAAAGGTCACAAAGCCAAGAACAGAAGCAGCACCAGAACCACAACCCACCACGACTTGCTGTGCTTGTTATACAAAACCACACTGGCATTCTTTAACATGAGGCATTTTATTATACAGATGAGACTTATGATTTAAATGGGGGTTCTTATCTGTACTAAATTGTTTTTGTCCCCAAATCTAGCTCCTTGATGCCCTGGGTGCCTCTATCGTAGGACCCCCAACTACCCTCAAGCCTGTGATTCTTTCTCCTCCCTCCAGTCTCATCTCAACAGTCTCTTCCATTGATGGCCCTTGTGCTGGTCTGCCCCTAACCCTGACCTTCACTTTCATCCTTAGCAAAGTTTTGGGGCTTAATAAAGGGAAATGTGTATTGCTCATCTCCAGATCCGGAACCACAGTTGTCAGAGATATAAATCATAACGATAGGTGCCTTTAGGAAAGTGAAAGCTACATTTACATTATTAATGATAACAAGGCCTGGAAGAAAGAACCTCATCCCCATGAAAGATTACACAGCCACTGTCTTTATTTGGGTACTACATTCACACACACACAGAGATTCATGTTCCAAATACATGATAGTCCTGTGATTCAGGCTAAAATTTAGCCTTCAAAAGCTCATAAAATAGTGGTGCTCTTACTTTTGAAAGCAGATACACCTTTTTCATAATGGTATATCAGAAGCTCAACATATAAGACAGAAGTACCACACACAAGTTAAACATGGTAAAAGATTACTCACTTTTCTTTCCCCATCCCTTCCTCCACCCCACCCCTACCTCTGAAGAAATCTAGAGCTCCAAAGGATCAGTTTGAGAATCACTACTTTATATATTTTAACACATTCACTTTTTTAAAAGCCTATTTTTTAAAGCAGTTTTATGTTCACAGCAAAATTGAGAAGGAAAGAGACTTCTTACATGTCCCATCCCCCACACATGCACAGCCTCCCCTATTACCAGCATCCCCACCAGGGTGGCACATTTGTTCAAACTGTTGAATCCACACTGACACACCATTATCATCCAGAATCCATGGTTTACATTCAGGCTCACCTTGATGTTATACGTTCTACGTGTTTGGACAAATTTATAACAGCATATATCTACCAATATAGTGCCATACAGAGTAGTGTCACTGCTCTAAAACAAAACTCCTCTGTGCTCCATCTGTTTCACCCTTTTTCACCGCTAACCCTTGATAGCCACAGATCTTTTTATTGCCTCCATAGTTCTGCCTTTTCTAGAATGTCATACAGTAGGTAGCCTTTTCAGGTTGGCTTCTTTCACTTAGTAATATGCATTTAAGGTTCCCTCATGTCTTTTCATGGCTGGATAGCTCTTTTTCTTTCTTTTAATTCAGACAGGGTATCGCTGCTGCCCAGGCCAGAGTTCAGTGGCACAATCACTACTCATTGTAGCTACTTTTTAAAAATTTTCTTTATGTTTCTTTATGTTGCCCAGATGTTGCCCAGACTGCTGTCAAACTCTTGGGCTCAAGTAATCCTCCTGCCTCAGCCTCCCAAACTGCTGAACCACTATGCCTGACTCTCATTTCTTTTTAGTGCTAAATAATGTCCTGTTGTTTGGATGAACCACAGTTTATTACTCCATTCACCTACGTATTGGTTGCTTTCAAGTTTTGGAAATTATGAATAAAGCTGCTATTAACATCCTCATACTGGTTTTTGTGTGGACTTCAGTTTTCAACCCCTTTGGGTAAATACCAAGTAGTGCAATCACTGGATTATATGGTAAGAGTATGTATAGTTTTATAAAAAACTGCCCAAAGTTCCGCCAAAGACATGTTCACTTTTACTAAACAACAAGAAGACCTACATAAAGACAAGGCACATGGCACTTTGCAAGCTGCAAATCGTTAATAACCAGCAGTATTCTATTTATCCTTGCTTGATAAAATGTAATGCTTTTACTTCTCCTAAACAAGTTGTTTATAAATATGTTGCTCTGTATTGAGTAATATATTAAAAATCATCTTTCTTCTGACCAGAGGCACCCTACATGTATACCTGGCCAAGGGCTGGCCCATCAGTGGCAGGAGGAAGCATGTGCCAGCACCCACGCCACTGCGGCATGCTGCATACCGCATACAGTGCTCCAGAGAATCCCACCCTTCCCTGTGCCGGCACCATTTCCCAATGTACTCGAAAGATTCCACACCCACAAGCTGATAAAAGATGCTACATTCCCTTCAATCTTTCTCTGAAAAAGACACACCCATTAGCTTCATTGTCTCATGTCTCTTGCTCCTCTCCCCAAAAGCCCAGTCTAAGTAGCTGTGCCCCAAGAGAAAAGGAGGAAGTGGCAAATGCCATCCCATGCCTTCCACACCACCACTCATCTCCATTTTTTTAAAACTTCCACATGCTTCGTCTCTCTTCCGTCAGCCCAAAACCCTCAGGTTCATGGACTCATGCAAATTAATGTCTGAAGGAACCTATTATTACTATTGCAGTTTTAACTTCGGCCAGATCCAACCCAAGATTAGGCGGAGCCAATGAATACTTGACCGTCTCTAATAAAGATTGACTCCAAATTTATACACCTATACCAAAGCTAAAATTGGTGTCATTTCCAAAATATCACTTGTGCTAGGCCATCTTTGCATCACTATACAGGAATAACTGAGACTGGTTAATTTACAAAGAAAAGAAGTTTAATTGGTTTATGTGTCTGTAGGCTGTACAAGAAGCATGGTGCTGACATACGCTCAGCTTCTGGTGAGGGCTCAAGGAGCTCTTACTCATGGCAGAAGGTGACAGGGAACCAGCATGTCACATGATTAAGAGCAAGGTAAGGTAGATGCCACAGCGCCATACACTTTTAACAACCAGATCTTGCATGAGCTCATTCATCACCAGGAAGATGGCACTAAGCCATTCCTGAGGGATCCATCCCTATGATCTCAACATCTCTCAGCAGGCCCCACATCCAACACTGAGGATTACATTTCAACATGAGATTTAGAGGGGACGAATTTTCAAACCACATAATTCTGCCCCTGCCCCCCACAAAATCTCATGTCCTTCTTACATTACAAAGTGCTATCATCTCTTCTCAACAGTTCATTAAAGTCTTAACTCATTCCAACATCAAGTCCAAAGTCCTAAGTCTCATCTGAGACTCATGACCTTCCATTTTTGGGCCTATAAAAGTAAAACAAATCATTTACTTCCAAAATACAATGGTGGTACAGATATTGGGTAAACATTCCCATTTCTAAAGGGAGATATTGGCCAAAAGAAAGGGGTAATTTTCATGCAAGTCTGAAACCCAGCAGGGCAGATATTAAATCTTAAAGCTCTGAAATAATCTTCTTTGACTCCATGTCCTGTATCCAGGACACATGGGTGCAAGGAGTGGAACCCCAAGGCCTTGGGAAGCTCTGCCCCTGTGGCTTTGCAAGGTACAGCCCCAGCAGCTGCTCTCACAGGCTGGATTGTGTTGCAGCTTTTCTAGGCAAGAGTGCAAGCTGCTGGTGGATCTATCATTCTGGGGTCTGGAAGGTGGTGGCCCCCTTCCCACAACTCCACTAGGCAGTGCCCTGGGGGTACTCTGTGTGGTGGCTCCAGCCACACATTTCCCCACCACACTGACCAAGTAGAGTTTCTCTTCAGGGACTCCACCCCTACAGCAGGCTTCTGCCTGTGCACTCAGGCTTTCTGATATGTCATTGGAAATACAGGGGGAAGCTGCCAAGCCTCCTTCATTCTTGCATTCCATGCATCCACAGGCTTAACATCACATGGAAGCTGCTAAGGCTTATGAAACCTTGTATTCCCCAAAGCCATAGCCAGAACTCTACCTGGGGCTCTTTAAACCAAGACTGGACTGCAGCAGTGGAATGTGAGGAACAGCTTCCCAGGGTGGTGCAGGGCAGCAGGGCCCTAGGCCTGGCCCTTTAAGCCATTCTTTCCTCCTAGGCCTCTGGGCCTACAATGTGACTCAGACCTACAGGTCTTGCTAAGGGTCCTCCACCAACTGGGCAGGATTCAAGGGCCTTTGTGTCTGTTAACAAAGCCTCAAAGTCCTCTCCAGATACCTCCTCTCAATTCCCTTTCCTGGGGATACTGTGACCTCCTGCTCTGTAACTGCCCTTCTCAATAATAGGGAAGAATCACATACATTTTGATAAATACTACTCACAGCCCTAACCTTAACTGTAACTTTCCCAGATATTTTTAATATATTGAGGAAATGTATTCAGCAAAATTATTCAGCAAATAGCTACCACCCATCGTAGCCACTCATGAAATCTATCACCTATTGTGAATTTAAGGGAATCTTGTCATTGGGTGCATTAAGCTTTGTCTTGCCATTAATAATATTTTCCATCCCTGAGGCTGCCCTGTAAGTAAACCTGCTTTAGTCTTTTGGGGTACCTGGGGCCATTTTGAGAGATCAGCCTTGAAGTCCATTTTGGGATATAACCTCAAGGTTATTAGTACCTTTACTGTTTATTTCTCTATCCCTAATGCCACTTCACTGTCCCCAGGTGGCCAAGGGTCTGAAAGGTCATTTCCCCCCCTCTAGCCAGAGCAAGTCCTCTTTACTCCTTTACGAAGCTTTCTCAAATTTTATGAGAACCCTCTGATCTATCTGTGCAGCCTACCAAGTTCCACCGGGATCAAGTAAAGTGAGATAAGAACAAGAGAGCAGCCACTCTTGAATGTGGCCTTTTCATAGCCAGGTGCCTCTGAAACATCATAGCTGTTAATCCTCACAAGTCTCCTGTAGATCATATTATTATATCCCCATTGTACAAAGAGCAGACACAGCTGATTGAGGACCCTGTTCAAGGTCACCAGCCAGTAAGTTATTCAAACTTGTTTAGCCCATGTTTAACCTCCATACTATACTGTCTCCCTCTACATTTTGAAATAACTTTAAAACTACAAATCTACACAGTTCTATTAAAATATATATGAAAAAATGAGTCCCTGAGGAAGAAGTTGGCAGCCAGATTTGATTCACTTATTCCTTTTCTACTCCCCACCTCCCACCATCAATTTTATCAAGTTCCTTCCTCCTCCCAATCTCCCTCTTCTAGTTATTCCTTTTTTTATTCTTCTTATGATTTTCCTTTTGTGCACCTCTCCTCTGTTTTCATTCCACCCTTCTGTAATTAACATAATGAGACAAAAACGCCTACAACTTGAAAGTTCGTGCAATTAAAACAATGTATCAGTTATATTTACTATGAATGTAGGACACATTTTGAACTTTTTCTTTGTTTTTGTTTATTTGTTTTGTTTTTTAACCACCCCTTTATTGTGTTAACTTTAGACATAGCTGAGACTTTAACGAAGATGAAATGACAGAATGCTTAGAAAACTTAAAAAAGAGACATCACCGGCCAGGCGCGGTGGCTCACGCCTGTAATCCCAGAACTATGGGAGGCAAAGGTGGGCAGATCACAAGGTCATGAGATTGAGACAATCCTGGCTAACATTGGAAACCCCGTCTCTACTAAAAATACAAAAACCTAGCCGGGTGTGGTGGCACACACTTGTACTCCCAGCTACTTGGGAGGCTGAGGCAGGAGAATCACTTGAACAGGGGAGGCAGAGGTTGCAGTGAGCTGAGATCGCGCCACTGCACTCCAGCCTGGGCAACAAGAGTGAGACTCCACCTCAAAATAAATAAATAAAATAAATAAATAAATAAATAAATAAAATACACAAAGTCATTTAAGTTTTGCAAAGTGGAAGAAAAAGAGTATATCAAATGCAAGTGGTTATTTTCTTAAGTTTCTATTGCAGGAGAACTATACAGAAAGCTTAGATCCACAACTTAGTTATTTAGGGTGAGGAAGGGAGAGTGCCTACTACAGTGCCAGGCACATTATAGGATATTTGTTGCAAGAATTAATGAATTCATAAAAGAATTAGTGAAATTCTTTTGGGTGCTTGGTTGTGCCTCTTAAGTCACAGCCTTGCAATATGTGCTTCTTATAAAATGCCAGTATAGTGAAGAGATTTTCCCCTCTACCTTTTTTCTCCCTCTTGGGTAATAAAAGGGACAAATCAAATTTTTAGGGTGAGCAAAAGGAGAGTGGAAGAAGGAAAGAACAGAGAAGAATAAAAGGATCGTAGGAATAAGGAGAAGGAGAATGAGACATATCCTTTCTCTTGCCTCCTCAGAGTGAAAAGATTTTATATCTGTCAGAAACATGAATAAAACTGCAAAAGTGCATTAAATTTTCTAACTAAATTGTGAAATAGTTTGATTGTTAGTGTATTATTGTAAAAGCAGCAATATTTTGTTAAGACCGAAAATAAACCTTGCACCCATGTGCACTCCCACCCCACAAACATGTGAGTTCAGCTGTGGCTTGGATGGGGTAGGCGGATGGGAGGTTGCACATTTAGATAAAGAAGGCGAGTTCACTACCTCTCCCTCAGGCAGGTAGTGAACTTTCAAACAGGAAGTGAACTTTCAAAAACTTTCAAAAACAAATTCAATAAAGGAAGTGAGAGAGGGAGGATACATACAACTTTCAAGGAATAGATGATTTTTCCGAAATTTAGAGGAGGGAAGGAAATGATGGCTCTAATGAAAGGAATAAGAACTACCGTTCTAGTCCTTATCCAGGCAAGCTGACCCCAGAGCCCATGTTCTTTCGCCCATGCTGCTGGGCACTTCGCAGGAGAACAAGTTAGACCAACTGATCTAGAAATGGCAGGCTGGAGAATAGAAAGTGAGAGTGAGGAAGGAGGAGGAACTCTGGGTACTTTCTTTTTCTTTCTCTTTTTCTTTTTTTGAGTCAGAGTTTCACTTTTGTTACACAGGCTGGAGTGCAATGGTGCCATCTCGACTCACTGCAACCTGCACCTCGAGGGTTCAGGTGATTCTCCTGCCTCGGCCTCCTGAGTAGCTGGGATTACAGGCACCTGACACCACATTCGACAATTTTTTGTTTTTTGAAACGAAGTCTCATTCCGTCACTCAGGCTGGAGTGCAGTGGCACAATCCTGGCTCACTGCAACCTCTGCCTCTCAGGTTTAAGAGATTCTCCTGCCTCAGCCTCCTGAGTAGCTGGGTTTATAGGCATGTGCCACCATGCCAGCTAATTTTTGTATTTTCAGTAGAGACGGGATTTCACCATGTTGGCCAGGCTGGTCTCGAACTCCTGACCTCAGGTGATCTGTGCACCTCGGCCCCATAAAGTGCTTGGATTACAGGTGTGAGCCACCACGTTCGGTCTCTGAGTGCTTTCTTAAAAGACCTACAGAAGATGTGAGGCCTTTGAGCCTGAAGATTAAAGCAAAGTCATTCCCCAATCCCAGACTGAGAGTACAGCCTTCCTTACCTGCATACCTAGTCAGAACATCTCTCATTTGCAGATGTCAGTAGCACATCTAGCAGTCCTTAAGTTTCAAGTACAAGATCTTTGGTTATATACCATCAGTACAGCCGTACACTGTTTATTAATACACATCGCACCCCCTGCCCTATAACCTGCATCTATCTTTCATACACCGAACTCCATTTTGGGTCATCATCTGAGAGATGACACCAACCATTGAGTGATGGGTGTTGCTGTTAGCCACTCATCAAAAGGAGCACAGACGCCGGGGGTTTGTGGTCCCAACACCCACCAGCCCGTGCCAAAGAACCGTGTTCTTGGACCTCTGCCTCCACACAGAGGGCACTCATGAAGGAGGCTCAGGGGTCATGTCCCAGTGCCTAAAACCTGCTCTCCTGGGTTAGGGAATGGGGTTAGTTCCAGCAGACACAGCCTCAATTCTTTGGTGAAATAATACAATCAAATCCTCTGTAGGTGCAGAAGATGAAGATCCTCACCCCCTACCCTGTTCCACCTAAACAATGGCATGATGTTGGTAGTTAGGTTTAATCCACCCAGGTGCCTGGGACATGGGTGGCCTGACCCCAGCAGCTATCTCCCTGCCTGGGGTTCCAGAGTGAGGGCTGACAGGCTAGAACTCTCAGCGGCACCCCTGGCCGCTCAAGCCTGAGGGAGCCAGGGCCTACAGAGACCATCATGAGAAATTTTCTAACATCTACATGTTTTTGTTGTTGTTGTTATTGTTTTGTTTTTTTTCTTTCTTTTTTGGCTTTAAACACATTTCCAGGAACTCACATTGGTTACCAATGTAAGGGACCGCCTTAATGAACATATTACTCCAAGGATATAGAATTCCCTTTCGTTGTCACAGCCTCTTTTTCTGCCCACCCTGTCTTGCTTCCTATTTCAAAAAATGTCTTTGTGACCTTTAATCCCTAGATCCTCTTCCTACTTTCTTAGTTCATTACCTCCATTCTGACTTGCCTTACCTCTCCACTCACTATAGGTCAGTTCTTGTTGCTGTGGTTTTGTGTGTACGTGTGTGCACTTATTTCCTTACCACCATAAGCATGACTCTTCATTTCTTTGACTTCCCTGCATTCCCAGTCAGAAATCTTCCCTCATTCACTTGTTTTGTTACTTTCTCAAATTGTTACATGCCACTGGGACATCAAAAGAGTATGCTGATTGGATCTACTATGAATATAATTTCAGAAGAGCACATACAGCTTTTTAGCATCTTTTTCATCATCTCTTGTATTAGTCCATTTTCATATTGCCATGAAGAAATATCCAAGACTGGGTAATTTCTAAAGGAAAAGAGGTTTAGGCCGGGTGCAGTGACTCACGCCTGTAATCCCAGCACTTTGGGAGGCCAAGGCGGGTGAATCACCCGAGTTCAGGAGTTTGAGACCAGCCTGGACAACATGTACTAAAAGTACAAAAATTAACTGGGCATGGTGGTGGGCGCCTGTAATCTCAGCTACTCGGGAGGCTGAGGTAGGAGAATTGCTTGAACTCGGGAGGTGGAGGTTGCAGTGAGCCATGATCGTGCCATTACACTCCAGCCTGGGCAACTGAGTGAGACTGTGTCTCAAAAAAAAAAAAAAAAAGAAAAAGAAAAGAAAAAGAAAAAAAAGACGTTTAATGGACTCACAGTTCCACATGATGGCTGGAAAGGCCTCACAATCATGGTGGGAGGCAAAGGAGGAGCAAAGTCATGTCTTACATGGTGGCAGGCAGGAGAAAGTGTGCAGGGAAACTGCCCTTTATAAAACCATCTGATCTTGTGAGACTTATTCACTACCATGAGAACAGCATGAGAAAAACCTGCCCCTATGATTCAATTACCTCTCACTGGGTCCCTCCCATGACACATGGGGTGTATGGGGGCTTCAATTCAAGATGAAATTTGGGTGGGTACACAGCAAGCCATATCATCTCTTTATTACATTTTCTACCTTTGCAATTCTAAACCTTTTCCATCCAAGATCTCAACTTTTCCTCCCCTTCATTCTCAACAGAGTGAGTTGCCTTCTTCTTCAAGTAGAAGTACTTCCCACTGGAGCTTCCACAAATATTTTTGCATTTTTCCATTATGTATTTTTCTTCTTTCTTCTCTGAGAAAATGGTTCTCCTTGCAAAAGCTAAACCCTGTGACTTCAACTCAAAACCCCGAACTTCTCCAGAATTAGACTATCGGTTGTCACATTTTACTTGCATTTTCAGAGTCCTCTACTGTGTTGACTCTTGGGCCTCTGCTTTCAAGCTTATGTCTTCATTATTCTTTAAATAATAATCATGAATATTAATATAAAATTTTCCAGCAGCTTTGCCACTTCCTCAAACTATTGACTTGTAGTTCAGTGCTCCCTTACTACCTGTGAAGTTTAATATTGAGTGTCAACTTGATTGGATTGAAGGATGCGAAGTATTGTTCCTGGATGTGTCTGTGAGGGCATTGCCAAAGGAGGTTAACATTTGATTCTGTGGACCGGGAAAGGCAGACCCACCCTCAATCTGGGTGGGCACCATCTAATCAGCTGCCAGTGCAGCCAGAATAAAAGCAGGCAGAAGAACGTGGAAAGATCAGACTGGTTTAATCTTCTGGCCTACATCTTTCTCCTGTGATGGATGCTTTCTGCACTTGAACATTAGACTCCAAGTTCTTCAGTTTTGGGACTCAGACTGGCTTCTTTGCTCCTCAGCTTGCTGACAGCCTATTGTGGGATCTCACCTTGTGATTGTGAGAGTCAATACTCCTTAGTAAACTCCTCTTATATATACATCTATCCTATTAGTTCTGTCCCTCTAGAGAACCCTGACTAATACACCACCAAACTTTGTCAATGCATGTCTCTGCCCATTACCATTGGTTCTTGTCCCTACTCACTGTGGAACCCCTTAGTATCCACACCTTGCAATCTGGCTTCCCCACCACTCTGCTTTAGCCATTCTTTGCAATCGACAGTGACGTCCTCTAACTGCCAAGCCACTGGGCTCAGTCTTTAGCATCCTCGACTTTTCCAAATGATTTACCATAAAAATGGTTCTGAACCATTTACCAGGTTGATCTGTGTCTCTCCCTTCACATTATCTTCCCAAAGGCTCTTTTATAAAAAAGGAAACGGGGGATTTTAAAATTAGCTACGTGATTTAAATTACTGTTATTACTTTTATTTAACGGTCTTAGTTCCTTTGACGGTCTACCAGTTTGAACACTTCAAAACAAGCCAGACACCTGAGCATCTCATGTCATGCATCAATAATCCCAAATTAGGTAGAATTGTTGCAGGCTGAATGTTTGTATCCCCCAAAATTTATAGGTTGAATCTTAATCCCCAAAGTGATGCTATTAGGAAGTGGGGGACTTTGGGAGGTAATTAGATCATGAGGATGCCACCTTCATGAATGGGCTTAGTGCCCTTCTAGAAGGGACTTCAGAGATCTCTTGCTCTCTTCCTCCGTGTGAGGATACAATGAGAAGCCTGCTGTCTGGGACCTGGAAGAGGGCCCTCACCAGAACCCAGTCATGCTGGCACCCTGGTTTTGGAATTCCTGCCTCCAAAACTATGGGAAATAAATTTCCGTTGTCTATAAGCTATGCAGTCTATGACATTTTTGTTATAGCAGCCTGAACTGAGTAAGACAAATTTTATATACTCTCTCAATCTTTTCTGTCTATACATTTGCTTGAGGAAGGAGGACAGGGCTCTAACTAGCCCCAAGGAAATAGCTAATAACCCTAAGCAGAGGCAAAGCAATTATCAAGAAATTAAAGGAAATCCTACATGAAATTATCTGTCCATTCAAAGCTGTTATCTCTGCATTGAGGAAATAATGCCAGCCCTAGCAGAAAGTAATTCCTCCATTTGCTTCAGTGATTCTATATCTCCTGGCTCTCCTAACACTCAAAATATTTCTTTATCATCATTCTTTCCTCTTTTCCTTTCTTAAATGTAGTGGTCCTCCAATATTTTATCTTGAGACCTTTCCCTTTATCTTCGCTCATTCTCCTTTCCACTTATGTTCTTAGGAAGCACATAATAAATCACTTCCAGGCATACAGATTCCAAATTGCTAGCCCTGAAAGATCCCCAGTCATAAGATACCTGGTTTTTTTTTTTTTTTTATACTGCCTCCTGAACATCTTGCCCTGCAGTGCCCACCAGACTTTCTCATTCAACATTCCAAACTGATCTCAGCATCTTATCACTATAACTAGTTTCCTATTTCAATTTTCATAATTCCAGCAGCAC
Organism: Mandrillus leucophaeus; assembly: GCF_000951045.1. Lineage (NCBI taxonomy): Eukaryota > Metazoa > Chordata > Mammalia > Primates > Cercopithecidae > Mandrillus > Mandrillus leucophaeus. Next base: position 765,890 of record NW_012105709.1, on the reverse strand, counting down.
TGCCATTCTCCCAGATGCCTACATTTGAAAACTAACTTTCCTCCTCTGTTTCTTCTCTGTCCTTCCCTCCCTGTATTGTATGTCCCAAAGCTATCGAAAGTGCACTTAGACTAAGCTTGGCATGTGTATTCTTATGATACCTATCTTATTCTGTTGGGAATTATACAGATGTGACCATTTTAAGGAATATCCATAAAAAGAAATGAAATTTAAATAGTAGTATTTAGATACTTAAGTTAATATCAATGGTATTATTCATTCTACAAAAAAAAAATACTTCTGTATAACCTCTTGACAAATACGAGATGTAAAATTCAACTTCTATGTCTAATAATTTAATTTTTATAGGCTAAAATTACATGCAGTTATAACATTTTTGCCTACTAGAGGAAAATAGTAACATTTAAAAACTATATATCCGTCATTTGTCAGAGTAATTTTATTTTAATATGAAAAGTTTAAGCATACAAAGAAGAGAAAGTAGTAAAATGAACTCTCATGACCATTGCTCAATTCAATAAATACCAATATTTTGCCATGTGTGCATAATATATTTTTTCTGTTCTTTTATTTGTTAAAGTATTTAAAGCAAAACCCAGACATCAGTTTACTACATTCCTGTTTACTTTGTTATGCTGTTATAATAGTGTTATATAATAGAAGCATATAAGCATATCCATTCTAGCACATAAAGCATGTAATAGTGTTATAATGTAATAATAACACTAGCAAAATTGATGGTCATAACTTGGTGTTGTATAAAACCCATACTGTATTCAAATTTTCTCTATTGTCTCAAAAATGTGTTCTTACAACTGTTTTTTTTGGGGGGGGGATATTGTTTTGTTTTGTTTTAATCAGGGGCCACACAAGTTCTACCGAATGCATTTTGTTGTTATTGCTCATAATTCCTTTTTAGTCTTTTTATTTTCCATACCATTAACTTCTGGAAGAAACCAGATCCATAATATTCAAACATCCCACATTCTGCGTTTGTCTGTTTACTTCCTTGTGGTATAGTTTAACAACTTGTTCCTCTACTCTCATAGTTTCTGTAAACCGATGCCACTAGTTTTGTTTTTTGCATTTTGTATATTTTTCCCACTGCCTGTGGGCCACTCAAAAAAATACGTCTTTCAGTGATGCCTTTTTTTCCTGGATTCATCTAAGTTGAGTTTTGATCTTTCAATAGATACCAATTATGATGAATTAGTCATATTCTAGTGATTTCCCTAAGAATAGACTGATTCCTTAATGAGGGAACTGACAACACATAAACATGGGTTGAATAAAAGAAAATTATTTTAGAAGAATTCAGGAAATGACATTAATTGTTTTATATAGCTGAGTTCTTTGATTCAATATACTGTACTATAAGAACATTCTCTGTGGTGTTATTTTATATACATTATATATATATATATATATTTGTTTTTGTCCACTGTTCTGGCTCATACCTCCCATAAGCCCTTGCTACAGTCTTTGTTATAATGTTGGGTGTATTTGGCTTCAGGGATAGGCCTCTGCCTTTCTCCTGCCTTCCTTTCACTCTCCTGTTTCCCTGCCTTTCTGATAGTGGGTGGGTCTTAAGACCCTCCCAGGAGAGGGTCCCACCCTAAACCCTGGGGGAAGGAAAGCTGATGTTATGAAGCTTTCATAAAAAACCCAAGAGGACGCATTCAGAGAGCTTCTAAGTAGCTGAACACATTGAGGTGCCTGCAGGGTGGCCTCCAGGGAGGGCACGGAAGCTCCACGGCCCTTCCCCATAAGTCACCCTACACGCCTCTTCATCTATATTCTTTGCAGTATCCTTTATGATAAACTGGCAAGTGTAAATTAGTGTTTTCCTGAGTTCTGTGAGTGGCTCCAGCAAATTAATTGAACCCAAAGAAGGGGTCATGGGACTTGGGACTGATGTATGTGTAAAGGGAAGCAATCTTGAGACTGAGCCCTCAGCCTGTGGGATCTGAGATTATCTTAGGGTAAATGGTGTCAGAACTGGATTGGAGGACACCCAACTTGTGTCTGTTACTGGTGTGTGGGAAAAGAAATCCCACACATTTGATCACAGAGTCTTCTGTGTTGACTATTGTGTAAGAGTGGAGGGAAAATGTGGTTAGAGAGAGTTTTCTCTACTACATTCTCTTTTTCAAAATTTACTCATTTAAAATAAATAAAACACCTTCACATATCAATTATCATTTTTTTTTTTTTTGAATCGGAGTCTCGCTGTGTCGCCCAGGCTGGAGTGCAGTGGCGCGATCTCGGCTCACTGCAAGCTCCACCTCCCGGGTTCACGCCATTCTCCCGCCTCAGCCTCCCGAGTAGCTGGGACTACAGGCACCCGCCACCACACCTGGCTAGTTTTTTGTATTTTTAGTAGAGACGGGGTTTCACCATGTTAGCCAGGATGGTCTCGATCTCCTGACCTCGTGATCCACCCGCCTCGGCCTCCCAAAGTGCTGGGATTACAGGCTTGAGCCACTGCGCCCGGCCTCAATTATCATTTTTTATAATGAGAGCTGGGTTTTGAAGTTTTTAGAAGTAAAGAAGCGCTAGGACGGGCACAGTGGCTCACGCCTGTAATCCCACCACTTTGGGAGGCTGAGGCGGATGGATCACCTGAGGTCAGGAGTTAGAGACCAGCTTGGGCAACATGGTGAAACCCCTGTCCCTACTAAAAATACAAACATTAGCTGGGCGAGGTAGTGGGTGCCTATAATCCCAGCTACTCAGGAGGCTCAGGCAAGAGAATCGCTTGAACCTGGGAGGTGGAGGTTGCAGTGAGCCAAGATCATGCCACTGCGCTCCAGCGTGGGCGACAGACGGAGGCTCTGTCTCAAAAAAAAAAAAAAAAAAAGTAAAGAAACACTTATTTTTGAGTGATTGGAGGGATTTAACTTATGTCTGTGCAGACCTGTTATACTGAATAGTGTATGTGGGTAATCCTGTGTTTTATAAATAAAAACCGAAGCTCAACAAGGTGATTTATTTCCCAAGTATATATAGATATTATAGTCATATTTTTATCATAAATATTTATAACTTGTTAATAAAGATATAGTTTCTAAATATTTTCTCTACACTCAAGAATATGAAAATTTCATAAAGAATATCATAATTACATTTATTGAGTACCTACAATATACCATTTATATGTTTACATTCTCTATATATGTAATAAGCCTTTTAGGCTTTACAAAAATCCTATGAAATAGGCTTTAGAATTATTCTCATTTAATAAGGAAGCAGAGGCAAAAATCAGTTAGGTCGCTTTTCCAAGGGCTTTCAGGTCCAGGATTTGAATCTAGGTAGCTTAGCCCTCTTTGCCCTTAATTTCCATGCTGTGCAAAGCTTGCATTAAAGTAGGCTAAGTGGGGAGGTGGGCAGAAGCAACTCATCACGTCTCAGCTTGTGTAGGCCAGAGTCCCCTTCCAGAGTGGCCCCAGGAAACTTCTCCAGTTACAGAGGGGCTTTAGGGAATCCCCGTCCAAATAGGGCAGTGTGGGATAGACCTGAGAAAACTGTTGAAGAACAGTGGAAATCCCCTGCCATCGAGAGATTTGAAAGAGTCTAGCATTTTCCTCTTTTGTCTCTTCAGATGGAACTAGTCCATTAGTTTATAGGAACTGCAGCAGGTCACAAAATAATGGGTATAAGTGCCCTTGGAGGAATCTAGACCAGCTCTGTGTAAGTTTAGCCACATTACCTTGGTCCACCATGCCTTTCAAAAACACTAAGGAGACTGGAGTTTGCATTTTGAAGACCAGCTTAGAGTGAAATGACTTAGGTAAAAAGTTGCTTGTTACACTTGGCCTTTTTGTCCTTCATGCTGAATGTTTCATTTTAGATCTTCAAAGATTTCTGTAAAGAAAGCTCTTCTAGATTAAGAAGACATTGTATTAAAGTTGTAATTGGATTGGTTGGGTTTTGTTTTGTTGCAAAAACACCTCTCTGTATCTGAAACCTCTTGACACCACCCGGAAAACTGTTGCTGAGGTTGTTTGTAATAGTTTGCTAGGGCTGCTGGAACAAAGTCCTGGTGGTTTACATTAACCAACACTTACTGTCTCACGGTTCTGGAGGCTAGAAGCCTGAGATCAAGGTGTTGCCAGGGTTGGTTCTGTCTGAGGTCTGTGAGGAAGAATCTGTTCCACAGTTGCCTGTTAGCTTCTGATGGTTTGCTGGCAATCTTCGGTGTCCCTTGGCTGGTAGATGCATCACCTGATCTCTGTCTTCACGCTCACATAGTGTTCTTCCTATGTGCACGTCTGTTTCTGTGGCCAAATATTTCCTCTTTATAAAGGCACCAGTCATATTGTATTAAGATTCATCTTAATGACCTCAGTTTCAACTTGATTGCCTCTTAAAGACTGTTATATTTAGATTATTTGTCCCCTCCAAAACTCATGTTGAAACTTAATCCCCATGTGACAGTATTGAGAAGTGGGGACTATAAGAGGTGATTGGGTCATAAGGGCCATGCTCTCATGAATGGATTAATCAATTCACAGGTTAGTAGATTAATCCATTCATAGATTAATGGATTAATGGGTTATCATGAGAGTAGAACTGATGGCTTTATAAGAAGAGGAAGAGAGACCTGAGGTAGCACAGTCAGTCCCCTCATCATGTGATGCCCTGTACTGCCTCAGGACTCTGCAGAGTCCCCACGAGCAAGAAGGTTCTTATCAAATGCAGCCCCTTGACTTTGAACTTCTCAGCCTCCATAACTATAAGAAATATTTCTTTCTTTGTAAGTTACCCAGTTTGAGGTATTCTGTAACAGAAAATGGATTAATACAAAGACCCTATTTCCAAATAGGGTCACATGCCGAGTGAGGTACTCTGGGTTAGGACTTCACACTATTTTCAGGGGGGCACAATTCAACCCATACCCATAACACTAGTATTTTTTTGTTGTTGAAATTAATGTTTTGTTTTTCTGTTTCCGTCTATTTTTTTTTCCATAACAAATTTAACAGACATTTATTAAGTAGATTAAATGGGAACAGCTCCAGGCTAGATGGGGCTGGGCAATACAAAGGGAAGATGTAATCTGTGAAGGTCGTAGGGGCCAGTGAGGGATTGAAATCCCACGGATATGGGTTGTCATACACCCACTTCACACCAGTTGCTCTTATTCTATGCCATCATTTCACAGAAACCTCCCACAAATGCTGAGTGGAATGGCATGATTCTCCTTATTGCAAGATGAGGCTATCTGGAAGGATCCAGTGACTTCCCCAGTGAGTTGGGGGCTACCCAGGCTTTTGTCTCTAAGGGAAGAGCTGTCACTCACTGCACAGGAAGCAGCAGGAGAATAACCAAGTCACAGTCTAAAGCTGGGACACCCAACTGAGATACAGATTTCTGCCTGCACCCATGATACAGGAATTCAGAATAAGGGTGAGATCCTTGTGGGTTCGTGTGATGGTGGCACGGCGATTCATGCTTGATTGAGAAGACAAAACATGAACACTTCTTTAAGACAAAACATGAACACTTTAAGGGCTTCTTGCACAAGTGAAGTGGTTGTGGAAATGTTTTCAAGGAGCAAGTGCCTTTTTAATAGAGAAATTTACTTGACTAGTTAGCAGAAGTTTTTCTTTCTTGGGTTAAAAGTAGTTGCTGCTATTATATCCTGAAGCATCTGGCTGTCCTGATGGGGACATATGAGCGCTGCCACAGGCCTGGAATATCCCAGGCGGGTAAGAATAGCCCACAATAAGAGATGACTGCTGCTTGCTCTGCTGGTCACTGCGGTTGTCAGGAATGTTTTGCCTCAGAGGCTTAGGGCTGTCTCAACCTGGAGGCAGTAGAACCCATTTCCTACTCCTGGCTTAAACCTTTGCTTTCTTATCTCCAGCTCACAGCTTTAAGTCTTTTGTAGTTAAAGGACACTTATCCAGGCAAGGATTTTTCCACCTCCTTGGAGAACACAGCCCTCCAGTGTCTCCTGCAGCCTGGAGCCTGTAACATTCTGGAAGCATGGAAGGCGTGGACTTGCTAGGGTTTCTCATCATCACACTAAATTGCAACGTGACCATGGTGGTTGAGTATTGGGACTGTCTCCAAACTCCTGCGCAGTTTTTGTTTCCATTGCCATGGTGGAATTGAGTCCTTCTTCTTTTTTTTTTTTTTAATTGTTCTTTAAGTTCTAGGGTACATGTGCACAATGTGCAGGATTGTTACATACGTATACATGTGCCATGTTGGTGTGCTGCACCCATCAACTCCTCAGCACCCATCAACTCGTCATTTACATCAGGTATAACTCCCAATGCCATCCCTCCCCCCTCCCCCCTCTCCATAATAGGCCCTGGTGTGTGATGTTCCCCTTCCCGTGTCCAAGTGATCTCATTGTTCAGTTTCCACCTGTGAGTGAGAACATGCGGTGTTTGGTTTTCTGTTCTTGTGATAGTTTGCTGAGAATGATGGTTTCCAGCTGCATCCATGTCCCTACAAAGGACACAAACTCATCCTTTTTTATGGCTGCATAGTATTCCATGGTGTATATTTGCCACATTTTCTTAATCCAGTCTGTCACTGATGGACATTTGGGTTGATTCCAAGTCTTTGCTATTCCTTCTTTTATTTTTATTTCCATTTATTTCTCAGAGTATTGGCTGTGTTTTATTTTTCTATGACAGAATTTTCTCCTCCATTCTGTCCTGTGTCCCCTCCACCACCCTTGCCCTTTCCTCTCTGTCCAATTCTTTCTGCACATTGATTCTGGGTTAAACTTGTAGTGGCACAACTTAGAGCAAGTAAATCTCTGTGCAAAAATTCCCATTGCCCCCAGAATTGAGTTTTGGCTTCTTGGTTTGGCATTTTGGGCTCTTTTACAATTTGGCCTCCAACAGAGCTTCCCTTAAGAATGCTCTGCTCTTGACTGGCTTTATTCTAAGATACATATTTATACTTCCACTTTTTCTTACCTTCTATTCTCTTTTTTCTAGAATACCCTCTCTCATTTATCTTTGTTGACCTGAGTCATATCCTTACTTAAATGCCAAGTTCAAGACCTACTTCTTTCAGGAGAGAGTCCCTATTCATTTCTAGGGGTCTGCTCTCTGCCAGTTATCACTACCTCTTCAGAAACCTTGAATCACTCACTTGTCTTCTTTTACCTACTCTCTTGTAGTAAATGCTATATATAAGACACAGCAAATAGATGCTGATATGGTTTGGCTGTGTCTCCCACCCCAAAGCTCATCCTAAATTGTAGCTCCCATAATTCCCACATGTTGTGGAAGGGATCCAGTGGGAGACAATTGAGTCATGGGGGCAGTTTCCCTGATACTGTTTTCATGGTAGCAAATAAGTCTCATGAGATCTGTTGATTTTATAAGGGGTTTCCCCTTTTGCTTGGCTCTCTTTCTCTCTTGCTTGCTGCCATGTAAGATGTGCCTTTCACTTTCCACCTTCCACCATGATTGTGAGGCCTCCCCAGCCACTTGGAACTGTGAGTTCTTTAAACCTCTTTTTCTTTATAAATTACCCAGTCTCAGGTATGTCTTTATCATCAGTATGAAAACAGACTAATACAGATGCCTTCACTTTTCAATTAGAGTATAAATTCCTTAAAGGCAAGGTTTATATCATTTACTTTTATGTTATTTTTTATTTTTGTATCCTTACCATCCTGACAAAAACTGGCACTTTATTTCATTGAGTCCAAAATGCTATCAGATGCAGGATGCACCATTATTTTATTTATCAGTAGGAGGAAAAAATGTGACTGCTTAACTGAGGGCACAATGCTTTCTTATGTTCTTTGAGGTATCAAGAGTGTTGATGACACAGCATTTCTTCAAAGACTTCATAAAAGAACTAAAAGCCATTGGTGCTGAGCTGCTCAGCTGACTGTGCAAGTATAGAGCAAGAGCTTTTTGACCCTTGCTTCAGAAATGTTGCTAAACATATCAGACTCACTACTTGTCCCTACCCCTCTTCCCATTACAATTTGAGTTCTGAGAGCTAAGAAAGTGATCCCATATTTGTCTCTGGATTTTTTCTCAAGCTGCTGACACCCCTTTGGACAGGTCTTGATTTTGGAGTTTTTGACATTTGGGTAAGCACAGTCAAGCCACGTCATGACTGCCATTGGGCCAACAGTGATTATATGATGCTGCCTGATTTTGGAGATATAAAGATGTGAAGAAAAAATATGTACATCTTAAAACACAGGAAATGCAGTATGTAGCATGTAGTTGACAGACTGAATGCTTAACAAATACTGTAAGTATCTTTAGGGGACAACTCTGGCTTAGTTTTGTCCAGCATCCATTCAGTCTTCTCCTGATAAGTGTCCCCCTCTTTCTGTGAATGGGTCCAACCTCTTGTCTACTGTGGGCTTGGGTACCTCTGAAGGCATTGACTTTGCCTGTGATCCATGGGTGGAACATATGCCCATGGCTAAATTAATCAACATGTTGATGTCCCCGGCCACAATGCTTGGTCCAGGGATCATCTTGGATTTGAACCTGAAGTATATAGCTCTTGGAGCTACTGTCAGCTTCAGGAAATGGCAACAATACTGAGGAATCATAAATGAGAAATTAGCAGAGAACAACAAAGTTCCAGTCACATATTTGAACCGTGGATCTTAAAGCACCAAGACTGAAGCACCTGGATTCGTTGGTGACATGAGCCCTAAGCTCTTTTTGCCTCAGTCTGTGGATCTCAATGCCCTTCTTTTGCAACTTAAATTATCTTGAATCAAAAGAGGGAAGATGAATCGCTAGGCAGAGAAACACATTCAAGAAATATTTATTGCTTGTCTACTGCATACTGGCACTGTGTTACATCCTGGGCTATAAAAATGAATAAAATCGTTTCTCCATTGAGGTGCTTCCTAGGTTGGAAGATAAAAATCTTTCCACCAACCTTGACCAGGTTAGTTTGGCATTTTCCTTGAGCTCTTTTGCACACCCTGAAAATGATAAATACTGTATTTTGTATTACTGGCTTCATTAGGAGGAATTTCCACAAGTCTGCAATGTAACGGATAAATTTGGACTTTCCTTAACCACATATTTGTGAGAAACTCCATGTTTTCCATAGCCATAATCTTTTTTTTTTTTAACAAAAAAATTAAGACATTATACCAATTTATCATGTGCAGCAGTGTGATCATGGCTCACTGCAGCCTCAACCTCCTGGGCTCAAGTGAACCTCCCACCTCAACCTCTAAAGTAGCTGGGACTATAGGCATACATCACCACATCCAGCTAATTTTTTTTTTTTTTTTTTTTGAGACGGAGTCTCACTCTGTCGCCCAGGCTGGAGTGCAGTGGCGTGATCTCGGCTCACTGCAAGCTCCACCTCCTGGGTTCACGCCATTCTCCTGCCTCAGCCTCCTGAGTAGCTGGGACTACAGGTGCCCGCCACCACGCCTGGCTAATTTTTTGTATTTTTAGTAGAGACAGGGTTTCACCGTGTTCGCCAGGATGGTCTCAATCTCCTGACCTTGTGATCTGCCCGCCTTGGCCTCCCAAAGTGCTGGGATTACAGGCGTGAGCCACTGCGCCTGGCCTGATTTTTGTATTTTTTGTAAAGATGAGGGTTTTGCCATGTTGCCCAGGCTGGTCTTGAACTTCTGGACTCAAGCAATCTGCCCCCCTCAGCCTCCCAAAGTGCTGGGATTACAGGTGTGAGCCAGCTCACCCGGCGTAATACTATCTTTTAAAATAAGCAGTGCTGTTTCAAGGAAACTGTTACTGAAGGTATGCACAGAGATTCCCAAAGTGCTGGGATTACAAGCATGAGCCACCTCACCCAGCCTAACGTTATCTTTTAAAATAAGCACCACTGTTCCAAGACAGTTGTTACTGAAGATATCCACAGAGACAGTAGAGAGTAGTTTGAATTAAATCTTTTTTAGGTCTATGTACCATGCACTACCGATATTCAAGGTTCAGTTACTTGGTAAAATAGGAAATATTCTGCAGTTTAGGCTGAAGAATAAGAAACGATGTGTCACTTGAGAAATAACACCTGCTGTACAAATAAATGCCATATTCCTTGCATTGCTTAACATGGCAGAGATAAGCCAACTGATGCTGCTTATTAATGTACTGGGTATTTGAAATTGCATTTTAGCATTCATATAACAGCCTGCCACTGAAAGATTTCAGTAATTTAGAACTGGTTGGAAGAAATTACACTACTTAAAACCCATAAAAATTAGTATCCTCAAGTGTATATTTGAAAAAATGAGTTAGTTAATATTAATACTAATGGGAATTAAAAAAAATCAAATGCTAAGTGGGAACACAGGATTTTAGTAAGAGTCTTATATATGTGTAATATATCTGAATATTTGAAACCTAATAAATATGCGCATATGAAAGCCAATTTATATTATGCGAATTGTCTAGGACCTTGTGTCTGAGGCAAAAAACAGGCTCTTATACAAATTAGAAATGATATATTAGAATTGAGAGAGACTTAAAGACCATGTGGGTGCAGGGAAATCTTCATTTGTAGAGGAGGACTAAATTGAATAGATCGAATATAATTTTCATGAAGGCGGGAGGTAGCCATTATCTCACAAAGAACAAATGTGAGGCAATTTTACAGGCTTTGACTATCAAAGAAACTTTCTGTATGGTGATAACTATGCATATATTATTGGCTCTTTTTTGAAAAAATGGAAAGAGCTTTTCCAGAAATACAACAGTGACATGCACCACCCCCCAAATTTTATCTATTTACAGAATGAGTGTTAGGAGGTCACTTTGGCCTTGCAGTGCCCATGATGCTATCAGAAAGCTGTGCCCGGCTGGGTGCGGTGGCTCACGCCTGTAATCCCAGCACTTTGGAAGGCCGAGGCAGGCAGATCTCTCGAGGCCAGGAGTTCAAGACCAGCCTGGCCAACATGATGAAACCCCGTCTCTACTAGAAATACAAAAATTAGTCGGGTGTGGTGGTGCGTGCCTGTAATCAGCTACTCCTGAAGCTGAAGCAAGAGAATCGCTTGAACCCTGGAGGCGGAGGTTGCAGTGTGTGGAGATTGTGCCATTACACTCTTTTGGAGCCAGAGCAAGACTCCATCTCCAAAAAACACAACCTTTGACTGGCTCTCTGTGAATAGCATCCTGAGAGCTCTATTTGCCTTCCCACTAGAAACATTCCAAGAGTCCTGGCCTGGATAGGGATGTTCTTTGAATCCTATAGAATTTGTAGTGAGCAGGCCAGGCACAGTGGCTCACACATGTAATCCCAGCACTTTGGGAGGCTGAGGTGGGCAGATCACTTGAGGTCAGTAGCTCTAGGCCAGTGCAGCCAACAGGGCGAAACCCCATTTCTACCAAAAATACAAAAAACTTAGCCAGGCTTTGTGGCATGTGCCTGTAATCCCAGCTACTCAGGAGGCTGAGACAGCAGAATTACCTGAACCCGGAAGGTGGAGTTGCAGTGAGCCAAAATCAAGCCACAATACTCCGGCCTGGGCAACAGAGCAACACTGTCTAAAAAAAAAAAAAAAGAATTTGGAGTGATCAAAGTTGCTAACTTAAAGAGTGAATAAACCCACAAATATGGTCTCTCTTTTTTTCTCTCTCTTTTGAAAAATACTTTTCTTGGCCGGGTGTGGTGGCTCACGCCTGTAATCCCAGCACTTTGGGAGGCCCAGGCAGGTGGATCAGGAGGTCAGGAGATCGAGACCATCCTGGCTAACACAGTGAAACCCCGTCTCTACCAAAAATACAAAAAATTAGCCGGGCGTTGTGGCGGGTGCCTGTAGTCCCAGCTACTTGGGAGGCTGAGGCAGGAGAACAGCATGAACCTGGGAGGCGGAGCTTGCAGTGAGCCAAGATCGTGTTGCTGCACTGCAGCCCCTGTGACAGAAAGAGACTCCGTCTCAAAAATAAACAAACAAACAAAAACCCCAAAAAACAAAACAAAACAAAAACAAAAAACCTTTTCTTTCTTTCTCTCTCTCTCTCTCTCTCTCTCTTTCTTTCTTTCTTTCTTTCTTTCTTTCTTTCTTTCTTTCTCTCTTTCTTTCGACAGAGTTTCTGCTCTTGTTCCCCATGCCGGAATGCAGTGGTGCGACCTGGGCTCACCACAAGGTCCGTTCCCAGGTTCAAGCGATTCTCCTGCTTCAGCCTTCCGAGTAGCTGGGATTACAGGTATGTGCCACCACGCCTGGCTAATTTTCGTGTTTTTAGTAGCGACAGGGTTTCACCATGTTAGGCTGCTCTCGAATTCCTGACCTCAGGTGATCTGCCCACCTCAGCCTCCCAAAGTGCTGGAATTATAGGCATGAGCCACCGCTTCCGGCCTTAAAAATACTTTTCATTAAATAAATTCACCACCTTTAAACTTTTTTTTTCCAGATTTTTGATACAGAAGCCTGAATAACCAGCTCAAATACAGTTCATACATTAGGCATTCTCAGGTGCTCCTACGACAAATGAATAACGTCTACGATCTTTTTCTACTGTACCGGTAACAGTATATACATATTATTTAGCATTCAGTTTCCCATTAGCAATGTGTGTTTTATCAAAATAAACTTGTGTTATCAAACAAAGAACTCCTTCATGCACATATGCCTTATTTACCATCTTAAAAATTTCTGTCTGCATGACACAATCTTTGAGGTGTGTGAAATGTAATTAGCACTGCATGTCTTAGTATATGAATTTTAAAGAAGTTCTAGGGCTGAGAGAAAAGGCTTAAAGATGTATTGGCTTCACTACACTAATAATCTGTTGTATCTTATCACAGAACAGCAAGAAAGAGATAAGTGGGAAGAGAGAGAGAACAAAAGCCGGAGAACATGCTGAAGCGCTAGAGGAAAAAAATGAATGTCTAATCAGTTTTCAACCTCATGAGTGTGAATATGTTGGCTTTCCATAATTTGCCTTCCACGAATTTTAAGTCTATTTAAATTAACTGAAAGACAAGGTGCATATTTAGTCCTGTGCTCCCATGTTATAGTCATCGCCTCCAAAGTCCTTACTGACATGTATTTACCTCAGATTTCACCTTTCATAAATCAGTAATCGTTTTCTTCTGCATATGGGAAACATTTTGGTTTTAGCAATATATTTTTTCTTCAAGAAACTAAAAGAATTTTCATGTGATCCTATAAAAATGGGTATTGTGTCACTTCTTATTCAATCAAATATGTATTTTGAGATTTACTTGGCTTGAGACTTTCATTTTATTATGTGGAATTATCTTATAAGTACTGGCGTGCTAACCGATTGCACCACTGGAGCCACTTATTATGTGGAATTATCAAGTTATTTGAACATTTGGTATTTTCCACACATGCTTATTTATATGCTGACAATAGAAACAAGTGTGTATTTCTTTGAAAGATGTTGACGTTAGAAAAAAAAAAAAAAAAAAACCCAAAACCTATGGTGCTTGTCAGACTTGATAAAACTAAAATCACTGAGGTGAGGTTGTTAACACATCAGAAAACATCAGAGTTCCACGTTGAACGTAAAAGGTAGAAAGAGTCATAATCCATGTTTAGCATTTTTCTGTGTCCCATCTCAACTTTACCCCATCCTCATTGTTCCTCATGAATTTGTTTGTTCATTTGTTTATTTATTCACTTATTCATCATTCAACAACTAGTTATTGTGTCCACTCTGTGTCGTACACTACTCTAGAATCTGGAGATGCATTGGTGCACTACATTTTTCTTTTTTTTTTTTTTTTTGAGACAGAGTCTTGCTGTGTTGCCTAGACTGGAGTGCAGTGGCATGATCTTAGCTCACTGCAACCTCCACCTCCCAAGTTCAACTGGTCCTCCTACCTCATCCTCCCAAGTAGCTGGGAATACAGGTGCACACCACCGTGCCTGGCTAATTTTTTATTTTTAGTAGAGACGGGGTTTCACCATGTTGGCCAGGCTGGTCTCAAACTCCTGACCTGAAGTGATCTGCTTGCCTTGGCCTCCCAAAGTGCTGGGATTACAGGCATAAGCCACCCTGCCCGGCCTATTACTTTTTTCTTTTCTTTTTTTTTTTTTT